>NW_008237435.1:457734-547118 GCF_000691975.1 Corvus brachyrhynchos
CACGGCTGGAACAGGTCCATGGCTTCAGGATGGCCGTGGCCCGGCCCGGCCTGGCCCAAGCAGGGCCTGGCCGGGCCCGCTGGGCCCTGCTCGGGTCCTGCAGCCACCTGTCCCAGCGCCGGAAACGAGAGAGAGCTTGGAGGGGGAGTTTGCCTATTCTTAAATGTGGATCACAGAGGTGATCACAACTTTAAGTGGCTTAGAGAATTGTCCATATTCAAACTGGCCAGCTGATAGGTTCTATCAGTTCCCAGAGGAAACTGTAAGCACCCCTTAGCAAGGACGTCCCTTCCGGGACTATGCTTGCTAACCTATGACAGTATATTAGTACACTTCTCCTGTACACTCTGCAAAACAACAAAAAACTAATAAACAGATATTACTATTGACTTTTGCAATCAAACTTTCCCCCATGCTCATTCCCCTTACCATTACCAGATTACGGGGATGTGTTTCTCTGGAAATTACTTTGAGAGGATCTGTTTTTAAAAGTTATTGTGCAGCAGATACACATGAACTGAAAAGAATAATAACAACCTTGTTCTTGATGAATTCTTTTACAATTTCAAGAAACTCATTCTCTATCATCTATGCATTTATTTTTCAGCGTGCTCCCCTGGGGGGGTTCACTGCCTGTAATCTTATGTGTCCCTGTTTATCCTGTTAGCCAACATATATTTTAAATCTGTAGCAAGTCAGACTAAATTTGTCAGAGTGGTAGAGATTTCAATGTTATCAAGGGTTTGGGTGAGTTGTCTATGCATAGATACCTAGTAACACTTACCAAAGTATTTGAATTATCTACACAACTTTAGCAGATATGCATCAAGACCTCAAAAAACCTTGCAGCCTTTTTATTTACTGAGGCAGCTAATATCCATTTGATATATAAAATAACACTTGGAACCTGTGTATGGGCAGTTTATTCAAGTCCTGAATGTCCACAGATAAATGTGGAAGCTTGGACACAGCGCACACGTAGATATTTTTCTGTAAGCATCTGAGGTTTCTTAACCTTGAAGTGAAACCCCCACAAATTTCTATAAATTTCACAAAAATATTTTGCTGTCTAGAGGGCAGGTTAAAGCTTCACCTCTACCTAGACTGGGGTGCAGAGAACAAATATAGCAAATCATCCACCCTCCTATGTGGATTATCTGCTGTCATGTTAAGGATAGATCATATAATCATAAAATCATGGAATCGTAGAGTCACTTGGGCTGAAAGGGACCTTAAGGATCATTGAGTTCCAACCTCCCTGCTGTGGGCAGGGACACCTTCCACTAGACCAGGTTGCTCAATGATGTCTGTCAGGACTCTGAGCTATCTGGATGGCATCTGGATGATACCATCTGGATGCAACCATCCGACCAATTCCTTATCCACCAAATAGAACACACATTGAATCCATGTCTCTCCAATTTAGAGAGAGGGATGTTATGGCAGATGAGGCTTTACAGAAGCCCAGACAAATGACATCTGTAGCCCTTTCATTATTCACTAATGTTGTCACTCTCTTGTAGAAACCCACCACTCTCTTGTAGAAACCCACTAGACTGGTGAAGCATTCCTGGCTGTCTCAAATCACATCCCTTTGTTCCCTGTGCCTTAGCACAGCTTCTAGGAGGATCTCTTCCGTGATCTTCCCAGGCACAGAGGTGAGGCTGACAGGTTGATTGTTCACAGGGTCCTCCTTTCTACCCTTTTTTAAGATAGGCACAATATTTTCCTTTTCCAGTCACCTGGGACTTTACCTGACTAACATGACTTTTCAAATATCACAGAGAGTGTCTTGGCAACTACATCAACCAACTCCCAACAGGACTTATAGATTAACATACGTTCATGTTCCTCGTTGTCATAAACCCAATCTTTACTTCGAGTGGGAAGCATTTTGTCCCACAGTCTCTATCCTGTTTTTCACCCATTTGCGTGGTGTAGGAAGAGTTTTTTAATACAAACTTGACTGCAAAATGTATTCTACAGTACTTAAGTAGGGACTTATGTTACAGCCTTAATATGACACAGTTAACAAACCAATTAATCATAACTTCTCTAAAGCCCTGTCCTCCTTAGCCTATTTTTCATAGCACTAGTAGCAACTCATTGATCCCAAATGATGAGAAAGTCCAAAATGCAGTCACAAATATATTTATGTCAATTCAGAACTCAACCTGTTATTTCAGTCTGAGTATTTTCTTAATTTCTAGGCTTAAATGCTTGAAGGGAATATGGAATTAGTGACATCACAATGTTTTTTGCAGATTAGATGTCTGTAGTTCTTCACTTAGGCTGCTGTGATCATCAAAGGACCCCATTTTATTCAACTCTTTCTAAACTGAGTATATATCAAGAAAATATTTTGAGGGTGTTTTCCTTTGCTGTCCTATCCTTATTTCCTTCCCTTTCCCTCTTCAGAACTGCTTTCAGACTACTGGAATACTTACAGATTATCACCCAGCCTCCCTTCACAAATATGCCTGTACTTCAGTTTATGTCACAATTTGAAAAATCTGTATCTTGGCTATGAATACATTTGTCTGTATGAAATGATTTCACTTCCTGTGACTTAAAAATGGGAGGAAAAGTAAGAATATGTATAATGACAATTCTGCATGTGTTATTTGCTTTAGTCTTTCAAGACAGTTTGAATGATTTTAACATGCACTCAGGTAGCACATTTTCTAAAAAATTTAAGACTTGTAAAATCCATTTACATTTCTTGCCATAAATCCAAAATTCTATCCAGGTTAGCTTTGGCTCTCAAAGTGTTCTGCATAGCCAAAGGGTGACTGGGGAACCATATTACACAATTTGAAGTTTGATATTGTGATCCAAGGGACCAAAATAACATTTAAGTGCTAGTTGAGATAATCTGGCAAAACAACAGTACGCTATTTCACCAGCTTCCTGTTTCAATTACTTGAAGATAAATGGTTCATTATTATAAGGAAAAATTGCCATTCAGAGCAAAAAGGGATCTTCAAGTTCTCTGTCTCTGCCAGGTTTTTTATTGGGCGGTGAATCACATGTATAATTTAATCCTTACCCACACAGCGTTATTGAGAAGAAGCTTGGGGATTTTTTTGAGGTTTCAGGTTCAGATAACAGCTGAAAAATGTATCTCCTTAACTTTATTTCCCCATCTATGTTCCTGAGTTTGTAATTCCCTCACTGAGGAACTGTAAGTAATGCAAATGAGATTCTTTTTATGGGTGTGTACTATTTGTTCTTTAAATGCTTATTAGTAGCTGCTTGCTACTCAAAGGTTAGGCTGATTTTACCCTGTTTCTATCTCTCTTCCTTTTTTACAGCAGGTGTTACATAATGCTCCCCTTTAACTGTTTCAAATAATTTGTTCCCACTATTCGCCATAACAAATGTGGTGACTCCACATATTCTTTGCTCTGTTACACTCTCAGAAATGCTCCTTGCACATTCAGGAACTGAAGGCACATATTTTGCCTGGATAAAGTACTGGGACCTTGCAGGGTCCTTGTCAAACAGAGGAGAGGAGAGGAGAGGAGAGGAGAGGAGAGGAGAGGAGAGGAGGGGATGGGGGCGGGTGGGAAATGCTCCTTGCACATTCAGGAACTGAAGGCACATATTTTGCCTGGATAAAGTACTGGGACCTTGCAGGGGGAGTGTCGAAGAGAGGAGAGGAGAGGAGAGGAGAGGATGGGGCAGGGTGGAACAGAAAAATCCTTTCTCTTGTACTCAGAGGTTCCTCCTTCATAATTTGCTGTTCATGTTGTCCTTCAAATTCTGCTGCTTCCCAAATCCAAACTTCTAATTTTTGCTTCTTACCCTTTGGTACTGTGTTATGGAAAAAGGTGTTTCAATTGGTAAAATAATTGTTTTAAAAATCGGTTTTATTAAGTTAATTAAACAAATATATTCAGTACAGAAGAATTATCCTTGCCCACAACAACTACCAGAACTGCATGCAGTTAAAGCAACACAGTGTGTGCCTGACAGCTCAGCCAAGGCAATACAAGGTATACTAAGTCCACACTTCAGAAAAGAAATGCTTTTTTCTTTCAAGATTTCTGTGGAATATGGATTTATAAAATATTTTTGAACCCCTGTGTTAAGGCTGGGGATGGATGAATAGGCCACTGACCAGACCCTGGCCTAAAGCTAAACCAGTTGAGCAGGACGTGAGAAACTACAGGGCATGACATGAGAAAACTGCTGTGTGTAAAAATCACCAGTATGAGGCAAAAAAAAGTTACTTATCATAAAGAATAGATGGATTGCACAGATTGTTAAGGGGAGTTATGTGAGGTACAGACAATTTTAT
This sequence comes from Corvus brachyrhynchos, assembly GCF_000691975.1. Classification (NCBI taxonomy): domain Eukaryota; kingdom Metazoa; phylum Chordata; class Aves; order Passeriformes; family Corvidae; genus Corvus; species Corvus brachyrhynchos. The sequence goes on from NW_008237435.1 coordinate 462,038, forward strand.
AGAGATTTGAAGAGGAATACCAGGGACTTTTCAGGGAGCAGATATGGACAAAATATTAGAATGCCAAATAGCTGTCCCAAAACAAGGACCAGTGGAGAAAAAAATCAAGTGGGGTGGATGTTTCTTTAGGAAAGAATGAGTGTGTTCAAAAGGAAAACTCTGGAAGGGGGTAATAAGAGAATATAAGGGGTCACAAATCAAATCATAGGGCTATTTGGGGGTCTGTGTTTGACAGCCCTGCATTTTGGAACAGAGCAATAAACCCGCTGTTTGCACTGGGCTCGTGTATGACTTGCTTTTGCAGACAGAAGGGAACTGGTGTCATTCCCACATCGACAAAGAGCCACCACAGCTTTCATCCTCCTGCTACTGGGGAAAAACTGGAGGTGCTGTATGACATCTTCACCCTTCCACAGCCTCGTTTATCATTACAGACTTCCTCCTAACACTTGTGCTTCCTGCAAATTTCCTAAATCATAGCTTTTGAATTGTTACACTTTTCAGAAGATTCTTTGTAACTACTCTTTCTTCAGTCCAGAGATTGGTTCTGTCTCTTCCTTGATTAGTATTGAAGCAAAAAGAGGGAGGGGTGAGCCAGCGGCTACAAATGTGTAAGGCAAAACTTGAGCATTAGGCTCAACCTCTGTTTCACCTAGGATATTCCAAGGTCAGTGTTGATTTTGAAATCAAACTGGAAGTCTCTCACTTGAGAGGAATGATATTCCCATTTTTCATTGTGTGGAAAAAACCCCTATTTTTGATAGGAAATTTCATTATGCAACAAATAGCCACAAATGAGGTGGAATAAGGAGATATACTTAAACCCTTTATTTGCCTAGGAAATAACTCATTTTGCCTGTTTGTTTTGCCTGAGGACGTTATTGGATACAAGCTACCTACAGCTGTGGAGAGCTGTGCTCACAAAGTGAAGCAAGTTAATGGCAATCCAGAGTAGAGCCATTTAACATTCTGAGGAGCCATTTCCTAGAAGCATATTTAAAGCTTTACAGCTTTAATGTAGGAAATTTCTGAAAGAACTACAGATGCTGAAACTAAAATTAAACCTGTTAGAAAGCAGCATGAATTTTTTTCTCCATCCCATGTTTCTTCTTGTAGACTAATGATTTAGAGGAAGGGTGTGAGGGCTAATGAACACATGGCGGGACTTTATATAGGGTGTCAAAGCTGGCGCGACCCCCATTCATCTATCTCTAACACCGTAACTTAGATCAGAAAAAAAGTATTTGATACTATCTAGTTCAATTGCCATGACCTTAAAACTTGGAAGTGTCAATGAAAGTCAGTGTATCAATGAAAGTCACACTTCTGCTGTCTGAAAGAAGTTGTCTTTTAGAACAGCACCTGGAAATGTCAGACTATCTGCGGGAAATTCACATCCCACTAGTCAGTGGAGATATGGAGTATCACTTGGTCTTTTACACCATTGTGACAGCTCTTCCCGCAGCAGGCAGTAGTAGGTATGGTGAAAGACTGAAGTGTTGTGAATAATAAAACTGAAGTGGTTTTGTAAACTTTCAGCAGTCAGTGGGGTAGTTTGTCATACAGTATTAGATGCAATGTTCTCTCATATAAGAAATCTCGGTCCTTATCATATTTGCAGTATTTTCTAAACTAACCGGTTTGTACCTGCAGCATCTTGGAACAAGTTTGAGAGTTGCATGGGCCAAAGAAATGACATATTGAGCAGTCATTCCCTGGTGTTCACAGGGGTCTGGCTGAGGCTCTTGCTTTTGAGATCAGCAGGTTAGTGTTACTCTGGGCTATTACTGGCTCATCCAAAGTGAGGTATGTATCTCTACACAACCTTTCACAAAGCAATCACTTTTAGTAACTGAATGAGATGACTTTGCCTGAATGAGGGTCTAAGAAACCTGATGAGAAAAGAGTTGAGAAGTTTCTTTCAGGTTCACCTCCACAAAGAATCACAGAATGGGTCAGGTTGGAAGGGACCACAGTGGGCCACCTGGTCCAACCTCCCTGCTCGAGCAGGGTCTCCCTAGAGCGCATGGCACAGGATTGTGTCCGGATGGTTCTTGAATATCTCCAGTGAGGGACACTCCACAATCTGTCTGGGCAGTCTGTTCCAGTGCCTGGTCACCTGCACAGTAAGAAAGTTCTTCCTCACATTTAGGTGGAACTCCTTGTGCATCAGTTTCTGCCCATTGCCTCTTGTCCTATTGCCTGGAACCACTGAGCAGAGTCTGGCTCCATCTTCTTGGCTTCCTCCCCACAGATACTGGCAGACATTGATGAGGTCACTTCTCAGTCATGTCTTCGCAAGACTGAACAGGCCCAGCTCTCATAGCCTTTGCTCATAAGAGAGATGCTCCAGCCCCTTAATCATACTTTTTCCCTCCACTGGACTCACTCCAGTCTCCCTTGAGTTGAGGAGCCCAGAAATGGACAAAATACTCCAGATGTGTCACTAGAAAAGCATTGTTCCTTCTCTGAAACCTAGGCATTCTTTCAAGGGACGTGTTGTTTCCTCTCTTTATCAAATATATATTGCTATATAACCACTCATATATCATTTATTCTGAATATTTTGTCCCAAAGATGTGACTCGGGGATGACTTCTTTGAGAAGGCTACAGGACTGAATCCTTGAACCTTGTAATTTTTCTTTCCTTCAATTCTTTTTTTTTACTACAATGAATAGATTGTTTATTAGTTTAGACATTATTCTGTGATGTGTTTTCATGACCTTGTATATAAACTTCCTGCTGCCAAAATACCAGTCTTTATTTAAAAACCATTATGTGGTCTCAGTAATTGCCAAAGTACATCTCTGTTTTGCTGAGATCTGAGTATCTCTCCAAACCATGCTGCTTTGAAAGCTATTAAAAAATTTCATTATCTGAATCAGTTAAAATTCATGTGGTGTGCAAGAACTAAAAATATTCTGCAAGTATTGGTGACATATTGTGGAATTGAGTTCCTATCTAGTTCTGGATGGAGGAATACAAAATGTGACTTAAACAAAGAAGCTTTGTTAAGGTACAGGAGCTTTCATTAGAAGCTACTGCATCTGCATGATGTACAACTGCACAATTCCAAAGACAATGTTAGAGTTGTTACCATGAAAACCTTGTTAACTGGACTTTCAGTTGACTTCTAGTTCCCAGGTGTGATCACCTATGGGCAAAAGACCTCTTAACAGTGTCTTTCAATGGTAGATTGTGGTCATGCCTTGTATGTTGCCTTACATATTGTTGCAAAAAATCTTTCAGTGTTTATGCCCTAAGACTGGCTTCAGAAATACAGCAAATTCCTGCCTTCACGCTAGGTTCTCTGAGTAATGCTGGGCAGGTTGCATTAGTTAGAGTGAAATTAACATTTTCTTACATGTTTGGGGTCTTGGCATAGCCATAAGAATGATTGTGAAATACCACGAACAGATGGATACGGATGAAGACCACACTGCTAAAGCAAGTTTTATAATTTACACCATTCTTGGTGATATTATAATCACAAGCTTATTGTCTCCTCCATGATTTCAGCCCAACTTGGGAACTACTTTTCATCCATACTGAGGATTCAGTTGCATATTTTAGGTTTTGACAATTTAACATGTAGCAATACTTGCACCTTGAACAGCTCACTGTCAAATCCTGAGTTTGGGATATTATTTGACTGGAATCTATCTATTTAAAAAATTGTTATTTCTATAATCATATAGTAAAATTGCTACAATTCTACATGCTGCTTTGCATAAGCTTTGGAGAATTTAATTATGATTCTTACAGAAACTTAAATTCTGGTTTTTATGTCTATCCCCATACAGTGTTAACTTCTATCCCTCAGTTTAAGGCCCATGCAAAATGCTAAAACTGCATGAAAATGAATAGTATTAAGTTTTCTGTCTTTTGTTTTGTGTTAAAAACATGAGCTTTTATTTTCCTTCACCTGTGTTCCAAATTTCATCTCCTTAGCAATAAGGCAAAGGAAAAATGCTTGATAGTTTTGTGAACTTCTTCCCAGAGCACAGAAATTGGTAGTTTATTAGTATTTTAAGACAAAACACTCATTACGGCAGGAAGAGTAGTAATCCTTGGTTAATTTTGCTGAGGTATAATGTAGGATATTCTGCTAAATATGAGTAGTTTGTAGAATGCGTGTGGTATATATTAAAATTCCCATGCTGTCATGTAAACAAACATTTCTTTCTAGCATGGGTACTGTACATTAGGAAAGTGTGCTTTACACTGGAAACCTTCATGTTTCTGACTCCAGCGTTAATGAGCAAACAGTAACATGAGCTGCAAGCAGCAAGCCCAGCTGAAGGGACTCCTGAAACTGGCTGCTTTGCACAGATGAGGAAGGAACTAGATTTATGAGTCAAGATAAAAGGACCTTTTTCCCCTCCATTAACATCACTTAATTCAACTGTTCAACTTCTTTCCCAATCTGTCAGGTCAGGTCTGCACAGTGTATGTACTCAGATCCCTGCTGATAGCGAGAGAAAGAGCATCTGCTTGCTCAGGAGAAACTTTTGGAACCAAAGGCTGAAATATTATCCTCTTCCTCCCCCACCTCATACTCATTCTCTTCTTCCCACACAAACATACACATTATTTCCTGTCATTTATCTTTAGTGATTCCTGTTTTCACTCTTCTACACCCTCCTACATCCCTTTTACGTACACATATACAAATATATATACATTCACACATGTATCTATTTGAACATACATAAAACCTGCAATGGATTGGCCCCTCTCCATATAGCTGACAGGACACTTTCAAAAAGCCCCACTTCCTAACAGATATATTTTCTTTCAGTGGTAATTGGGCTCAAGAGAAAAGAGAAAGCCTAGAATTGAATATAAAACAATATAACTGATATAAATGTGAATTCCTAAGGTGATGGTTGAATGGAAGAGTGTATACCAAAATTAAATTTCAATTTATAATAGAGAAATCTCTATGGAGCAAAGTACTTACAAAGAGCAATATGAAGCCAAAAACATAAGGGGAAAGAAAGAAAATAACTCAGTTTTTAACAAGTTATTTAAAACTCTTCAAGGGAAAATCTTAATCTTTTTCTCTTGAATAAATAATGCAATATGGCAAGGACACCTGAAAGCTGAAATAGAACTCTAGGTAAGCAGAAAATATATCCTTTACCATGAAAGGTATCCACCCACAGATGGTAGTAGTAACAACCAATAAAATAGAGCTGGGGCTTATAAAACACATAATTTCAGTCACAATTAATTATAAAAGTTGAAACAGAAGAGTTGCTTGCAGCGTGGTGAGGAGAATTTTCATTCCTTCTCAACATATTTGCCATAAAGTGTTCCCACACACTAATTAAATGCAGTATTTTTGTGGTTATTTTCCACACAGGAGTTAATTTTTCTGTAGTCTTGGAAAGATTCTTTGCTCAGGCCTTTTATTTCAGCAATAAAAAGAATAAACCACTGCACTAGTAGACCTTCTCTTCCACAGTACTCCGTCACTTTGCATACAATTTTATATTTTCATCTCAGGTGGCTGTGATCACAACCAAAATAGTGTATCAGAGCATCAAACATCTGCTTCAGCTTCCAGAGAAGAAGAATACAAGAAACATGGAGGTTTCTATTTTGTGTGAGAGAAATCCAGTTAAACAGCAGAGCAAGTCAAGGAGCTTAACTCTAGGAGAGCAGACTGGGGAAGAAAAGAGACCTTGTGACTGTAATGGTGAGATTTCAACAGCAATGGCCAAATTCAAATGACAGTACAAGCCTCTTAAAGGATTAGTGATAGATTATTATAAAAATATATATAATAGGTCAATTCCAAAAGCCAGTGTTAGTGAACAGGGCAGAATCTAGCAGCCAGCAGAGTCAAGTCTGCTACAGCTCTGCGGTCTCAGTTCCTGCAAGCGACGAGGCCACACAAACACAGCACACATATACATCCCATATATGCACCTCTACACAGCAAGGTACACAGAGACAGAAACTGAGCTCTCATATAGAAACAAAGAGCATTTATGGCTTCATTCTCCACCCCTCTCTGCCTGAGCAGGATTGGGGACTGCTAAGTTTTCTATGTTTGTACATAAATCCCTCCACCAGCTGGGCTTAGATAAAACACACTCCGTCACTCCCACTACTCCTCTCTCCCTGTGGTGGGTTTCACACCTGTACACTGGGACTGAGCCTCTTCCAGGACACATTTTGGAGGGGCTCAGATAGGATGTCACTTCCTCTGAGGTCTTAATTTGGATTCCCTGCCTCCTACATTGTCCCTGTGCTCATTTGGGTTTGTGGAGATGGGCCTGTGATGAAACGGTGGCTCATGTGACTGTGTCCCCCAGGGCAGGGGATTGTTTGAGCTCCCCAGACGTAATTGTGTGTCTATGCTCCTCTGTGAGTGTGCAGATGAGTTTTTATCACATCACACAACAATCAAGAAATTATTAAATACTAGGTTGTTTCGGGAAAAAAAAAAAAAAGCAAGATGCTGGGTTAGGAGTAAATGAAGGCTATCCCTTTGAAACAACAGATTTCTGGAGCCAAACCCAAAATGTATTAATGTAATTAAGCACTGCACTCCTGGGAACGTGCAACAGTACTGTAGTCCCAAGGAAGTCAGTCCAGCCAGCAGTTACAATGTATGGACAAAGAGTCTGTTTAAGCAGGTCTGGTTTTTTTCAGACTGATCTCTTGAAGGTGTGTAAATACTCAGAGATTATTTTTTATTGAATCTTACTTGATGATTTCCAGACCACCACAAAGATTAATTATGTGCTCTGTCTTAATCAGGGTAGTCTATACTGTCCAGTGTCTTGCAGACTTTATCATGCCTCTATTTAATTCTCGGCTGTAGCCTTTATAGTCTAGAGTTGCTGTATTGTAAACTTTTACTTTCAGGACTTGTTTTGAGAGCTTTTGATGGATGAAAACCTATTCATATCTTGATATATGCATCCTATTACAAGTTTTTCCTTGGGAATTGAAAAATATTAAAATGCAGCTTGTTATTATTTTAACCATTGGAAAAAAGTAACCAAATTAGTACTGATTTTCAGAAACGTTTGATTTGTGCCTATCTGACTATTTTAAAGTGCCATTAGGATCCACGATAGCAAAACATATAACAAACAAGAATTTTTTTATATTTAGTTTAAATACAGGTATTGCTTCTTTGATATTCCATTTCTCATTCATATAAAATCTAGATTTTCAAGGTACTTAAATGTTAGAATTTTCTCACCTATTCTAGAGCTAGCAGGATGAAGTGATAGGAACCCAGAAATTTGAGCCAGTTATTATCATATAAATATTTATAGTAGAATAAAAAACTGTATGATATTTCCTTTTAATTCAGCCAAGTGTTGGCTTAAAATTTTGATTTCAGGAGTACTGTCTGAAGCTGAAGCTGGCACTCTGAATGTCAACAGACATTTGAGTTTTCTCATCAGTAAACAATTAGTCATAATACACATTGTCAAATGATGGTGATTATTTATTCAAAATGGACAAAAGATTATTTATTCAAAACTGTAGGATTAGTTACGTGAAGAACTTCTTTTTTTAATGCATAGTGCACAGCAACTTAAGAAATGCCTAATCCTATAGTTTGTCTCTGACAACATCTTGAGACGGGTGCTCAGGAGGAGGACACAAAGAAAACCTTCAATGCAAAATTACAGAATGACTTCCTTATAGGAGGAATGTTTATTATGACCCATTAGGTCTTGTCTTATGTACTTTACCATAGAGATTTATATTTTATTCGATCAGACAGGGATTATCTGGAAGGACTGAGAAAGAGAGGGAGGTTGTGACCTCTTCGTGCTTCTGACTAATCCGACAAAGCACAGACTTTGTAGTTGTATACAGCTGCAAAAGGTCTTGACGGATGACATGTTTCAGCAAAAAGAAGGAATAAGTTGGTTCTGCTATTTAAAAGTTTAGTGTAAAAATTGTGGTGCTTCACAGTCATGATTTTATTTGAAGAATTTCCCATTGCAATAAACGATGGTCACAATGCATGTAGTATCATGTATGCCTTCATTAAACACTACATGGAACTGCAAACAAGAATTGTGCAACCAGCCCATTGATGTTCCAAAATAGGTTTTTTCAGAATGATATTTTATCCCTTCCTGATAGTCCTTATTTTAAAGACATCCAAAAGAAACCTAAATTTCTCTAAAAGAAAGACCCTTCACTGCAGAAATTCAGCATCAATTATGCTGCAAAGAATGTGATCCTCTGAAGGAAATTGCAATGTCACTTCTGTAGATATTATTGCTAAAAGTATTCTTTCATAGTGTGTAAATACTGCTCAAACTGCTTGAAAAATTCAGCCACATCAAACAAAACAGAACAAAACAACCCAGCTGGTTTCATGGGTTAAGGAGAGTTTATTTCAAGATCATTTGCTGTGTCTATCTATCTTTAAAAAGTTATGGAAGTGGATGTTCTGTTACTTATAGCTCTCAGCTGAAAAATGAAAAGAGAAAAGAACAAACAAGATTATTGGTAAACTTAAATGATAAAATGCTAATTCTGAAGCATTCAAGATTCCTAACTAAAGTGCCTTTAATTTGAGAAGACAGATGCTGTGTGAAGGAACATATGGCAGACTTTACTCAAGACTGTGGAATTTTTTGCTTTCATTATTTTTTGTCAAAATCTAAACAATCTTTATGTCTGTGGAATTTTTTCTGCTTATATGTGATAAGAAAATGACATTAAGTTTTTTTCCCCGTGCTGAAGGTTAAGTAAAGAAATTTTAAAAGATAAGGTGATGGACTTCAATCTGTCCAAATATCACTTTTGTTATTGTGAACAAAAATAACCTATTTTTTTCCAAGTACTGGAAATCTCATGGGTTTCTGGATGGATTTTATTTGCCCAGTGTGTAAAACATTTTTATTCTGGATTAATGAACAAGAGTTGTTACAATTTGACAGGTGTTAAACAATGAAATTAATAGGTTTGTTTCATACCAGTGTTGTATTCGCATCAGTGCAGATGGCACAAATTTGAAGTTTCAGATTCAGTTCCAAAAGATATTTTGACTGAATCAGCTCCTTAATCCCGAAATAAATATCTTCTTCTTACTTGATCTTTTCCTTAATATGCACAGAACTATATTCTTCTGTCAGAAGGAAGCCAAACGGAAGCCAAATTTCTAGCAACCTAACAGTGCAAAACTGCCTATGCCTTTCTGTGCAGCCAATGCACATGTTTTGGTCTAAAGAATCAGATCTCATAGAAACTTGAGGAGCAAATCAGAGATGAATGAAATATTACTTCACTTGAACTGCTTCCCAGCTGATATCTAATGTCTGTTAAGGGATTGTTTGTTTTTTCCTTTAAAGTTTCCATTTACAGATGTGCTTCTGAACACGGCCTAAACAATTTTATCTCTTGACAGGGCTGAGCAGCTCGGTTAAATATTCTGCTGAGACATAGTAATTAAAGGCTTGATTAATTTTCTTACACATCTTTCTAGTGCCATGAGAGATGTTGCAGGATGCCATGGTTTCTAGTTAGTGCTACAGTATAGCATAGATACCCTTCAAATGCTGTACTATATCTGGTAGACTTATCAAGTTATCTTGGAAAACTTGGAGCTTCTGAAGAATCAGAAGGCAGCTATTGTGCAGATGATTGTGTCATGCCCTGGGAAGTCAGCTCACCCTTAACACACAGTTCTTTATTTATACGTCTACGTGGGCTGTAAGGACCTGACTGAATCACACTGTAGGTGTCCAATCTTCCATTATAATCAGATATCTACCTGACTTTAGTACAAACCATGGTTCAGAATGTGGGAATCTCATGTGCCATACATTTGCCAGGGCATAAGCACAGGCCTATCAAATATGACTCAGGATATATAGGAGACTTATGTCCATCCAGGTTGCCAGCGGGCAACAAGGTGGGGTTACCAAGATGGGAGTAAAAATTTCTTTAAATGCAAATGGTTTTTAACTTCTGAGCAGTTGAAAGAAAATACCACCATGCCATAAAGGAAAACAAAGAATCTTCAGTGCAATTTCAAATAAGGAAAAGTCTTGGCTAAGGAACATTTTAATACGCAAATTTTTTAGAACTTCTTGCAGCTTCTCTAGAAGAAATACTTATCAACTGTCTTCTGAAATCCTTCTGTACTTCTGTTCTTATACCGGAAGCTGTTTGAAAATAGTTCAGTGAAGTTTGAGATTGGATTCTGCAGCACATTACCCAGTCTGATGTTAGGAAGCCACACTGTACAAAGATATGCTCATTCAGTGGCTGAAGTACAATTTAGTTATCCATAGGACAAAGTAGCTGCATATGCAAAACTACATAACACTAATGAACAAATAAGTTATGCTATATTTATCTGATCACCTCTGTCATCACAGCTTTTGATTATTAGTCATCACTTCCAGGAGTCTTAGAATCCTAGAATCATTGAACCATTAAGGTTGGAAAAAACATAAAAAAAAAAAAAAAGGTGGACCCACTTTGTGTTATTGAACCTCTTACCTTTGGCCTTAGCCTATCAATCCAGCCTGTTCAGATCCCTCTGTAGAGCCTTCCTACCCTCCAGCAGATCAACACTCCTGTCCAGCTTTGAGTCATCTGCAAAATGTTCTAAGGGTGCATTCAATCCTCTGGTCCAGATCATTGAGAAAGATACTAAGCAGAACTGGCTTAATAATAATGTATACTATATATTTATTATGTATATTACATATATATAGTACTTCATAATACTGAGCCTGGGAAACACCACTAGTAACCAGATGCCAGCTGGATGTAGCACAATTCACCATGACTCCCTAGACCCGGCCATCCAGCCAGTTTTAACCCAATGAAGAGCACACCTGTCCAAGCCATGGGCTGCCAGCTTCTGGAGAATGCTGTGGGAGACAGTATCAAAGGCTTTTTTGAAGTCCAGGTAGGCAGCATCCACAGCCTTTCCCTCATCCACTAGGCAGGTCTCCTGGTCATAAAAGGAGATCAGGTTGGTCAGACAGGACCTGCCTTTCCTAAACCCACTGTGTCTAGGCCTGATCCCCTGGTTGTACTGTTTGTGATGTGTGATTGCTCTCAAGATAGTCTGTTCCATAACCTTCCCCAGCACTGAGGTCAGGCTGAGAGGCCTGTAGTTCCCTGGATCATCCTTTTGACCCTTCCTGTCGATGGGTGTCACACTGGCCAACCTCCAGTCATCTGTGATCTCCATGGTTAATCGGGACTGATGATAAATGATGGAGAGTTGCTTGACGAGTTCTTCAGCCAGCTCCCTCAGTATGTTGTGGGACATACATCAATTGGAACTGATGAAACTAATTTGGGAAGTCTAAAGTTTTATAAGGGTTAGGTGAATCCAATGAATGTTCTGTGTATGTGAGTCTGCATCTTGCCCTTTCTAGCACAGAGTGCTGAGTTTGCAATACTTTGTAAATCAGGAAATAAAAACACCTGGTTACAATTTAGCACCATTTTCTTTGGCTGGGCTAAAGGGCTAGTCTTGTGATCTTTTATTGCTCTTGAATTCCCTCATTAACTCTTTCAAGCATACTTTTTATTGCATTTTTTTAAATCCACGACGATATAAGATGTCTGATACTATCACTGATTTATAAGAGCAGTCTTTATTGTAAAGGACCAGACACCTCAGCTTTCCCATGACACTATTTTAACTTCTAGTAATATTCCCAGTAAATTAGGCCCAAGCTGCGCAGTGTTCAGCATTGCATCTTAAGGCTACCAAGAGGTCACATACAATGAGGCTGTATACTTATCTTTGCTCCTGCATGCATTGCTGGGCTTGCAAGTTCTTGATTGAAGAGGAAAATCTCCCCTACTATTGCTGTCCTGCTTAGCTGACCAGAAAGTCTAGTCATTGCTGTATCACTTACCAGCATACTATTTCAAACTTAACCTTCCAAACCTAACACCTGCAGCATTCTCATAAAAATGGATGGATATTCACTTCATTTAATTCCCGCAGTGCAATATTATAGCTCTGATTCAGAGTAACGCTATGAGAGCTTTGCACTATGTGGGCAGTTCATCTGAATGGAGCTTGGGCCATCTTGGAAGCTCTAATATTTTTAAAATTTTACATTAGGACATAGGCAGTCTCTGGTCCTCTTTATTATAAAGAATATGAAGGTAGTCCAATGTCATTTTTTTTTCTCACTTAGATTTTAATTGCTTTATATAAAAAAAAGTGTCTAAGCTTACATTCTTAGTGTGATAATTCCACTTCCTAAACCAGTAAGATAGAAGGCTGATGCTGTGTGTGATGGCAGAAAAGAGTGGAGATTCTTAGATGAGCAAAGACCAGGTATGTTCTTATGTTTACAATATGGTCTCTAATAGGATCAAGAAATATTGATATGGTGTGGTCACAAACTGCTGTGGGGAAATTGTTTTGTCTATTGCACGTTTACACACACATAGTTCAAAATGAAGCTGCTGTCTGTCTTTCAAACACACTTTTATATATGTTTATTTACTGATGTGCCTGACTTGATGGTACACCAGTGTCATATTTTCTGTTCTCTGATGTAATTCCTGAAAAAATTAAGTATATTTTATTCAACAATTTCATTTACTATCTTGTGTTTTTATTTTTTTTAAATATCAATATCAGAAATGAAAACAAATTCATGTGAAACCTTTGATATGGCTTCATCCACTGAGCTATGCCTTAGACTATTACAAATTTTACTCCAGGATTATGTGTAAAGACACAGAGGGAGTAAACTAATTAAAACAATAGGTTGCTACTGTGAATTATTCTACTGATCTAAAAGCATTTTAAATTACAGAAGGTATGCTGACATGTCTGTTCACTCAGATTCTTAAATTGCAATAAAGAAATGAAATGCATTATTTTTATTATCTTGCTGTCAAATGCAAACCTATTCACTTCTACACATGTATTTGTACTTGTTCATAATTTTTTCTCTTGGGTGACAAAAGAATGTGCTTTCCAACATAAAAACAGGCAACAGTTTATCAACATATACTTACAATTAAATATTCAGCAAGAATTGAAAGCACATTAAGGCCATCCTACATTTGTTCACTCTCTGGGGAACTCTTCAATTCCAAGCTAGTTTGGTGTATATCTCCATGGAAGTTTTCACTCCCACTTCTGAGTCAATCTTATAATTACTTCACTATCATTTCAAGGGCTGTGAGCTCCTCATTAAAGAGATGGAGAGTTCTCCTACCAGTAATGATCCTCTGAGTGAGTTATCTGCAACATCATTAATGGAAAAAAATGGCTTTATTTTACAGAAATAATTGGAAACATTGGCCACATGTGATAAAGTTGTGTTTCATAATTATTTTGCCACATATGATGTATGTCCTTTGTTTCCTATTATGCTTGTGGAGGCATACTTTCCTATATTTTATGGAGGTTGTTTCAGAGAGCCCCTAATTTATATTTAACAAATGCTTTTTTCTGAACCTAATTTGTTTTTGTCAATAGGCCGCCTATTTAATATTGCTTAACTCTCAGTAATGCTCACTTGATTTTAACAAGTGGAATTTATTCTGGATTTATAAAAAAGGTTATAATTCACAGCTATAGTTCCCTTGAACTCCAGAAAAATCACCCCTAATTGTAGAATTCAGGCCTGTCCACTGCTTTTTCTCCTTTGTTCTGCCCAAAACACCGATCCCAAATTGTTGAGTTTTGTTTCTTCCTCCATCTGTTAAGAAAATTGGTTCCTTTGTTTTAAAATGCAGTCACTTGCACATGAGCAAATCTTGCCCTTTCAGGCATAAATGTCCATCAAAAAATTACATCCATGTAGAAAGGAGAGTGATTTTCTCTTTCTGTATGTACCTGAAATCAGGAATAGAATACATATATTCTATGTTGCTTTACTTCAATTGTTTGGTTGTTGAATGAAGGTATAATCATATTTTTAAAAATTTAGCAGAGGATGAACTATTAGAGAGCAATGTTTACCAATATTCAAGAAATTTAACAAGAGGCACAAACCAAGATTTTCTGCTGAACTTCAGTAAGAAGGATCCTTTAGTAAGAAAATAATCCTATGATTCCAAAAACACAAAGGCAACACTGCTGAAGGAACAAGGCAATCAGCTTGGTGTTTATGGTTTCTTGTGGCTAGAACATATCCTTTAACATAAACCTCTGCTTTGACAGATAATTTTTTTTTTTTTTCTGGAAGTCCGAAAGGGTTATTCTCCAAAATTCTAAAATCTAAGGTTAAATATGCACCCTAAATTACTGTTTACATGATTCTGCTTCCAACAGCACACAAATACAGAACCCACATAAAATACTAATGCAAACAGTCAAGTCCCCTGGTTTCTTTCAGTTGGTGGAGACAAGCATTCGCTAGTGCAGGCACACACACACCACTCTCTAGGTACACAAGCCCACACGCATTTGCAAGAGTACTGGCAGAGACCCTCTGGTACTCCCACCTGGATATAAAGTCCCCTTACATGCTGCACGTGTCCCCAGACCCTCTTGCCACTCCAGCTTGATGCTCGCTAGCATCAAGTACTTACAGACTTGTCCCACAGGCACCCAATACCTGCAGGTCTCCCTAAATACCTGCATGGACCCTCCAGCCACCTGATACCCCTGCTCAGACCCAGGGCTGCCTGGGATCTGGCTGGTCAAGCCTGAGATTTCCCAGTGGATAACAGACACACACACATCTGAACTGGGGAAGATACAGACACTCAGCTGCCCCTCTGTCCCATCAGAGCTGGCACCAGGTACACAGACAGTGGCCATGGTCCTGCTGCTGCCCGCAGTGCCAAGCCCCTCACTCCCCTCACTCATTCTGATCCCTCCCAGTAGCTGATTTTTGGGATACATGCCATTCCCTCCCCAATGGGTAGAGTTTTAAGACCCCACTCATTTCAGTCACTGATACTGAGATCCCCCATTCTCACTCCAGCAGCTGACAGCACAGACCAGGGGTGCCAACAACCCCAGTGTGACTCCAGCTGTCACTCACACACACATATAGATCTCACAAAGTCTCACAGAACATATACATACGTATACATAGGAGAGAAAGTAATATTATGCAGAGAGGTAGTTAGGAAAGAATTTAATAAAAAGATAAGATAGATTGTGGCCATCAGACCACAATCCCCCCCCTTTTACATGCAACCAGCCTTTTTCATAACCCCTTCTGTCTATTCTCCATCTGTTCCTCTCCATCCTTTTGCACTGCACATTTTCTCATCAGTTTCCATATTTCTCAACCTTGCTCCAACATCCTGGATGCTCAGGCCTACATCCTTATCAGTAGCAAAATCCTGGTTTGCCTGCAGTTCTTGATAGTCCATCAATTAATGACTGACTGACAAGGTTTATTTCTTGACTTTGTCTCCCTTATGTTTTTCAATTTTGTGCCTGTTTTCTCTATAGCTTCCTGCTTTTCCTTATCCCACCATTGGATAAGTTTCTTGATAATATTACCTTAATTAAATAAATATTGCCACATTCCAACACTCATCAGTTAAGTGTGACTGGCCAGTTTTGTGTCATAATCGCCTCCTTTATCTGTTGACCAGGTCCTGGACCCTTCTCCAGGCTGAGCAGTTCGAGTTCTCTCAGCCTTTCTTCATAGGAGAAATGCTTTTGTCCCTCAATGCTATTAGGGACTCTGCATAGGATTCTCTCTACTATGTCCACATCTCTCTTGTACTGGGGAACAGAGTCCCAGACACAGCATTCCAGGTGTGTCCTCATTAGGGCTGAGTATAGGGCCAGAATCACCTCTCTTGACCTGCAAGTAACAATCCTGCTGCAGCCCCGGACACCACTGCCCGTCTCCACTGCACAGACACACTGCTGACTTGTGTTCAGTATGGTCCATC
This sequence comes from Corvus brachyrhynchos, assembly GCF_000691975.1. Lineage (NCBI taxonomy): Eukaryota > Metazoa > Chordata > Aves > Passeriformes > Corvidae > Corvus > Corvus brachyrhynchos. Next base: position 477,897 of record NW_008237435.1, read on the forward strand.
AGGACCCTCAAGTTCCCTTTTTCAGAGCTGCTTTCCAGGTGAGCAGCTCCCAGCATATCCTCTCCATAGTTGTTTGCATTACAGCAAAATGGATACAATTAGTGTAAATGGTGAGAATATGTTTGGATTAAAGGGTTTTGAAGAAAATAATACAGTGAAATCAGGAAAATTAAATTATTGCATGTGCAGAATTAAGGCAGTTTATTAGATTTTAATCTAATCCAAATAAGGATTGATATATTCCAATGAGGACTGATCATACTGATAATTCTGTTAGCATTGGAAATCAGACGTCTGAGCACTGGGTTTTTTGGGAGAGAAATGGCTGTTTTTTTAATCTTAGTAGCATAGAGAAATTAAGTGGAAATAGCCTTTCAATGTAAAAAGCCCTATGAAAAAAGAGAGTAACACCTTTTTTTTCAGAATGTGTGGACCTATGGTTTTAGGCTAGACAGACAAGCAGATTTACTGTTGCAAGAATAGATTTCACAATTATTCTCTGGAATATGAATACTATGCCAGCAATCTGGTTTGTGTAGGATTGTGATTTCATGCTAGTTCTGGGAAAACTAATTTGCTTCATCAGCGAATATATTTTCCAGCAATCACTTTCATGATCTGATTATAGGTATCCAGAGAAAGGTAAAAGGGTGATCAAATCCAGCTAGCTAAACTCCCATTAAAGGTATGCAGAAGAGGTTATGAGTCTGGCAGTGGTTATATTAAGTGCATAAGTTGCAACAAGAGTTAAAACATTTTTTAAGGTTAAAATATATTTCTACTTTGTTAAAATGTTGATTGTATTTACCACTCACTATGCAAGCACTTTGTGGAGAAATGAACTGCAACAACTGTGAGTAAGAGAGGAGCACGTATAACACATTCTCATTAGGTCCACCCTTAACTGCTTCAAACCTGGTTGAAAGATATGCTTCTGCAGCTCTTCCCTTCCCTTTCTTCCTCCTTCTCCACATTCTGGTTTCCAAGAGAGGGCCATCCAGGTGACTGTTTGGTAGTGAGACTGCATAGGCTCCAACCCGAGTTGCTCTGGTACTAGGACTGTGAAATGTCCCGACTTTTACCCCATCAGGCAAACTTGGACGCACCAGTGAGCTTAATAGGACAATATTTATGGTGGTATTGGGACCCAGGGATTTCAGATTTTATCTGGTTCTGAAATGTGCTTCTCAAGTGTACTAGTTTGAAAACAAACCAGTGGGAGATCACAAGTCAGAATTATAATTTAATAGGCAAATTAAAATAAATGCAATAGTACAAGAACACTGACAGATCAGGATACGACCTGACACCCTGTTAGGGTGGTGGTAGCAGTCCAGATGAAGTGGTCCTGTTAAAGCAGTGATCCTGTAGAAGGGTTTGGTCTTCACCCAAAAGTCCAATGGTACAGCTCTTATCCTCTAAGAATCTGCCAGGTAAAGGCTGCTTGTGCTGTTCCAGATTATATCCAGGTAGGAATGCTTGGCTCCTCCCCCTGGGTGGAACATCTCACAATGGGCTGATGTAATTCTATGAGTCATTTGGTGGGTCCTTGATTGCCCATTAAACAGAGATAATTCCTGGAGGGAGTTACCAGGGATGAGTCATGGTAGGAGATAACAAACACTGCCCCACCTGTTTCAACAGGTTGTGAAGATGATAATAGAATACATACAATTGGTTACATTTTACATTGTAACCTAGGACAGCAAGGCTGTCCCTTTGGATGTCCATGGCTGACAGCTGTCTGCAGGAGGGTTGCAAGGATAGCTTCTGTGAGACCAGGCTGGGGCTGCCCCGTGCTCAGCGCGGGGGTTTTCAGCAGACCCACTGCAGCATGTAGCTGAGCCCATCGGTCAAGCTGGTGGCATGTTTGGGAAAAAACAAAATTAAGACAGGACAAAACACCACATAACCATATGAAGAATGAGGAGAAAAACGTGAGAGAAACAAGCCTGTTAACACCAAGGCTGGAGAAAGAGGATGGGGAGGAAGGGCTCCAGGCATCCCCCTGGGTGGAACATCTCACAATGGGCTGATGTAATTCTATGAGTCATTTGGTGGGTCCTTGATTGCCCATTAAACAGAGATAATTCCTGGAGGGAGTTACCAGGGATGAGTCATGGTAGGAGATAACAAACACTGCCCCACCTGTTTCAACAGGTTGTGAAGATGATAATAGAATACATACAATTGGTTACATTTTACATTGTAACCTAGGACAGCAAGGCTGTCCCTTTGGATGTCCATGGCTGACAGCTGTCTGCAGGAGGGTTGCAAGGATAGCTTCTGTGAGACCAGGCTGGGGCTGCCCCGTGCTCAGCGCGGGGGTTTTCAGCAGACCCACTGCAGCATGTAGCTGAGCCCATCGGTCAAGCTGGTGGCATGTTTGGGAAAAAACAAAATTAAGACAGGACAAAACACCACATAACCATATGAAGAATGAGGAGAAAAACGTGAGAGAAACAAGCCTGTTAACACCAAGGCTGGAGAAAGAGGATGGGGAGGAAGGGCTCCAGGCATCAAACCTGGTATTTCCTGACAGCCTGTGGAAGAGACTATAGTAGAGCAGAGGTTCCCCTCCAGCCTGTGAAGAGGACCAGGCTGGAGCAAATATCCACAGTACAGCCAGTGGAGGACCCCACACTGGAGGAGGTGAATATTCTTTGAAGGAACTGAAGCCTCTGGAGAATCCCACAATGGAGCAGGTTTATCCTGTAGAACAGCAGGCCACGGGAAGGACCCATGAGTAGGAGATAAACATGAGGAGAAAGGGGTGTCAAAAAGAATCTGTAATGGGTAGACCATTACCCCCAATTCCTCAAATACGCTGCTGTGGAGAGGGGCAGGGAGGAGGTAGAGGAGATGACTGAAACAATGAAGTTAAGCCTGGGTAGAAAGAGTGAGGGAAAGTTGTTACTTTAATTTTTATTTTCTTCTGATCAACTAAATGTATTTTAATTTGCAATAAATTAAATTATTTTCCCCCAATTTGAGTCTGTTTTGCCTATTACATTAGTTGTTTAGTCATTCCCTGCCACTATCTTGACCCACAAGCTTTTTCATCCTATTTTCTCCCCAAGTCCTATTGATGTGAGGGCATGAGAGAGCAGCTGTGTGGGCATATGAAAGCCAGCCAAGGTCAACCCCCCACAGAATATTTCTGCCAATATCTTTCTAAAAGTATTTCTTTAGTACTTTAGTAATGCTTTTAAAAGAATATTGCTTTAGTATGATCTAGTGAAAGGTGACCCTGCCCATGGAATTGGGGCTGGAACCAGTTGATCTTTAATATCCCTTCCAAGCCATTCTATGGTTCTGTTATGACATTGTAAACAAAAATCTTCTCCTCTCCCAAATACGGCCTCCTTGACCAGCCAGACATTCTATTTCTACTGCCTACTTTGTTTTCCTTCCAGGAGTCTTAGTCATTCCTGGTTTCATTCTTTGTTTTCCTTCCATGTTACACCAATAATTCTCCCTTTCTTCCCTCAGGACCTCTGAATCCCAATCCTTAACTTCTTCTCTAGACTGTACAACAAATCTCAGTCCATTGAGTCATGCTCTTTTCTATATTGCAGCTGTTTCAAACATCTCTTACCACTGCTGCACTGGTCTCTGCACAGACTTCCCAGTCAGCTACTGCCAGTCTCCTGTTCTCAGTTTTTCTCAATTAATATCTCATCTCTCTGTCTACTTCCCCAACTTGAAGTCTCAGTTCTTGAGATCTCCTCCACACTTGTGTCAATTCAGTGCACTGCAATCATGGTTTTAACTCTGGTACTTTTGGGGTTTGAATTCCACAGTGTCTTTTTCCTCCATGTGCCAACTGCAGTCTCAGAAGAGTTATCTAAAATCATTCTTGGCCAAACTTTGCAGAACTGACATTTTAGGGAGAGCCTTGTTTGATCCTTAGTGAGCAGAATCTAGTAGGAGTCGAACTGCTTAAATGAACTATAAAACAAGGCTGCACCGACTGCAATTTTGCAAATGCTTATAACATGACACCATGTGGCTAGATTTTCAAGCTGATGGCAAATAGATATAAACATTCCCCTCATTGCCAGAATTATTCAGGGTAAAGCAGAGAATCATGATTAGCAATTCCAGACCAAATATTTAAAGTCGGGCAAAACTGTAAACAACTGAAAGCAGAGCCATGCAATGCAATCAATAACCGAATAGTAGGTGGATTTACCAGCCCTGCTTGTATAGAACACTTTAAGGGCCAATTTGTCAGCTGGTAGAAATCAAAAAACCAGCAATGAGTGACTAACAGTACCTCTGATTAGTAGCAGGTGTAGATTTAGCTTGTAAAATAAAAATAAAATTCTATGTTTAGATCCTATGTGAGAAAGCATCCTTTATTGTTGCATTTTAAGCGTATTGGCTCCCAAAAAGGGCTTATTATCTTTGCTGTTCCTTCTAAAACATCTTTGTGCTCAACAGAGATAAGATGAGGACGTGCATGTAAAGTACGAAAATAAAAGATTAACTCCTTGAGGCACAGTCCTTGTAAGGAGAACATCCACACAAATACATTCTTTATTACTCACATTTCAAAGACATCTCTCAAAAAAAGTAGATGAATGCCATAAAACTGCTGAGGAAAAAAACCATTTAGATTAGAAGTCAAAACCAGAATTTGATATTTAATGTCACATAAAGACCTATGTAGCTGAGAATTTTCTTCCTGGAAATCAGTTTATCTTTGCCTTTCTTTTATTTTGTCCTGTGAAACACAGATTGCTTCCCTGTAAAATCCCATGCTCATTGCTTGTACCTTCCAATTTGCGAGCAGATATTCTGATAATTCCATATTTTAAACCTTTCATTAGCAAATTTTCTTTTATTTGTACTTTTGGTGGCTACTAAGAACCCTATTCTCTTGTGTTAAGTATTAAAGTGCACCAAAAATGTCACGGTCACTGTTCAGAATTACTTGCATTTCTAGAGGACACTTAACCTTGATTTGTACATAGAGAAAAAGATAAAATGCAATTATCCATTCTTGTCTCACAGAAAATAGGCATATTTGTATTGAAAAAAAGATTTTTACTATCTCAGATAATTTTTGAAAAATTGAAGTGCAAAACATTTTTCTCACATGTTCTTTGTTCTTCTAACAGCAACAAACCAATGTGTATGAGCTTCTTTCTTTCAATTTAAGTGCAGCCGAGGCTATCACACTACCTATACTTCCTGGCATAGGCAGGCTCCTGGACTGCTTGAAAAAAATGCCAGACAAAATCTCGCTCCAGTTCACGAAAATTAAGTGAGAGGACTTATGGAAGGGGGAGGAGAAACTTATTTACAAGATCAACAAGATTTTTACTGACTCAAATCACCAAGATTTTAGCCACTTGCAGTCTTTTTTTCATATTATTGACAGCCTCTTATACACATACATGCTCATCAGGACCAGGGTGCCATGAACCCGGTGATCTGGCCAGGATAATTGCTGAAAAAGAGACACCAGAGCACACTTGGCTATCAAGACTTCACCACATCTCTGGGGTCCTTTCTGATGAACAACAGCAAATCAATTCTGGACTTAACGGGGTGGTCCTCAAAAGTTGCTAGTTTCAGCCTTTAAAAATCTCAATTAATTTTGCTGCTTCTGTTTTTCTTTGGAATATGTTTGATGTATGTGTCACAGCCTCTTTTCTCTGGTGAGCTAACAGCAAAAGAATTGCTGAGTGTGGTATGTTGCAGTCTGGTTGCTGTGCTCCTGGTGTATGGATGCAGGACTTCCACAGATCAGTCATCCGTGTCTTATCAGAATGCAGGCCTTTTGGTCTTCAGGTGAGCAACACATTCCTCAATTTTACTGCTGGGAAGAGCATCCGGGAAGCAATGACCTGGGGATAGTGTTTTCTGTGACAAATGGAAGCCATTTCTTTTAACCCCTTTCTCCTGCTCTAGTATTTAAACACACAGCCATTTCTGTTCATATTTCATTCTTACCAATCTTAGCATTTCCCTTAAAATTTCCGCAAGAGAAGAACAGAGTTTCTCTTCCACAGTGAAAAGACCCATTAGGTGATAAGATATAACTCTAGTGGTCTATGTAGCATTCCCTGATATATTACTCTGGATGTCTCATAGCTTGACATCCCTTAGTGCCCCTCTTTGTATCATTGTCAATAAGAATGGACTTGCTAATATGCAGCCCATCTTTCTTTTTCCTGTGTCATGCTAACTGTCACCATATTACAATCAATGTATTTATCTATTGGAAACCTTCAAAGTCATCTGACTCTTTCTATAGATTGTTTCAATTGTCAGATTGGCACTGGAGTATCAGTTGTTTCCTTTCTGCTACTACTGCTCTTCATATGAATTATGAACACAGAAATAAAGGTCCATAAATTAATATCTTAGGTGAAATTTTCTTTTAAAATATATCTATAGTAATAATTTTCAAAGAAGCATCTAGTTTTAATGCTAGCTTCTCTTTCTTTCCTTTTTCATTAATTCCAATTATCTATCTGCTTTCTGTGAAGTTTTATGCAAATTATAATAATTTGCATAATGTTATTATGATAAAATTATAACTTTTCTTTCAAGAGTGTCTCCATCAACAACCTAATCAGAAGAACAATGATCATCTAATCAGAAAACAAATATCCATATCTATCGCATATCTAATCATAAGATGATTTTAATTCCTTTAGTTGGTTCTTTTGCTGGTGTTAAGAGATTTCATGATAAGAGTCTACAGACTTTTGAGACAGATTTCTTCTAATAATTTGTGAGCTCCTTTGCATTTACTTTACTGACTGAAATGAGGTTGGGGTATCCAAAACTTTTTCTCACAGGGCTTTTTTTTGTTTGGCTGTTTGTACCCCAGTATGAAAAGTGATGCAATCTAAGTCAAAACTATATGAAATGGAATTGTTTTCCCAAACATTTTAAAGTAAATATTGAAATTTTACCATAGAAGACTCTTTTGCCATGGAAAGTACTTCTATGTAAAAGAAAACTGCATCAGGAAGCTTCTAGGGATTCATTTATGCTTATTGAGATTTTATTCCATCCCTTTGCCAGGATAGTTTCCACTGATAACTGAGATACTGTAAGGTAATGTACACAGACATTGATTCCCCATGAGCTCTATCTAATGCTTAGAAAGAAAAACCCTCTTCTTCATCTACAAACTGCTGCCTGGACTGATTTTTTGAGTCATCATTGCCCCTCCGAGGTGTAAACCATGTTTGCAAAGGTGAAAGCAGAGTGATTAAGTTTCTTTCACAGTTGTCACAAAACAATATAACTTGAATTTTTAAATCCAAAGATAAAATGTAATGCTCTAATGGCAAACAGCCTGTTCACCTTGAGAAAGACAACCTGTTTTTAACATTATGATTTATGCTCATGGATATTATGCAGAAGGCCAAAGGTCAAAATGTAGAAAAATATAGAGGGTTCATTGGCTCTACAACATGAAGAAATTATGAATATAACATCTGATGTACCACTTACCACAAACTACATTTTCAGCAGCTCTCACACCAAACCCTTGGTTTCTAAAGACATCAATTTTTCTTCATTCTTGGTGAAGTTTTCCTTATATCTGATGCTTTTTCTGTAAAATATGTGCTACTAACTCTAACCTCAAGTTACCTAGTTTGCCACAAATCATTAGTTTATTTACTATATTAAAGTGCTACTATCAGAATTCCAGTTCTTCCAGATACAATCTAGTTAATTCTCGGGTCTTTAGTATTCTCCAATAAGCTAAAACTTCCTGACCTTAAGTATGCTTTTAACTGTCTTGAATTTTTGTGAGTTTCTCTCCACTGTTCCCTAAGGCCTGGAAGTCAGACCAAAATATGTTTCCATACAAAAAACTGAGATAATTTAAATAGTGTACAATGGCTTCTGTTTTCTGATACTCAGCATTTCCCGGCTTACAAACTGCTAAACTTCCAAGTTTACAACTAGAAACTCACATTAAAACAATTACTCATCATTTACCAAATGTACCTTCACTACTTTTCAAACCTAAAATACATTGAAAAACAAGGGACATGCTTTCTTCTTGCAAGTTTCATCTTATTTTTGCAGATATGAATGCTGTCAGTACCAGTTTACTCTCTCTCTCTGTATGCAACTAGGAGCAAACCAGGTACCCAGGTGTACAAACCATTTCAGGACTGTACTCTGGGCACTGGTAACTATGCACTGACAGTATGTTCAGTGAAGAACATGAACACATGAAGAAACAGAGGCAGGAAATGCCTTTGCCCCAAATTTTATGCAGCATACAGACCAGAAATATGAGAAATGTAAGTAATATATCACACAAATATGTCCTGATAGCACCATACAGAGCTACATTCTTCCCTGCAATTTTATTTTATCTTCTTTATTGTTGTAACAGTTTTTGAGGTTTTTTCAAATTTTACATATTTATGTCTTTATTGATTGAACTCTCACCTAAATAAATAGTGTATGTTTCTCCAACTCACTTGCAAGAGCACATGATATAGCAAAAATCAGGATCAGATACGTGTGGAAGTCCTCTAGTAACAATCCTCTTATGGTGGTGATTTATTATTGAATTTTTTTTTTTATTGACCAGATAACCAGGTTTTAACCTATTTAATTTTTACTTCATTGATTTTGTATTGTAGATTTTATATTAAATGTCTTCTATAAGTGCAAATATACTGTCAGTTACACTTATCCATCACATTCATTGTCTTTCATATCCTGTCTTTCTCAATGTATTTATCCTTTAGAGGATAAAATTCCACTGTAATCATTACACTTCAGTATAAACTTCAGGAACACAGGAACTTCAGGAACACATTTGAGCTGTTTGAATTGAGATTTTATGACTATGTGAAGCTTGATCACCTTGAATTTCTGAATTCCAGGTTCATTCATCTGCATGGATAAATGCCTGTCTACACAGACTGATAGAGCTCCGATTTTAATTGGTTTGTCAGATTGGTGAGTGAGGCTTTTCAGTGTTTTTTACAGAATGACACTCAAAGAGGAGATATAGGATCTTCTTTAGTCAATCAATCTTCCTGCTTACAGAATTTGAGTTAGATCTTAGGAGATGTTGAAAGGACCAGGAATCCAGACAGTTTCTGTAGAGGCTAGAGAGTGTATGTTGACATTGAAGAACTGCACTGAGATATCCAAGGTTTTGTGCTGAAAGCAGAATTGTCATGGTAGCATAGGTTTTCACTTGAGTTAATTTCTTAGTAAAAGGAGATTCTTTACTCTCTTCTGCACTGTGAAATACAGACACACTCAATCTTTTTTCACCTGTTTCTCACTATTTGAAGAAGAAAATTCTCTTAGTGAGTTGTCAAGCTGAGAAAGGATATAGAGTTCACTTTATTTTTTACAAGCTAGTAAAATAGGCTCAGCTTAACTTAAATAATCACTTAAGTTAAATAATTTTACTTGGTCTTTTATTTAACATTTTCAACACATTCATTTCAAAATTATAATTTTTACAAAATAAGCTGCTTAGAGGATGAGACAAATGTAAGGAAAAGATTCAAGAATGGTGCTCCACATACAGTAGGACATGATTTCTTTATTTTTCTTTAAATTTAGCCCATAAAATATTCTTCTTCAAAGACTAAATACAAAAACTAAGTGTGTATCTCCAGAAAGCATAGTTTGCTATCACGTCTTGTGCACTAGGAGACTTTTCTTGTGTAAAAGCTCTACTTTCTAAAGTACTTATTGTATGGCTTTGTGAATTTTGAACAAAATTTCTGACTCTTTCTCTGATTAAAATCTGCTTGAGATCCTTGAAACAGTAGAGCTGTTGGCCCCTTTTAGAACTTCAGGATGGAATTCACATATATTAAATGAAAAATAAATTAGTTCAACCAAGTCCTCAGTTGTACCAGTACAAACCATTTCGAGAGTTTATTTTAGAAGATGAATAAAAGGAAAGAATTGGTCATGATATTTATCTGCTCATTCCTAGGAGACTCTTTGAAAACTTAGTTATAATTAACAACACAGATTGGAATGAGAAGTGTTGCCAGTATGAAAATAAAACTTTTTCCAATAAAGCAAAGTGAAGTTTTCAACCTTCTCTAACATTTGAAAACTTTCTCCAACTGTATTCATAAATTAATGAAAAACATGAAAGAGATGGAAAAATTGCACATGCTTGTCAAATTGCAATGTCCTTACTATAAAATGTCCCTTTTTATAAAGCCAATTCACTCTCTTTAAAATTCTCAGAGCTATCGAAACCTTTCACTGAGTGACCCCTATTTCTCTATTTTTTTTTCTGAGAAAGAGTTCCTTGCTTAATCAAGCATTAAACCATAGTTCCAGAAACTTGACTTCAGGGATGGCATTAAGACTTTGTTGAGAAAATTTTGTAGTTACCCTAAAAACTGTCAGAAAACTTTAAAAAAGTAAAATTTCACAGAATACTCCAAGTGCACTACTATAATACTTGTTAAAAAATCAGAAAATATAATTTCTTGTTCGCAAAAAAACCTGCAAACTACATCCAGTTAAAAACATTACACTGTGTTTGTTTATTAAAACTTTATTATTACTCTAGAAATGTTTTTATTGTGCACAGTATTGTGTCATATAGATTTCAGCTATATCCTGAAGTCTCAGGTTTGTCCACATAGAAGTTTCTATTTTGAAGTAGGAGTAGCTTGACATTTACAATTAAAGAAAAAACAAAACAAACACCCACAAAAACCCCCCAAAAACACCTAAGCAAACAAACAGAAAAGAAACACAAACAAAAAAACCAACCCAACCTGTGGGTATTTTTAAGTCTGTCTTTGAGATTTCACCTTGGGGCAAGTTTGGCTTTAATGTGTTTTTCATTCTTCTAGCACCGTGCTAGCTGGAGCCCATTTACATGAACTGAAATCAATTTTTGGAAGCCAAAATTGGGCAAAACATTAATTTAATTTCATGCTGTTTTAACATGTGCCTTGCAGAAATGATGAAGTCAGGGAAAAAAATAGCCTCAAATCCATGAGAGAGGCCCCTTAAACTACATTTGTTTGCGTATTTTGGCTTTATGAGAGTAAGTTTTAAAACAAGATTTACAGAACAAAAGCAACCTGAGCTGCAGTTAAACAAGATACATGGGGCAGCAGATGATGTTTTCTTGTGCAAGGCATTTAATTCTCACATAGTAGGTGTTGTTGATGGATATGTCATAGATCAGCACTTCTTGGATATTTGAGTGGTCAGAGAAGTTTAGAAGTATTGAAATTGGAACATTCCTCTGTTTCTCATGCCAAATCTGGTGTTATATTTAGAGATGGCATCATGTGCAAGAAAAAATTGCAAAGGTTCTGGAATTAATGATCTTGCCTGTTAACCCCCTGCAATGTTATAGTTGTCTGGAATAAATATGGAGACTTCTTCAAATAAATATTGATCGCTTACTTCACATCAGATTTCTGCTTGTGAGGGCTGACCACAAGCCAAACAACATAAAAGCAGAGGATTCTGGCACTCAGAAGCAGTAAGTATAACTGATGTTAGGATTGACAGGTCATGCTTAAAGAATTAGAAAAGTTTATTTACAAGAAGCACAGAAAAAGTATTTCTATATAGTGACATGTAAGATTTTCAACATAAATATTATGTGTACACTGGTTTATGCTTTGTTACTGAATACAAATGCTGAAAACCTCCAGTCCTCCAGTGCTACCTTTGGGCAGGGATTAGAAACAGCCCTGTGGATTTAGACAATCACCTTCAGGGCCTGCTAGAACACAGTGCATTCACAGAGTTCAGATTTATGGGTGCAAATTTACCTCTTCAGCATCTGGTGGAATCAAGTTCTAAGTGTAGTTAAGGCAGAGAGTCTTCAACATAACAGTAATTTTTCAGAGAACTGGAAAGAGGACACTAAGACTAAGCACTAAGGTAACTACCAAACGTTCTTGAAAGCTTTGATTCTGTACCACACAATTCATGCATTACAAAAACTGTCCCACCAAGAAGTGGGACTTCATAATATTTGAATGGGTCACTTGGAAGGAAAAAATCTCTCTCCTCAATCTTCCAAAATCTTAGTGCTGCTTAATACCTTGTAATGCCCTCAATGCTCAGCTGAATGTTCCAAGGTCTTTGTGGGTAGATAATCTGTGTCTAGTTTTCCAATTCAAAATGTTCTGCTTTCTCAAAGGAATGCCAAAATACACTGAAAATTACATTTCTCAAATAAAACATGCATACCTTACACAAGATAAACATCATAATTAAGGTTCTTATGTACCTTGAGAGAAAAAAAATTACATCCCTTAACATGTAAAATTCAGCACCAGACAGTTAGAATTTGTTTCAAGAGTTTCAATCCCCCTCATGTTTATATGGCACACTGCAGTTCTGAGGAGACTGGTGGTGGAGGAACAGGATATAGACAACAGCACAACACTGCTTTTTCATGACTAGTAACTAGTGTTGGAATATGAGAAGTGGGGTCATCATTGCACAGCGTCACCTTAGGCCTTATAGGTACTTACATAGGGCCCAACTGTTCCAAGCAGTACTCTCATTTTATAGAGATGATAATTGAAGGAACCAAAAAGATATTGGTTTTTCAAGACAGAGACCAGAATTAAAGAATTCCTATAACTTGGGCATGTGCTAGGTCATATATTCTCTCCCAAAGTGCAGCAGTTGTTAGTAAGTTGCCATGAGTGCCCAAGACTTAGTTTGTACAAATCAGTTTCTAGCTATGAAATTTTATAGAATTCCGAAGTTCTGACTCTTCAGGGCTACAGTTTCCCACCCATCCTTTCTTTATGCATCCTTTTAACAGCTATGAAATTCAGCTATTCCATCTTGCGTTGTCCTTGCACACTAACACTGAAAAAGTGGAAAGGGACAACAGGAATTTTTCTTTTAAGTTTTTATCACTCCTTTATTCATTCTGAGTTGTGATTTAACCACCTGTAGTTAGGTTTGCAAGAAAAGAACATGTTGATCAAAGGAATACATAATGATTACCTGATTTTAAATATAGTATCTGTCAGGTGAGGGTGTATCTGAGACAATGAATATTTTTGTGAGTTGTGTGTCTTGGCTATCTTGACTGTCTCAGTGATCTTTTTCATGCTTGTAAACAACATTGCCCACTATGAATATATAGAACACCGTGAAACCAATCTGCTTAAATAGTAATGTGCTTCTTATGGACAAAATCAGTCACGACCAGAGGCCTCACTTTATAAAAAGTTCTACAACCTCATAAATGATATATAATACAGTTCTCCCCTAAAAAAGGCTAGTTTTGCCTCTCTGCAGTCTATACACCATAAGACAAAGCCAAAGGTTCAATACACCCATAAAAATATATTAAAAGAACAATGCATTTATTATCTAAACATATGTACACACATTATACAAACAAGAGTCAATCTTTAATTAAGGATGTTACCCCTTATCACAATTTATATAAAAGTCAAACCTTATGGTGCAATTATACTTCTTTAGTTCATTCTGTGCACACATCTATGTTTCCTGCATTCATATTCACTATCTCTTTATAAGACAATAAATCCAAGAATTCAAGATTTTAGGCACCCACTATCCTATTAGACAATAACACACTGTGCAAGACAGAACCTAAATTTCTCCTGTGGCTAAAAGAAAGCTTCAAGTTCTCTGGATTTAAAGTGACCTTAGAGCTTAAATGAAATGGTGTTTGTTACCTCTTGAGGAATTATGAGTATCCTAAAACCATTTTACAACTAAACACAATATAGCATAGCTGGTGTTCTCAGCTTTTTCTTTCTCTTTCTGCATCTCCTTTCTTCTGCTTTTTCATTACTGTAAATCCAGAGCATAGAAATAAAATGTGATTAATGTGTTTCCAGAGAGAGAGAGGACACAGCAGGAAGAAAACAGCCACAAGCTTTTTTTCCCCACAGTCAGTGGCCCACGTTCCTTGGTGACAGGAGGAAGTATACGTTCAGTGTATATGACTGCACTGTGCATTAGAGCTGTGTGGGTTTTTTGACTCTTTCTGAGATCTGAGGTGTTTTTTTCATGAAAAACCCTGCAGGCATCTTTCCAGCAACCTTAATCACCTCCTCTCTCCTTCTAATGCAGATTTCTTGCACCTATGAATTTTCTCATAAGACAATTTATTGCGCATAAAATTCCACTTTACTCCTAACATAAATTATACTGCCAACTATCTAAATGCCAGCTATCTTCCAAAACTCAGTCTTTCGGAGGCAGTCAGCTGTCTGGTCTGAATGCCTAAGTGCTTTCTAAAACATAATGAGTTTTGCTAAAGTGTCCTCAGGCAACTGTTTATTTCTATGATTTTAATTGTTTAATTAATACTGTCTTTTGTAAATAAATTCAGTTATCTATTAGTCCATTTTTAGAAGATCTACAGGCTTGCAGTTTTAATATTTTATGCCTTCTGGATGCTATTGTGAATTTTGCTAAATATTACAGCTAGCAGCAATAGTTGGAATATCATTAATACAAAGCAGAAGACAACTGCTCTTAGAATAAGATTCTTTCTGGATCTATGTGCCCTGTAGCTCAGCTTGAGGTATATCTATAGAGGCAAAGAAATAAAAAGTACCAGAAGGTATGCAAATGGAACAAACTGATTAAGAACTCAGTGTTGAACCAATACTATTATACATATATAGAGATCTATTGCTATGCTATAGCATACCTGCAATTACGAAAGACGGGGCAGAAATTGGAAATGAGCTATCCAGTACTGTTGACAATTACTACCCCTGCTGCTCTAAGCAGAGCGGAGTAGTCTTAGTGAGGCTCTCAACAAATAACTATTCTTCTTCTTTGAAATAAATAACTCTTTTGCAAATTAACTCTTTTTATGTGAAAGATGGCAAAAAAGAGGAAGATGTACAACACCTCTAGCCTCCATAGCCTGCAGCATACATATATTCAGAATTCTTTCAAGTCAAGCTGTGGTGACCCACTCCTCAGCTGATGAAGGCTCATTCTCATGACATTTGACACCAATTTATCTATCAGTTCTGGGAACTGAGAAGGTATGTGAAAAAAAATCAAGTGCTTCTCAGTCATGTGCTCTGGTCTGTGTTAAGGCCCAATGACTGGCTGGAAGTCTGCAAACTGTGCTCTACAGTCATTTGTTGATGTCTAGAATGTCGAGCTGACAGATCATACCACATGATATCAAGTGCTATTCAATGTCTCCTTATGAATCTTCCCTCAGCTCCTTAGCCCATTTTCCCTACTAATACTTAAGTTCCTTTAAAAAGGAACCTTCTACTTTATACTTTAGTCATTTCACTGGATTTACTTGTCCTGGAAACACATATTTAAGTGGATAGTTAAAAAGATGAGTAGGTGAAAATACTCAATGAGAAATATTTATGGTACTATGTCCATGCTCCTGGCCTCAGTTTCCTCTTGGGAATGGTGAACCTTGCTATGTTCTAGTCACAGTGATTATACTATCTACACAAATAACAGGATACACTTCATATAAGGCTTCTAAACTTAAACTCAGAAGCAATACTAGCTAATAATGTTTTGGAAGGAAAAAAACAATAAATACCATGGTAGTAGCCATTCTGGCATTTTAAAATTGTGCTACCCTTAAATAGTAAGTGAATATACCATATTAAGGTTTAACATAAAAAAATGCATTCACGGTTAAATATTTTACTGTATCAAGCATTGAAGTATCTTTGCTTGACAGAAGTACCAAACTGTGGGATATGCCAGCCCCTACCCTGGAAGAAGGCCAGCTGAGATAAAGAGATTGCATAACCTCCCAGCAGAATCCCCTTGGTAAAGGCAGCACTTTCAGTGAGGGCGAGAAAAAACAAGAACCATGATCCTCTGGGCGACCCTGTGTTGATTCCTTGTAACCCATCGGCTTCTACCCTCTCACACCCGCCCTGTATCCCTATAAGATCTACCCTTCTCCCCCTTTGAGTTCAGAGAGCTCATCCCTGGCCTCCCCTTTGCGGGGTGCGGACTAATAAAGCTGCCTCATGCGGAACTGCTAAACGAGCCTCTAGTCTCTCTCCTCCTGGTCCAGCCTGGGGTTGCCTCACAGAACAAGAGCTGAAGTCACTCCCACTGAATAACTAAAGAGCTGACAGCCTGCTGAGACAGGCACCCCTCTGCGGAGGCAGCCCGGTGGCTGGGGGATCCCCACAGACCTCTGGGGGACTGTCCCTTGCAGGACGCTCTCTCTGGGTCGGTCACGGCTTCCTGGGTCTGAGCCACAGCCCCCAACCTGGCCGCAATACCAAACAGTACATGTGTCTGATAAGAAGCCCTTGGACACAGCAAGTTCTTGCTTCAAGGAGCAGGACTGAGCACCATACCCAACCCATGTAAAGGTGTGAGGTAAGATCTGTGTTACAAGGGAGTTTCTCTCACTGTTTCACTGTTTTTCAGAGGTCTTCTCTGATAATGCCTCCAGGTATCATGCTGTTTTACTCTAAAATAAACTGATGCCCACAGATATTGAAGCTAATGTGCAGAACCTAGGAAGTTTCCTTTTTTTTTTTTTAATAACAAGTTTATTCACAGCTCCCATACTGGTAGATAACATTTGATGGTTCATTGCATAAGGATCTTCAATAGCTAAGAAACATTTTGAATGATAGATTAAGCATTCTGTTTAAAAGCCTAATAATAATATGTCTCCCTGCAATAATCAGCATAAGTGTCTACTTTTCAGCTTCAGGGCAGAGATGATAATAATTCAATGACAGATGTAGTTTAGTCTCACTGGAGCTAACAACTGCTAGGAACAGAGAGCCTATTTATCTTTATTGCTTCAACTTGAGCCATGCAAGCTTGATGTACGATTCTGTCATGGAAAGCTCAGTGTCACCTACCAGTGCCACCAAATATTTCAGCTAAGAAGATGGTCTTGTTCTACATTCTGATGTATCTTGTGTTTCTTTTGGTTATGGATCAGTAACCCAACAAAGTCTGACAGCAGGCCAAAGTTTGTTTCAATGATCCAGGAATATACTCATGCTGCCATTTCTCTCAAAAACGGGATCTTTTTAAGTGATCGTCCACATACTCTCTTTGCACTTACTGTACCTGCATGGGTATAAGTTACTTTCTGTAATGTTTTTTATCCACTTCTTTGTCTGCTTCTTTCCTACTTCAGGCCAAAGCATCACATAATCCTGATAATGGATTTCCTCTGTGCACCTATTTAAACCCAGGCTCATCTTTCTGAATGTCAGTGTTCAGAACTCCAGATGTCTGTTTCTTTTGCTTTGCATACTGACATTTATATTGACCCACTCTGCTAAAGATAGTTTGAAAATATCTTAGTACTCCATTTGAACTTTTTCAAATGCATTTTATTGATGATTCAAAGTAATTTTTACAGGTTTTTTACTAATGCCCAATTTCTCTAGTTTAATCAGTTCCCTTTGAATACTTGATGTGAAGTCCAGAGAATTTAGGTCGTCAGCAGTGCTCTTTTACAAAAAGTGAAATTTTATCAAAGAGAGACATATAGCTGACTTGGTATGCCATCCTTTGGGTGTGTTGCATGCATTCCCATTTCACATGTATTGCCATTTTTCTGATTAGATTACTATAAATACCTTTTATTAGAACTGATTTTATTTGCAAGTTTATTTCTTTGTGTTTCAGAAAAAAAAAGACTATCTGGTCTCTCATACTTTGTGTGTTGAGGTCTTTTTGTTTTGATGCCATTGAGGATCAAAAAGCAAGATCCTCTTTAATCAAAGCAGTTAGGGCATTGCAATTGTTGTGTTTTACCCTTAATCTGAGAAGGAAGTCTGGGCAGTAGAAATTATTGGAACCACAACTACTTTATGACATAACTGCCGCAGGAAACATAGAGGCTCTGATAGGAACAGAAACTTCAGTAAAGATTCCAGGCATCATATTTTGCAGAGATAAGAGACAAGACTGTATTGAGAAAGGCCTTTCCACAGCAAATGAAGGAAAACTCATCAAGGAGAGGGATTTCCAACAAACTCTTAATGGAAGCAAAATGTGTTTGTATTTTGATATTAAAATCTCCTGCCAGAAACTCACTTTGCAAATCCATCAGTTGGGAACACCAGCTTACAAGTAACTGAAAGTAATTTTTTCAATTATGCTGGGCAGCAGGGTCAGATAGCATACAGCCACTTTGAATTGCCTTTAAAATAAGATGTAACTGAAACAAGTGCTATTTTTATTTCTTGAGAATGGACAAATATCATTCAAACCAATGAATGGGTTCATTCAGAATAAGTGTGCTGGTTTTGGCTGTGCTAGAGTTAATCTTCTTCACAGTAGCTAGTGTGCTAGACGTAGATGAAAAGAGGTAGGGACCAACCTGTCATTTTGTTTTTAGGATGCCAGAGTCTGAAGCAAGTCTCTGTGTAAATCAGAGTAATTCTGAGTTTGTTGCAATTTACACCAAATATTTGTAGTTAAGAACATATACCCCAATTTTTATGGGTGTTTCCCCATCTGTAACATTTAAAATACCCATGTGTTCATAACACTGACCTTGAAAAAAAAAATTCTTCATCTCTGCAGCATAAGATACTTGTATGAGACAAGAGCATCAAAAATATACCATAGGAAAGAAGAATCTCCTTCTAGATGGAGAAAACTATGGGAAATATGAGAGATGCAACCCGGCTTTTAGTTCAACTCTTCCCCAGTGCTACAGGCAAATGCATTGCATTCAAGAACTCTCCCTGCAGCCTTGGTCTGTCTGCCTCTGGAGCTACCCGTGTTGCCATGTTCTAACATCACTTCATGTCTTAAAAGGAGCTCCACCATGAATAGAAAGATTGCTACTAAAATTATAGTAACAGCAATCACTATAATTTCTAATCTTCAGTCATAGACTGAAAAATGCTTGACTCTTTATGCATTGCCTTTATCCGTATGGTCCAGTTTACATTCCTTCATTACTTTCTACAAAATTCTGTCTTTTTATTTCTGTCTGTCTATTATTAAAGTTGCAGGTCTTAACAAAAAAAATCTTACTGGCCCACCCAGATATCAGTGACACTTCAGTGCTTTTGTTCAACATTAGGAAAAAATCACCACACTATTGCCCTTTAACAAATCTCCCTTTCAGTGAGATAACTTTTGTTTTTACAGTGTTTTTTAAAACACTAATCTCTGATGTTACACTTTATCAGGTGATTTTTATATATTTAAGTCAATTATGTTTTCCTTACTTATTGTAAAAAGAGAATTTTAATGTTATAATAATTCTTTCACTATTTACTGCCTCCTAAATGTTTTGACTTTAATGCTTCCTCTGATGTATTTTTCTATGTGATACCATTAAATGTTTTGACGATTTTGCTCCTCAACTAAGCAGTCTGTATTTTTTCTCTGTCCTCAGGCTCTTTCTCAGCTAATGACACCATATGAGCCAGAGTACAGTCCCTCAGGATCTCTCTCTCTCTCTCGGGACTATCACAGTCAGCATGAAAATTTCTCTAATTTAAATTTTCACTTAATGTATAATTCCTTGTTGTTGATTTCAAATCCTCAAGCATTAAGCTTGTTAAGTATATTTGAACTTTGGATAGTTATGGTACATTAATGCTTGACTTTTGACTCGCCATTCAGAACCATAATAAATTTTTCTTTTTATTTTCTTATTCATTATTACGCTACCTTTTGGTATATCTTTTTGCAAGACTATATTAAATAAATCACTCCAAATTCATTAAAAAACTAGTGTAAAACTACAAAATAAATATAGTCTATTATATATGCTCTACAGTGTCATTATTATTTTAATTATTATTGAATTTTTCTTATAATCTGATACCTATGAAAGATATATTATTTTCTCAAAAAGGTTAATGTTTACAAACATAAATAAATCACAATCTATTATAGAATGAATGTCCTAATGATTTCCCACCAATTTCTTATTCATTCACAGTCTAAAATCAAGACCATGCTGTGCCCATTTTTTGACTTTCACAGCCTTGTACATCACTCCTTTAAAAATTTATGTGTGCACGCACAACTTGAAACAATACAGCTGTGATTTCAGGGCTCTGCATCCTACATATCACACAGGTGGATGTTCTTAATTTCTTTCATTTTTTTTAACCTGAGCATACAGGAAACTTAAAACAAATTGATGTCTGTGCAGGAAAATGAAGAAATGGCAAAGCAAGTCCCCAGGGACCAAAGGCTCTTGAGTACTCATGAGCCTGTGCTCAGTGTTTCCAGCTCCTGAGCCTTCACTACTGTGCAGTAAGTACATTGTGTGGGATAGACAAAGCCGTTGATATGGAACTGCATTGGGTGGAGTATATAGAGTGTTACACCCATCAGGGAATGGGTAACTCCAAGACTTAACAGTTATTGCAGACTGTTCCCAGCAAGTCAATACTCTGATGGGTCATTATAGGTGAACATATTTTTCAAGCAATCCTTACATAGTCTCTCAAAACCAATTTTGCACAGGGTATTTGGAAGCACATATTAAGGTTCCCAGAAATATCCCTCAAAACCTTTTCCTGATAAATGCTTTTAACTCTTTGTTTGGAAGAATAACATTCTAAACATGTTTTCCATAAGCTGCCCCAAAATCAAGCTGAATTTCTATAAGGTAAGACAATTTGTTTATGAAAATTTGCTTTTTGAGGTTTAGTGTTTTCAGCTCTTCAATTACACCACCAATGAGATAACTAAAAATCCAACAGTTTTAACACATTTAACAGATTTATGCCATTTATTTTATGTAATTCATTAGTAGACAGCAAGTTTTTGAACGACGGAGATGTCATGGAGGATGACAATTGCATAATCATGGCAGAGCAGTTCTTACTACCCACAACTTCCTAAACTCTGGTTCTAGTGAGCCGGTAGCCAGACCAGGAAAATACTATGTTACCACCTTGGCCACTTCCTGTAAAAGAAGCTTTCTTTCAAAAACCTCATTTATTAAAAGATATTATTTAAATCATTAATAGAAGTGGTCTTCACTGTAATAGAGAGTATTAGTCTCCTATTGCCAACGGCTTTGGCAAAGGAATGAGAAACCTTCTTCTCTGACAGGTCCCATCCACATAAGTTAAATGCCTTTCTAGACACAGCCTGTCTGTGCTTGCATATTTCTCAGCACAGTTTTCTAGGAATATAGTAAAGTAATGGTCTGAATTCTCAAAGAACTTGGCAAAGGTTATGCTGGATGACAGAAAGAAATCTCGATGTGTGCTTAAACAAAGCACCATATGCATGGCAAAGGTCAGAGCTTCTTAGAATAGTCTTGATTTCTTCAGACAGCAGGGGATACCAGTATTCCTAAAACTTAAAGAAAAACTTTGTCAAAATCTCAGTTTCCTCACTGTTTCCAATAGGATTAACTTAGGTATCAGTTTTCCCATACTCTTCAAAGACATTATTTATTGCAAAGCCTTGTATCCTGTAAACTTAGTCCAAAATAACACCCCCAAATTACCAGCTCTGTAGTTCACAACTCAGGTTCACTTGAAGTGATCTGGTGTAAACTTAGAAGAGAATATTAAATCTAATGAGGAAATATCCCCTTGTATCTGCAGAGGACTTTTGAAGACAGTGGAACATTAAGCAGTTTCATGCCCTGGTGTGGTTGGTGAGCAACAACCACTCCTAGATGCTTGGGATTCTGTAGATATTTTTTTCTGCTGCTTAGAAAGGAAGAAGGAACATAAAAACACACATTCCTTTTTTGTGCCTCAGCTGCACATATATTCCACAGACAGCCTAGTAAACTAAGAATGCAGCACCCACAGAGACTGAAACAACTGCAAAAACAGCTGAAACAAAACCAAAATAAAATTTTGGTCCCAATAGCTAATGCTTAAAATGTCACTGTCAAATGACATGGAAGAAGGAAATCTGTCTGTACAGCCTTTGGAAGGGAAGTTGTTTGGGTTTTGTTTTCCCCAAATGACTGTCACTGACCTGAAAAAAGATGTAAAAAAAACCTGCTCAGACCTTATCCTTCGAAAACATGGATCCAATTTCTGCCTGGTTAAAACTTAGAATAACTGCTTATTTCACTTAGAATAAAATCAGAGCCTATGAATCAATGAAATCTTGATTAATCAAGTAGTTTAATGCATGTCATTGATATGTTTGAAGAAAAAATATAATGAGATTTCAAAAAACAACTTATGTGGCAAAATGGTTTGTTTACACCTAGAATACAAGAGACAATGCTGCAATGTATTTCTTCCTCCCATTTTTTTCTTCTATAAAGAATAAATAATTGAAGCAAATGCATGGAACAAATACTCTTATACATCTTTATGTTGGCAAAGTAGTTTAGATCACAAAGCATCACACAGGAATTTAGATCACAAAGTAACACAGGAATCTGTTGGAAGATATGGTATTCCATTTGGAACAAAAGTATCCTAAGTGAAATTAATTATAGTACTAGTATGGATAATTAAAAACCCAGATTTTATCCACTCTGAATTTCACTTTATATACAATTTTTGTCTTCAATACCAAGAACAGGAAATATCAGAATGCATTCACACATAAAGATTCCAAATGCAACACTAACAGCAATGCCCGATGTGCAGTTTTTGATTCAGCTGTGGTTTCCTCCAGGTTAAGCTAATTCAAATGTTAAACCCTCTCAAATGCAACACTTACAGCAATGCCCGGCAGTTTTTGATTCAGCTGTGGTTTTCTCCAGGTTAAGCTAATTCAAATGTTAAACCCTCTGGGTTGCTATGAAAAAGCTTATGAAAACTAAACTGTAAACTTAAAAAAATGCCAGAAATACAGTGCTTGCAGCACAGACCTCTAAAATATGATAGTTTCTGTTTTCAATACATTTCAGGTTTGCTTCACATGAACCAAATTTAAAGCTTAAATTCCCTGCTTTAAGTGTCATACACAGCCCACCTATTTCTCACATTTGCTCAGCATTTGACCCATTCCCCTTTTTAAGCTTTGATGAACCTCTTGTGAATATAGGAGGATATAAAATATATAATGAAGAAAGGTAAGTTGCCAGTATCTTAGAAGTTCATTTTGAGTTAAGTCCAGGCAGGAACAATACCTGATGATTTCTTGCAGCCAATCAAATCTGTATGACAAGAAGTTTCAAACTACAGTCACAGATCTCAGTAGCCTTGTGTTCTTCCGAGGTGGCCCATAGGAATACCTCAGCATTTTGTTTGTGATGGTTTCATTATGGTTCATAACTATAGGCCATTCTTCCCTGTCTTCACCACGATGAGAATAGGAATGAATTTCCTCTCTAAGATGGAAGAAAGAGAGGTTTGCTTTCCCATCAGGTCTTAATGAGAGTCATGTGTCACTGCACATTCTACAGCAGATGTAGAGGGCTGACTGTGGACTGCATTTCAGAAAATTTAAGAATCCCCGATTTAGATTTGCTGATAAATATTGGATTATTTAAATCTTTTGTTCATTGAAGAGTCATTCTTTTTCTACTCCCTGTATGCATTTTTCTGTGCCCATCTTTGGGTCTCCAGTGTGTACCTGAAGTGCCCTTAAAAACTATACTGGGTCTTTCTTCAGAAAACTGGGGGGAAATCCTGCATTGTTATTTCAGCAGCTGTTTAGCTTTGATTTAGTATCTGCATGTCAGTCTACAATTTATATTCTTGAGAGATTTTGTGTGTTGAAGTTATTTCTAGATTTTCTGCCTTCCTGTGACAACTGTTGAATCTCTGTATGAAAAAGAAAAGCTTGTGTGATATAAAAGCAACAACAGTCTTAGTACTTTCCTCCTAAAAGAGGATAATTTTTCCTTTTATCCTGGGACAGTTCTGATTCAGTGAAGATATTAACGTGAAACCAAAGGCTAGGGAATACAGTGTAGAAATTCTTTACAAAACATTAAAACAAACTCAATTATATCTGCAGGCATGGATCTCCCATTTATATTCTTCTCTCCGTGTCTTGGTTCCAAGGGGCTCTGGGTATTCCACGAGCAAGACATGGACTTCTTCTGACTTATATCTTCCCAAAGATAAGAACTTTGTTTAATGTTTGTATTTGCTTAATGTTTATATTGACTTTGAGGACTTGGAATCATGAATCGAAATATTCACTAAATAACTGTGTCCTTTTGGTTTGCAGAGCCCTTTATTCCAGATGTCTGTGTTGTGAAATGATTACAACAGTTGTGTCCTTGGATCCACTTTTGATCTGAGCCAACGGGCACCCTCTTAAGCAATTTGCAATAAAGGTAAGGGTCTGTATGGGTCAAGACCACTAGTAATGGATAGTTTGAATGTGACTGGTCTCCTAGAGATATTAAGATTTTAATAGAATAGGAAAAAGACTATCCTGTGGTTGTTAGCTATAGTGCCAAGGAGTGCTATGCGAAGCATTCAATTTATTCTTATAGATATATCCGATTGATTGCAGTTCCTGAATCTGCAGAACCATGTCCAGGTATGGTTTGGATATCTCCAAGGATGGACACTCCACAAGCTATTGGGAAACTTTTGACAGTTTTCAACCACTTCAAGGTAAAATGTGTTTTCCTACAGGTAAGTGGAATTTTCTGTTTCAGTGTGTGTCCATTGTCTCTTGTCCTGGTATACTGGGCACCGCTGATAATAGACTTCACCTTCTTTTCATCCTCTCTTCAGGTATTTATACACAATGATAAGATCCCTCCTGAGCCTTTGCTTCTCCAGGCCCAGTTCCCTCAGCCTGTCCTTACACAAAAGCAGATCCAGCCCACTGATCACATTTGTGTCATGTCTCTGAACTCTCTCCAGTATGTCCATGTCTCTCCTGTACTGGGATAGTGGACACAGTACTCTGTGTGTGGCCTTACCAGCTCAGAGAAGAAGGGCAGAATCATTTTCCTCCACTTGCTTTCACTAGTCTTCCAAATGCAGCTCAGGGTACTGTAAACAAAATAATCACCATTCAACAATATAATTTGAAGATAACCATTTTTTGATTTGTTATTACAGTTTATCTAATCACTGTTATTTATAAGCTTTTGCAATCATGACTACAGATGACAGCTATGCATACTGGGAAGGGATATTCTTTCCCAAGGTTGCCTAGCCAGCTACTGTCCTGCTCCTGTGTATGTAATTCAATGTGACTGTGACTGGTTTAGAGTCACTCTCTTGCTCCGGTTTTTTCCAAAGTTAGAACAGCAGTGATGTGTGACTTTTATGCCTATCACAGACAGTAAGGAGGCAGGTCTTTGCAGATTTATCTCCCTTGTGACTGTGATATGAAATGTGAAGCTTGTCTCAAGTGCTGCAGCTTGGCCTGGGTGTGCCCAGAATTGATCTCTGGATAAGAGATCAAGTTATGCTACTGCAGCACAGCCTGTAACTCTTCAGCAACTGAATCTTTTAGACAGTTCAAGTAGTCTTGTCATCAGAATTAGATTTGAGAAAATCCTACTGTGTCCTTGATGGGATGGATGTCATGTTTGCTTTCACAGTCTCTTCTGAGAAAATAGTTCCACCAATTTGCCAGAAGTAGAATCCAGTTTGTGACTCAGTTTTCTCAGCAGTTTGCATGAAGACCCTGAAAATCCTGCAAGCCTTAAGATACTGTCTTTTTTGAAGGCATTTTGTTTTGCTAAAAACTAAACAGCAAACTAGAGAAATTTCCTGCTATATTAGCTGATAGTGGAGACAAAATGTTAATTCAAAGCCAATTGTTTCGAAAAAAAACAGGCTCTGTGTTTTTCAAGTCATGGTGATCAGTCTATAACTAATGTCCCAGCCAGTTTTGCAGGAGTTGGTTTGTTTTCATTTTGGAGTCAGCTATGTAAACAGTAATTCTTTATAATAGTATTTACTTGCTAGTGAAAAATACAGCCAGGCTAAATATTACATGTCCATCTTTTTTTAAAATGATTTTTCTTTGTTTTAGAATTTAGTTTTGCTGGGCAAAGCTAATTTGAAAATACAAGTCAGATGCCAGGGAAGAAAACATTTCAAAGGTTCTGTACTTGGAAAATGTATATTTCTTTATTATTAGTTCCCATAAAATTTTCCCTGTGTTTTCCAGCTTGGCTTCTCAGAAAAACAAGTGCTTTTGACAGCTAAAAAAATAAGCTAAAATAGGTATATGGGAAAGAAAATAAATGGGAATATTGTTGTTTTCTGCAACACTGTTTTTACAAAACTCAAAAAGCTTGATTCAGAGGAGCTACATATTCAGAACCAGTGATGGAATCTCATAGGTTTTTGAGCAGGTTCATGTTTTTATATGATAGGTTGTGAGTCTGAAAATTGAAACTGGAATATGGTTTTGGAAATTGTATTTAACTATTGCTTCCAAAAATGAAAGGGAAAACAAAGTGTCTTAAATATCTGTTTAAATAGGAAAACAATTTATAAACATTCCTTTCCTGATTACCATTCTCAACTTTGTACTACAGCTAAAAAGTATTGCTTGAACAGGTTAAAAAAATAATAATTGGTATTTGTGTAGGCAGATTGCAGTTTTGTTCCTTGAGATAATTTCCAGGTTAACTTTCTTCAAAGACCATTTGCATTCCAAAGTCAATATTTTTGCTTGTACATTTCTTTAACAGTTTGCAAAAATGCCCAGACTTATATTTCAAATACCCTTCTTATGTTCCAGCTACATGAATAAGCATGTTCTTTTGCTTAAATCTAACGTCTTCTGGCAGATTAGGCATGTAGGAGTGTTAAATCTTCCACATTGTCTGTAAATATCTCATTCATGAGTTCATGAAACTGCAATAAAACTAACAGGTATAGCAGTAATATCTTATTAATTCTACTGCAAGTTATTACAAACAGGCAGAAGAGATGGCCACGATAGGTCTGCCTGTTTCACACAGGAGCAGGGTGCTCCTGCCAGCAGGCTATCTGCTTTTCAGTTACATCTCTAAGTTAGGGAGCCTCTTCTCCAGCCGTAGCTCATGGAAGGAGCTGTGTTCTGACTCTCAGCTCCTGACAAAGTGCCAGCACTGCTTTGTGGACTATATAAGGGCCTGCCTTTAGCCACCTGGTATGGGATGTGCAGGGTAATGCTTGGGTAGCAATGACAGCAGACAGCTCAGCGTGCTCCGAGCACTGCTGGGTGCTGGCGTTAGACAGACCCCTCTCCAGCACGGTCACAGCTGAATGCCACACATAGACACAGCTCACCAAGTACTTCTGTGAGACCTCCAGAATGAGCACAAGGCATTTTTGGAGTAAGATGTCACCAGAATTGAGGCAAAGTGTGCCACTGAGAAAATAAATTATTCTTGGCATGTTATCCTTCAGGCTTGTTATTGTTCGGGACCCAAACACAGAGGGTGACTGACAGGAACAAGGTTTAGAAGAGCTGCTAGCATGTATCTTTGGATTGAAGGGGGAAAGGTTGCACCCTGATTTTCTGGCTTCAGCCTTCTTGAAGAGGAGTTTCAGCAATGGGTTTTAAAGGCAGATCCAGCAATGATAGGAGGAAAACACACATTTGTGATTAGAGTGGTGACTCTATGTGTCTTCTGGAAAAATTAAGTTACACCGATTGAAATAAATTGTCAACTAAAGAAATAAGCAATACTGACATTGTAAGGAACAATTTCACCTGAGTTTCTATTGTCAAGCTGGAAAACCCCTCTGACACTTGCCTAGCTAATATTCAGAAAAAAACCCCAAAAAACCTTATGTGTTGTTATCATGGACACAAGACAACATAAAATGACCCTGACCAAACACCCAAGGTCCACCACTTTCACTCACTGCCTGTGTTCTTTCCTTGTCTTTTAATTTATACTCTTGTCTCCTTCTCCTCTTTCCACTTTTAATTTCCTTTTTACTCATATAGAAGTAAGTGTCACTGCTCAGATTGTGGACTGAATTGGTCTCCAAATCCTTATCACCATCTCCATCTTCCATAAGATCTGGCCTTCCACAAGGAACAGTTCTCTTAAGAAATTTTCCTTTGCATGTACCTTATTTTTATTCCTCACATCACACTCTGTCTAAATTGGTTTCCTCAGTCTGGTCTCCATTTATCTTTTTCCTATCTTAGAGACTATAAGCACTTCAGGGCAATGAATGTATCTTATACCACATTTGTAAAATGATATGTACATTTACAGCTGTCTCTAAATGACTTTTTAGTAACAGAAGCAAAATCCTTCAATCCCTAAACAGGCAAAATCATTTCCTTCCCACATGAATTTTACTTGGGTTAAGTCAGACAAAGGGAATGGCCACTAGTGTAGTAATAGTAGTAGTAATAATAATGGTTTAGTGAATTGATAGCTTATTAAAACAGAAATTCTGAAATCAGTTCTGCAAAGTTAAAAAAACTGAGAGCACTGCCTATTTTATGCAAAATATAGCAAAAGAAGGAAATTATTCTCAACATATTGCTCTAGTAGGTAAAGTAAAATATTCCTCATCTGGATTTTAAAGCTCTTGAATAAGATCAAATTCTCAGGGGACTCACTCTAAGGGAGTTTTCATGTTTCAATTGAAATTTTACATACATACCTTTATGTTAAGGGACACAGTCTAGTAAAAAAAGAAACGTGTTTTAAGATCAAAATGTCTTTCCAACATGACTGTATGCACACACACACACACACGTATCAAACACGTATCTCCACAGTTTGGGGGTTTTTTTCCAAAGTTTATTCATAGAAATTCTAGACTTGCCATTTATTTTCTGAGGTTTCTGTGGTTATTATTGTCAGAGGTACCAATACAGCAATGAAGTGAAGGAACACATATCTCATATTTTCTATGTGCAGGCTTAAAAAATCCAGGCTTCTGTGGATTTGTCAAGCATTGGTTACTTTGCAATTTCCTTCCTCCTCTTCCATTTGCAGCCTTTGTCTAGATTGTATGCATGCCAGACATAATTTTCAGCGAAGAAATATTGAAATAGGAAATACTTCTCAGTATTCTCTTGATGTTGAGTCTGCAAATTCTGCAGTGCAAATCTTACACTTCAAAGATATGCTCAAACAGTAGGAGCCATTAGGGAGGACAGAAATACTGCAGACTGGAAGCTGAACCTACAACATTCACTTTTTGTATGAGGACCATGACAATGTTACATGCAAAAAAAGTCAGCCTTGAGAAACTACAAGATGCAAGAAATCAACCCAAATGAGAACAACACTTGTCTGATGTTTGAAACTGGAACAAAAAAGGGACATGGAAAAAAATTCAGTAGTTCATTGACAGAAGGATTTGTCAAATGCTGGCTACGAGAAAAGACTAATGTCTGAATCAGAAGGAAGAATAAGGCAGTGCAAAACAAACCTAAATTTCTGAAATACAAAAGCCTTTTCGAGATATGTATAAGCAGAACTCACTCTTCTGAGATGTTTCCAGTAGAATAATGCATTTAATCTGCAACAAGAAATTACTTCAATTCATTTTTGTGTTTACTGCACAAAAGTGTCTTAGACTCCACAAAGGTTTGATAGTTTTTTGGCATTTTTTGACAATAGAAGGGTAGAACTTTATTTACTAAAATCAAGTTAAATAATATATCCTAAAATGGTTTCCCTTCTACGTCACACTGATCTCTCTTAGTCATAACAGCTGATGCGTCTGGGCCTTTCTTCTCTTATATGGTTTTTACTGGAGAAGATCCTAGTTTACAGCATAAATTCTTGTTTGCAACCTTAAATGCATGACCCTGAATTTTTATTCTTGAATTGCTTCTTTTTTAATTATTATTATTATGTCAGTCCTTACAGCATTCAGCACACAAAGGAATTAAAACAAAACAAAACAAAACTGTGGGTGATGGACTAAATGAAACTTGGCATCCAGAATTTCTCTGCTGTATGGATGCCCTGACATCTTATTAGGTTCTTATCAAGGCTATTAATTGGTCCTGTCTCATTCTATCTAGCTGCCTCTTTCCACAATGGCAATAGTAATTCTTGCATATCTAACCCCCTAAACCCTTCTCTCAATAGAATTCAATCTGATCACTTAATTCCAGACAGACGTGTACAAAAATGCATCAGGCAGACTATGAGTTTTATTTTATTAGGAAAATTAACAGAAATGGGATAAGCAGGCAGCAATAAGAGCTCTTTTGAACTATAAGAACTGGAGAGAGTTTGAATTTATGAAGCAATCTATTAAGTAAGTTTCTCACTGCATTACTATCTAGTCCTTCTTCAAAGCTAGTTTAAAATGCCTGAATCTATAGATCTTCCATTACTTCCCTTGATATACTGATCCTTGACATAATATATCTCACTGATAGGAATTTATTCCATCTTAATTTCATCAAATTATTCATAGCTATATTTCCCTGTGCTGCCATAAATAATTTTTCTCTATCCTTGGGGTGAAATGTCAGCCCCTCAGAAATGATAAGAATTTTGCTGTTGTGAGGCCAGAATTCCACCCTTGGTTTTGCATGCTTGAGATACTTTAGAATGTTATAATAAGTTATCATTTATGTAGGCCATAAATATATATCTGCTTTAATCAATCACTGGAGAGAGCTTACAAAAGATATGAAGATTGAAATATGAAGTCAGAGCACCTCATTGGAAAGGCAAAAGTATTCATCTAATAAACTGTCATATGTGATTAAACAGGTTAGAAAAGAACGACCACCTGGCAGGCAGAGGGTAAGAAAATGCCAAATATTGATTGAAAAATACACATATCACAGAAGAATTATCTCCTGGAGCACGAAATCCTTCCCTTTGTTTGAAATATCTTGGTCCTTCTACAGAAAGCTTGTAGAGTAGGAAGAAAAAAAAAAAGGCATGGGGAAGGGGAAGGGGAAGGGGAAGGGGAAGGGGAAGGGGAGTAATTTCCCTGAATTCCTTTTCCTTTCCACATCTTTCTCCGTGTTAGGACACAAGTATTATTCTACCATCTTTTCCTTCTCTCTTCTCCCGACCACAACATTAATAACAATAGCAATAACTATTGGTACAGCATGAAATAATACTGTGGTACCATGAAGAGGAAAATACAATTTGGAAAACAAATAAAAAGCTGGCTGTTATAATTTCTTGTATATGCTTTTCTCATTTTTATTTTTCAGATTACTCATTTGACATTTCTGCTATTGCTGACTTTTGTCACAGTGTTGGCTTCATTTTATTAGCCTTTATATTGTTGTACAGGTAAGTAGAATCTAGGTAGAGCAATATAAATTGAAAAATCTAAACCATGGTTATTATACGGCACCCTTTCACAGAACTTTCAATTTATTGATGAGAACATGATTAAGCCTGCCAAGGAGGTCTTACAAAAAGCAAATGCTTCTGCACTGAAGTCCCTATAATTATGGACTGAAAGATCCATTAATTTTTTTCGTACTTTATATTGGTTCCTTTCTCATTTCCTGCAGTATAGAAACAACTATCACAGTGATAGACAGCATGGATGAGTATTGTATTCACATCTGACACTGGAAGGCTTTCTTACAGGGTAATGATGACATGACATCAGAGAAAGAGTAGCAGAATGATGGGGTGGCTTTACCTCTAAAAGAGATGGAATTAAACTTCAATATAAAAGATCTATGATGTTATTTTGTTTTCATTTTGCAGCAGAAACCTACAGAGGATATTTATATAACATGCTGTTCTAATTACTTCACTCTGTGTGCGTATTTCCAAATTCTTCTAAGAGACTCATGTACACCAGATATATCTTTGGCTGGGTAAAAGCTGTCTGGAAGACAGAACCCAAAGAGTAGTGGTAAAAGGAGTTACATTCAATTGGTAGCTGGTCACAGGTTGTGCTTCCTAGAGCTCAGTATTGGGGCCAGTTCTCTCTAATATCAATGGTCTGGAAGAGGGGTTTGAGGGCACACTTGGTCAGTTTGCAGAAGAAATCAAGTTGGATAGGAGTGTCAATCTGCTGGAGGGTAGGAAGGTTCTGCAGAAGAATCAGGACAAGCTGAATCAATGGGCTGAGGCCAATGGTAAGAGGTTCAACAAGGCCAGGTGCCGAGTCCTGCACTTGGTCACAACAACCCCCTGAAGCACTACAGGCTTGGAGCAGAGTGGCTGGAAAACTGTCCAGTGGAAAAGCCCCTGGGGATGCTGGTCGACAGCAGCTGAACATGAGCCAGCTGTGCCCAGGTGGCCAAGCTGGCCAAGGGCATCTGGCTTGTATCAGAAATAGCATGGCAAGTAGGCAAGTGATTGTTGCCTGTACTCAGCACTGGTGAGGCCACACCTTGAGTCCTGTGTTCAGTTTTGGGCCCCTCATTGCAAAAAATAAAAAACATTGAGGTGCTGGAGCTTGTCCAGAGAAGAGCAAGAGAACTGGTGAAGGGTCTGGAGCACAGCTCTTATGAGGATTAGCTGAGGAAACTGGGGTTGTTCAGCCTGGAGAAAAGGAGGCTCAGGAGAGACCTTATCACTCTCTACAACTGCCTGAAAGGAGGTCATAGTGAAGTGAAGGTCGACCTCTTCTCACAAGGAACAAGCAATCGAACATGAGGAAACAGTTTTAAGTTGTACCAAGGTAGGTTTAGATTAGGTATTAGGGAAAATTTCTTCACTGAAAGGATTGTCAAACATTGGAACAAGCCCAGGGAGGTGTTTGAGTCAATCTTCCTGGAGGTATTTTAAAGACATGTAGATGTGGCACCTAGGGACATGGTTTAGCAGTTAATAGCTGGACTATAGAGGACCTTGGAGGTCTTTTCCAAACTAAATCATTCTGTGATCCTGATCTCTTTCTTTGGACTGTTTCCCAGTTTCTGGATCAGAACAACTGAGAAATTATTTATTGTTGAAAACATTTGACAGAAAAAGGCTAAATATGCCATCATTCAATATTAAATTCTGTAAACAACAGAAGTTGCACCAACCTTTATAAGTTAGCCAGAAATTCTAGTCACTGCCAACCCTTTGCAGCATGGAAATGGATACAGATGAAACTGCTGCATAGTTTTTATTCTGTACTTTGAATTAGTCTCCTTTTCCTTTCCCTATGTACAGAAATTACTGGTTTGAAACATACAGGCATTATAATAGATGACTGAATTGTTCAGGTTCTCACTGGCTTAGGAAGCCAAGCCCATCTAGTTTGCATTTTGTTTGTGGGCATGTTAAAATTCTGGTAACAGTGTGAAGTCCCAGGTCCATGATTCTCATCATCACAATTTTACAAGAGATTCATATTTTTACAGCTAAATCCTTGCAAATTTACCTGGAGATGTTAAGTTCAGACTATTTATACTCCATATCCTTTTATCTCACTGCAACTTGTGCTTACTATGTAAAGGTTATTTTGACTGAGGGCAGTGCTCATCTCCCTGCTCAGCCATACTCTGGGAGATTTGGCACTAGTGGGCAAGGACATCTAGAAGCACCCACTCTGAAGAGAATGGTGCAGTTCATAGAGTCATATAATCATAGAATGGCTTGGGTTGGAAGGGACCTTAAGGATCATCCAGTTCCAGTCCCCCTGCCATGGGCAGTGACAACTTCTGCTGGATCAGGTTGCTCGCAGCCCCATCCAGGGTGGCCTTAAACAGTTCCCGGGACAGGGCATTCACAAGCTCTCTGGGCAACCTGTTTCAGTGCTTCACCAACCTCACACTAAAGAACTTTCTCCTAATATCTAATCTAAATCTACTCTGTTTCGGTTTGAAGCCATTCCCCCTTGCCCTGTCACTACATGCTCTTGTAAAATCTCCCTCTCCATCTTTTTTGTAGGCCCCCAATAGGTACTGAAAGGCCACAATTAGGCCATCCCAAAGATTTCTCTTTTACATCCTTAACAAACCAAACTCTCTCAGCCTTTCTTTTCCTCACAGGAGAGGTGCTCCATGCCTCAACTTGGGGTCCCTCCTCTGGACTTGCTCCAACAGCTCATGTCAATGTCCTTCCTGTGCTGGGACTCCAGAGCTGGATGGAGCACTCCAGCTGGGGTCTCACCAGAGCAGAGCAGAGGAACAGAATCCCCTCCCTCACCCTGCTGGCCATGCTGCTTTTGAGGCATCCAGGATATATTTGGTTTTCTGGGATGTGTGTACATTGCTGAGTCATGTCTAGCCTCTCACCCACCAGCACCCCCAAGTCCTTCATTGCAGAGCTGCTCTCAATCTGTTCAGCCCCAGCCTGTGTTTATACCAGGGGTGCTCCAACCCAGGTGCAGCACTTTGTATGTGGCCTTGTTAAAACTCATAGGATTCCCATGGGCCCATTTCTCAAGTTTGTCCAGGTCCCTCTGGATGGCATCCCATCCCTCAGGTGTGACAACCTCCCCACTCAGCTTGGTGTCGTGGAAATTTGCTGAGGGTGCACTTGATCCCTTTATCTACACCATTAATGAGGATATTAAATAACACTGGTCCCAGTACAGACTCCTGAGGGACACCACTTGTCACTGACATCCAGTGAGACTCTGAGAGATTGATCACTACCCTCTGGATGTGACCCTGCAATCAATTCCTTATGCACCCTACAGACCATCCACATTGAATCCATCTCTCTCCAATTTAGAGAGCAGGATGTTGTCAGATACTGTTTCAAGGGCTCTA
This sequence comes from Corvus brachyrhynchos, assembly GCF_000691975.1. NCBI lineage: Eukaryota > Metazoa > Chordata > Aves > Passeriformes > Corvidae > Corvus > Corvus brachyrhynchos. The sequence goes on from NW_008237435.1 coordinate 512,352, forward strand.
CAGAAGTTCAAATAAATGACTTCTGTCACTTTCCTTGGTCAGTAATGTAGTCACTCCATCACAGAAGGCCTCCAGGTAGGCCTCCAGGCAGGACTTGCCCTTGTTGAAACCATGCTGGCTGTCTCAAATCGCCTTTGTGTCCTCCCTGTGCCTTAGCACAGCTTCTAGGAGGATCTGTTCCATGATCTTCCCAGGCACAGAGGTGAGGCTGACAGGTTGGCTGTTCCCAGGGTCCTCCTTTCTACCCTTTTTAAAGATAGGTACAATGTTTCCCTTTTTCCAGTCACCTTGGACTTCACTTGACAGCCACGGCTTTTCAAATATCATGAAGAGTGGTTTGGCAACGACATCAACCAATTGCCTCAGTACTCTGGGATGCATCTCATCAGTTCTCCTAGACTTACATATGTCATGTTCCTCATGTGGATCTTAACACATAGTAGGAAGCATTTTGCTCCTCAGTCCCCATCCTGCTGTCCGTCCACTTATGAGGGAAGAGAGGACAGTTCTGCACTTTGCCCAGAGGGCTAAGCCTAACTGGGGCCCAAAACTGAGACTTCTCCAGCCTGATAACCCTGAATGATTTTTGTGTCCTTTGGACACAATTATATTCAGGATTAAGGCTGGGTTCCTTGCCTGGTGAAACACTTCCACCTACATTCTTTGAAACGCAAGTAGAAGAAATATCATCCATGTTGTTGGCTTCCTCAGCATAAGGTCTACGTCAGGATGTGTGTGAAAGAATAACATTCATTTCTTCTGAGAAAAATCCGGTTAACACCAGCAACACTCGGTGAAGCACTCCTACCACTGTCCACCTGTTCAAATCTGGGCTGATGCTCCTCTCTTCTGGTCAAAATTAAGTAAGAGAGGAGTGAATTGCATAGCAAGTGGGGCATTCATTTGAAAAGCAAGACTATGAAGTCCATTTCTTCTTCCAAGCAATGATTCTGAATTTTAACCAATGACCAGAATTTCAGGGAACCTTTTCTGAGGATTACATTTATAGATGCAGTTAAAATACTCAGCACTTCAGGTTAGCCAATTTTTTACATGTATCCTAAAATAAGTATAAAAACGTTTTTTAAAAATCTAGTTTTAAGTTTCATAGGTATTTCAATTTCTCTACACTCCAGTACTCTGCATAAGTTTTTGCTGTCCCAATATTATATGTCCAACCTAATGCTCCTGCTGCAAATTTCATTATCCCTCTAGCCAAAAAAATGTAATCTCAGATATATTGATAGGAAACGAAAGAGAATTTAACAGAGCTCTAGCATTAATTTTCAAATTGTTAAAATTTTCCTCAGGTAGAAAATAAAATATTCTTTTTATGTCCTGGAGACACACTGAATACTGGCAAGCATTACAAAGAATATTTTCCTTTTTTTTTCTTTTCTTTTTTTTTTTACTTTGCTTTATCTATAGCAGCAGCCATTAGGCATCCTGAAAAAAATAAAATCTGAAGTTGCAAGACGTATTTCCAAAGACTTAGCAGAAGCTCTCTCAATGCCATTCTACCTGAGTTTCTTATTAGAAATGATGAAAAAGCAGTTAAAAATACAGTTTTCCATAACAAGATGAGATTTTCATAACTGAGATATTTTATAAAAATTATTTTAAAGTTAAAATATAGACAAATAAATGCATCATAAAACTTCATAGCATTTCCTTACAATTTTTTTCATAAATTTAATAGAAATAGATTAATAAAAAATGAAGAAGAATGAGTCCCATTAAAATAAAAATACACCAAAGAACTGGCATTTGTTCCAGATTCCATTGAACTAGGCCCCTTTCAAATATCATTCAAAATGAACAAAGGCAAAAAGGCAATCAAAAGTGATTTCATTTTTTGGGGTGTAAAGATTTAGGTTAACATTAAGAATTAAAATGAAAACAACCTATCAGAGGTGTAGGACAAAATATTTTGTGATCGAAGAAAAAGGCATGAGGAAATTCAGCTGCAAAATGTAGAATATTTCCACATAAAAATTTTTTGTGAGTCAACTGGAATGAAGTAAAAAAGAAAATTCTTCAAGATCTCAGACGTATTCCTTATGCTGTCTTTCCCAGAATACCTGATGTGTAACTCATTTTCTTAGCCATGGCCATTGTCAAACATACCTGGAAGGTGGCTTGGTAAACACAGTTTTTCACCAAGTTATGTCATTGTTTATTATCCTATCAAAAGGGTCTGGAAGGGACAGTCATCATTTCCACAATAAAATGTGTGGTTAAATAAACTTTGACTTCTTTAGAAAGTCAAAGTTTATTTAGAAAATCAAATTTCCAACATTTTTACCCTATAAATTTAATTTTGAAAGTTAGGTATGCAAGTGTTAATAAAAATTACTGGGGGAAATGTTTTACTGTTGTTCTGATTTACCAGTTTTCATCACAGATTTTGCCAGAACTTTTTCTCAGCTTAATTTTCAGGTTGCATCTAAATATACTGCATTTTTCTCCCCCTTCCCTCTCACAAAGGCAGTATCAATAGATGATGTTACTGAACAGAAGGAAACCAAAAATATTTACAGCTCGAAACTGCTGCAGAGAATCCTTATGTAAAGCAAGTCAAAATTGTTTTGAACAAAATCTTCAGGCAGGACTTTTTAATGCAATTAAAGCAATTTTTAATTGAGCCCTTTATGTCAGACCTCCTGTATTCTGTTGAAACATATATTATTGTTCTTATCTATCTCACATCAACAAGAGATAAGGATGGGGTTTGCCTACAGGATCTTGCTGTAGTTCTTAGCCACCATATCAAAACTATCAAATGACAATGCACAGTAATGTGCATTTAGTCCTGTAAAATTAGGACAACAAATGCCTGTTGTACTACTCTTTGATAGGCAAAAAAACCCTGAAACCACTTGTTTAAATCCTGATAAAGTCAATCAGCATCATGATATTAGTGTGTAGGGGAAACACGCACTTAATTAAGTTTTCATGAGATTCGGAGCCACTCATCTTTATCACCGCTCTCTCCCTGGCAATACAATTTCAGATACAGCTTGTCTAAATTAGTCATGTGGTTTTATGTTTCTTAGTGTTTTACCAGGTATGCAACTGATTGTCTGAATTAACTCCTTTTTTCAGTATGTTTCTCAATGGCCAGTGGGATCAGAGATCATTCACTCTGGGACTGTTGGTGACAAGGTACAATGCAAGAGGATGTCTTATGCAAGATGAAACTGAATATAAACACAGAGGATAAGGTTTTAGAGACAAGAGGTGACATGAGTCAGAAGCACATGGAAAACATGTCACCTTTAAGTACACTTGAGAGAAAGAGGGAGCTGCAGGAAGTGGTTTAAGTGATTGCAGGCAGCATTGTGTTCTCTGAATCATTTAAGAATCTGTGGCTTTCTATGGTACTGGACACATATGACCTTGCACACGTTTCTGCAGCTGAGAGCACTTTTTGTCATAGCCAGGGGAAAACAGTTATTAAGGATCAATACAGAAGTGTCTAATCTTTCAGATACATGTGTTAATCACTAAGAAGGCTAAGAAGGAGTTTTTTGTACTTCCCTGACACTGGATTTGCTGCTATACCCGTATTTCACTATCCTTGTCAGGAGTGTTTTTCCGGTATCAGCAGCACCTTTTCTTCCCAAACCTTGCTTTCCCTCTGTGGTGTGTGCATGGCTGCAAAGTGCTTGCGTGACAGCAACAATCTGTCTCCTTATTCTTAGATCCTTCTTATCCTGTCATGCACCCAGCAGACATTTCTGCCACTGTACCTTATAGCCATAAAAGATTTGCATTTGGCCTGTCAGCTGCAGTGTCTGTTCCTCTGTCTTTCCCTCCTCTGCCTTTTAGGCCACAAAAGGGCAAGGATAGCAATGAGCAGGACCACAAGTGAAGAGTCAGTGATAGCAGAAGTTATCCTTAGCAACTTTAGAGACATGCCCTAGCAACTTTAGAGACAAGCCTGCACAGTGAAGAGTTTTCCCCAGTCATCCCAGGTCTCAGCCCCTCAATCCTAGTGTAACCCCATGCACCTCTCCTCGTGCCAGCTGTCACAGCTCATTGCTTGCTGATGCATGATCCTGTCCACGAGGTATCTTTCTGTAAACACCAGAGACCACGTAGTAAAACAGTATTTACCATTTCTTTGATTTGTAAGACAGTTCCCATAGGCACTAAGACCTTCTGCTCTTAAGGGTGTTTGTGGTGCAAGGTGTGGACACAAGCTGAAGTTCACTGTTGTTTTTGTTGAAAAGATAAAATAGTTATGGTAGAACTGAGGCAAAACGTGGGAGTTGTGCACATCTATGCTAGAGATGTGATGTTATTTTCTATGTGTTGTATATCTTTATACAACAGAGCTTGTTATTTGTAGCTGCCACTTGAGACAGACTTTACAGTGAAAAAGATAGTACCCCAGCTCCCTCAAACTATTATTCTAATTCTGTATTTATTTTTCATAAGCTGAGGCAAGAGTGAGATCTGCTATGACAACATATGAGAACATAGCTCTCTTAAAACTATAAGGAATGGAATGCTTTATGTAAATACTAATTCTTGCTAGCTCAAAGGGAGAGTTAGGAGGCAGGAACCAGCCCTACATAAAACAGGCTACAGAGACCTGGCTGTGTAAAGTTGAAAGAAATGTCCCAGAAAAAGAAAAGCCAAGAAATGCCTAAATGTTGAATACTAAAAGGAAGAAACCAACAGGAATGAGCATCACAGGGACGGACTCTGAGCTATGAACCTGAATTACTTTGTGAGTGTTGATACCACAGCACTTCCCCTTTATTCATAACACTGTAGATTTAGCTCCTCCCTAGTATTTTTCCATACAACTCATTTGTTTTAAGATTTCATAGTCCCCCCTCTAGTGTGAGATGCAATGAGTGGAACTATTGTATAGGTTTACGGTGCCCAATCAAACAGTTCTTGGTTTTCAATTTACTGGCTGTTTTTCAGAGAGGTGTAAAGCAGTACCTCTGTATTAGATCCTGAAAAGCCCTCTGGTTGATATTATATAAATGCAAAAATATTATATTATTTTAAAGCATGCTAGGACTGGAACCCAGAAGGAAGAAGACATTTTTGTTTTTATTTTCAGTGGAAAAGAAACTGAAGCTGAAAATAAAATATGGTTCCTGGATAGCTAACCTACTGTATACAGAGGATGGGGAAACTAAATGAAACCCATTCACAGTAGGTTAAAGTTGGCCACAGGAGAAGCTGACATTGGAACATTACTAGAGAGACCATGTTGTTGCGAGTTTATTGATGGCTTCATGAACAGCAGAAACAAACAGAGCACTGGGCTTTAATTTTAGGGTATATTTGTACCCTACTAAACTAAAGACCCCAATGATGTCTGTCTCCAGTAACTGGCACCTGGTCTGTTTTTTTAAACAAAAACTGATAAAAGCTGATTCAGCACTGAGGAGGTGCACCATACAGCATGCATGTTGTCTTCATTTAAGCTATCAAAAAGCACTGCTTTCAAGGGCTGATATAATCTTATTTACACCTATTTTCATTGCATTTCAAATAATTCAGGTTTGAAAGTAAGATGTCCTCTCCTATGATGGCAGTCTAAAGATAGACTGGCTGAATTCTCCAGCTTCCTTAGCACTGTACCCCTGCAAAGGTTAGCACAGCGCTGGTGAGAACTTGGTGCATGGTTATAGCATTTTTAAACCATAATAAAGCAGAGAGTGAGTGTTGAGAGCACTTCACCTGTGCCAGATGGATACCTGTAATCCAGTCAATGCCAATTATGCTTTTTTCCTGAAAGTGCTACCCTTCCTTGGTTACTACAAGGAGTCAGGATGAGGACTTCCCAAGCAAGAGCCTGGCAGCACAGAAGAGTCAAATTGAAGTAAATCTCCTTTGCAAGTGTTTACACAATTCAAACTGATTTCAATCTTTAATTTGAAAAGTAATTGTTAAATAGTCAGTTTCTTGTAGCTTCTCATGCTATTTAATTCCAAACTTGCTGCTTTTGGCTGCTAGGCAGCTAAGTCATACATACAAGGTTAGCCTGTCTCATGGAAGATCTTTATGGATTTGTTTTCTTCTACAGACTAGCCACAAAACATGAGTGTTTCACAGTGTGGTCTTCCCCCTGCCCTGGACATATGATCTGGAATACAGCTCATTCAAGTATACTTGGATACCTGGTAAATACTTACCTTAGTAGCTATGGTCTGCTGGGGACAACAACTGATGATCCCTCCCATTCATTCACCACCTCTGTCCTGCATCACCAAACACAATCCCAGAGGGCAGATCTCCATGTGCCAAAGAAGATATTCCCACAGTGGCTGTCCTTGTCTTGACCCATGGAATGCAACTGCATCAGTTTTGATGCATTTCTTTGCTTGAGAAGAGATTAATATCCCTTTTAAGCAAACCTTTTAGGTAGCATCTTCAAGCTACTTGGTTTAACTGGGTTTTGTAACTCAAAGGAATGATAAGAATACTTATAAGCAGTTTATAAACATAAATAAACCATGCATAGTTAGCAGGAGTCAGTGCTAGCAGTATACAAAAACTGATGGTAATGATTCCAGCAAAATTTCTTTTCCATAATGAATTCTTAGCATTATAAATTCAGAAGTAAAATAAACAATTGCTACACAGAGGAGGTACCTAAAGCCAGAGGAGTTACCTAAAGCCAAAGTGGCATGTTTTTGAATAAGGGAACCACATGAACTTCTATAAAGAAGCTGAGGTTCACTTTTTGTATTATGATCTTGATAGGAGAGCATTTACACAGACAGAAAGGTAAGCAACTCAGTATATGCAAAAGGATCAAGTATTATTATTGTATACAATCCCTTTTTTTCCACAGATTGTCTGAAAATATGAACTTGCTTTTTCACAGTTGCCACCTTCTCCAAGCACAGGAGAAAACTATACCTCATGCCTGGTGTACCAGATCTTTTAACAGGAAAAAAATTATTTTAGTGTAAAACTGCCAGAATTAAATTTGTCCACCTGACAAATCTCCTCTCCACAATTCTGTCAGAGATACCTCACTACAGGATATTATCAGACTAAATAAAGACTTTATTAGCTAGAATAGAGTAGAAATGTACTGAAAAATATTTTAGAGAAGGAATAAGGTAAATCATTGCTTTAGACATGGGTTATTCCAACAAGGCCCAGGTGGGATAGTGTTTTTGTTTAGAAATATTCCTCCTCAAACATCCATTTTCCCAAATGAACCATTTACTGTCTCACATACCAAACATATTTTTCTGTTCATCTAGTGTTCATTAGTTAATTGTAATTTCCTTTTCTTATTCATTATTCACCTATACTTCAATTTATTTGACAAGAATTTCCCCACCAGAGATTGATCATTCATTTCAGTCTTAGATAATCCAAATTAATTCTGTGTTGGTTAATTGTAATTATTCTGGTATGTCACATGCTATTTTTCCTGAGTGAATGAATTTAGTGATTTCAATCTGAACAAAGGCTTAAAGAGGTCAGCAGAGTTTGAGTTTCCCAGGAACACGCATTCATTTAATGAGCAGTTACAGATAAAAACTGCATCCTGAGGATGCTGTCATCACTGTCTTAATGGTCCATGTGGGAAGAAGCAGGTCTGTTTCATTCTGGCACCTTGAAGGAAAATAATCACTTACACACCAGGTTGCATTTTAATGTCTATGGACCTTGAAACAGATGGATTAAATTTTTTTTGAACAGGGTAAAATTTCTCACTGAAGCAAAGCAAAGGATGTCAGCTTATATAAAGCTGCTTTGAATTATTATATCACAAATTCAAGGCCATAAAACAATTTTGTTTCCTAATTTCATATCTTTTGATTATTTAACTTAGAAGTTCAGCTTCTGAATTGCATTGGATAACTTTTATATTACCTGATTACAATTATATGGTAAAAATCTTTACTTCTAGCTGTAAAAACCTGAGGGGTTTTCTTTTCACACATCTCTTTTTCTGAAAGCTAAACAGGTTGTTCAGAATCTTGGTAGAGTAACCAAAATTATCATGTGGTGGCTGCTACTGTGTTCTGTATGTGTTTTAACCATTTTACTAACCTACATGCTCAACCCCATCATATTCTAGGCACTTCTGGAATATTAGTCATATTGGCAGGTGATCTTTAATCAATGTTTAGCAGAGAAATAGTGTCTTTCAATTTCTTTTCTCTTTCACATCTAATAAAGGAACTGTAGACTTCTGAGTCCTTTGGTTAAGAGTATTTTTAAGCTTATGGCTGAAGTCTCCTTTACGTCTGACACAATTTAATCCTTAGCACACTGTTAACTTTCTCCACATAATAATAATTTAAGTATATTAATTAACAAAGGATCCAAAAAATTCTTTAGTTAATCTATATTGCTGTCTTCCCAAAATCTACTGCTTAGCTTCTCCAAGAGTGAGAATGAACTTGAAAAAAGAGATATTGACAGGTTATGACAGACTGTTTCTTTCTTTAGCTGTGTGTCAACACAGAAAGAAGGGTTGCTGGCACAGATAATTTTTTTTTTTTTAATAATTCTTCCAGGATAATCTTTCTTAAATGATCTGTGAACAACTTCTGGATTCTCAGTACATCAGAAGGTTTCTGGGAAATGACAAAGTCACACATTTACACTCAGGAAGCAAGCAAGTCAACAAACACAATGATGTAAAGAAATAAATGCATGCCCAAAATTTAGCTTAATTTTTAGCTGTAAAAGACAAAAAAGTGACAACTCTGCAAAATATGTTACGTGGGGATTTCTGGAAAGGTTAGACTATTGCTCAAATGAAATCGTTTAAAAAACCCTGCTCTGGAATGCACTGAAGATTAGAAGAAATTACTACTCATTCAGACTTTTTTTAAGACTAACTCATAGAAACTGCTGAAGACATTTAGTTACCTTTCAAAAGTTCATTTTTTTCCCTTGCAAAGCTCTCATCTCTGAATTTTCACAAGGAAAAGTCATCCACAGGGTTCCCAGAAGTTTGCAGTAATACTTAAGTTTTCCAAAAGATCTGTGTGCTATCTATTTTTGTGCTAGTAAATTTTTAAAAACTCTTTACAGAGAACCTTGATGAAATGTTTTCACTACGTAGAGAAAAACTAAGCTTTTCTGTTCAATGTTGTCCTTTAATTTTCCAATAGTTCTAATTACGCTGGATGAATGGTGAAAACAACATTAAATTATTAGCCTGAGGCCTAAATGTGTGATTTTCTCCAATTTTTATGCTTTTTTCTGGAACTCCAGTTGTTTTCTGGTTTTCAGATTCCAAGATTTAACATAATTTCCATTTTTTCTGTATTTTGAGTTAGATTTTTTCTGGTCAAAGGAGGAAAAATTATTCTATTGGTTAAAACATAATACCAACAAAAAAAATTCTAAATATAAATCATCAGTGCTCAGCCCCAGGCATATAATAAAAGTTTAATGTTGATGTTCAATATTACTGTGCATAACAAATATTTCCAGAGAGTGCTGTACTTCCTCTTCTTTCTTTCTAAGGAAAGATATGATGTTCTTTGACCAGACAACAAATACTATCTTCTCAAAGTCTTCTTTTAAAATTATTGCCTGGAACAACCCCTCAGTTCCTAAAATAAGTGGTTTTCAAACTATAGCCTAGGGTCCCTGGAGAAATCCCCTGGACCACAAGTGATCCACAGAAGGTAACTAATAAAACTATGCCTACTGAAGGCATTTACCAACTTGAGACCTGCTTCCTTAATGGAAAGATATCTAGGGTGTGTTTCTTGAAAACAAAATCTATATCTAGGCAACCTAAATTTTTTGTAAATAAATATCTGGATGAAACAAATTTATGGTTTATTTTACAATATATTCCCATAAATATCCTTATATAAAGTACATTAGCAAGAAAACACAAAACAAACACACTGTAAATAAAGACTACATTAAACTTTTGGTTAAGAGTGGATTGAGCCTTACTGGTCAATGTTTATAATGCTGATCTGTGCAGGTAATGAATTCAAAGACAGCTTTTGCAGAATACCTTGCCTAACTAAGCGTAAAGCTTAAGGTCATTTGACCAATATTTGGCTATATGTAAATAAAAGTTCGGATCTTGAAGAGAGAATCCACATCCAGGAATTAACCTGAATATGGGTTCATAAATTAAAGCCACATGACAAAAATTCTAAATTATAAAAAGAAAATTAATCCCATTTTGTAGCCAGTACCACAAAGAATTTCACTGGGTACCTTCTGTGATTCAGTAGTTACGATGTCTCCAGAAGTTCATCTGAGTGCCTCCAGAAATTCAGTGTTAAAAACTGAATCTTAGTCACAGATGACTTAACTTTTGTCATCCCTTGGCAGGATTCTGTTACCACAGAGACAATCAATTTGTCTGAATCAATGCAGTCTGAACAATGGAGTAAATAGAAAACTCTTCACAGCAAGAAATATTCAATTTCATTCCTGAGCGAAGACAACTGAGATTGTCTATTCTGTCTGCCAAGCAATACAATTCCATTGTTTGGGACTTAACAGGCATTGTGGAAAAGGACATGAAAACTCTTTTTGTTTCCAGCAATGCTAGGGCACAACCCTCTGAATCATAAATCTCAATAACTATTTTACATTAGGCCTTGTCAAACTTGGAACATAATATTTTCCATCATGGCTTGGTCGCATCTCTTCACTCCTATTGTGAGAAGTATCTGCGTTTTGATATTTCTGTGCAAAGAAGCTGAGAGTAAAGTATTAATAACATTGAATAAAAAACCAACAATAATTTTCTTTTTAATCACTGAGGAATCTTAGGGCCTGATCAATATTCTTTCTCTGTTAAAAAAAAAAAAAAGGAATCCCTGCTTTTATCTTCTTTCCCCTTCTAGTTCTGTCCTTTCACCTATTTCCAAAAGAAATTGTATTTAGATAAGCCACTATTTGCTCCATCCTTAAACACAATTATGTAACAATATTATTTATGAGTAAAAAAACCCCAACATATCAATAAACAAGGATTGTATTTTTTCTTAATAAGCATGAGTTCACTGTTTATAAAATTCATGACAGTCATCCATTTATTTTCAATAACTAAGTTTTAGACTCTATAACTCTATCACTCTTTAACACCAAACAATTTTTTCAGTTACAGTAAATGGATGAAATAATATTGCTTTGGAGTATTAAAGAAAATTGGCGTGAAAACTCTTTTGGGTTATGTTGCTTAGATCTGGCAGAAAGATTTGCATGCTGAAAACAGATTTTCTTTTCTTTTTTGGAAAGCGCTACATTTTCCTTAGATATATAAGTGTATTGGTTAAACTCCATTCCACAGTTTTTGTTCAGTTTGCCTTATTTTTGAAGGCAGATTTTCCTATGAAAAGGCAACTACAAGGCTGAAACGACTAAATAGGTGTCTGAAACATATTCTGGTGGCTTTCATTTTTTGAAAGATACTACGGTGATCCCAATAGAGTTTAACTAATGGGAGCTTTATAGTACAATATTCATCATAGTTATTAAAAGCATAAAGTATTGAAAGACATGAACTTTACCAGAGCAACATTTTTGTGGGGAGTAAATCTTTTACTTTTGAAAAATAAATATTTCTTTAATCACATATTACAGACATGTTAACCGCAGATTTCTGAACAGCACATCTGTTCCTATATCCACAGTGACGCATCATGTGGTAACATCTCCCATCTATTTATGTCAATTAGGCCACTTCACATCAGTAAAACACCATGCTTGAGAGAATAGGGAATTCTTATAATATAAAGGAATATATACATAACTGGGAATATGCATGTTTCTGTGCATCTGCCAAAAAGAAAAAAGAAAGGTCTTGGATCCAATTCTGATTTCAGTGGCAGTTTTGGCCTGTCAGGCGCAGGATGTGGACTCATGAAGGAAAAAATATGTGTATGTGGTATGAATGCAAGGGACTTACTGTATTTTATAATGGAAGTGCAGCAAGTAAAATATCTACACATGGAAGGGGATTGATGTCTTCCTGTCTACATTTAATACTACTGCCCCATTATATGTCTGATTTTGATATCCAAATTGTTCTAGTTTTTCTAAGGGAAAAGCTGAGATTATTTTAAATGTGATCTGCTGTTACTTGTTTCCTATTTGAGATGCTGGATTTTTAAGCGTCTGGTATTTCTGATTTCTTGGAATGTTTTCAAATGGTTTCTGGCTCAAAACCAAAAACCTTGGCCTAAAAATATCAAATTCTTTTGAGTTCAGTCAGTAGTATTGATGGTTAGTATCACTGAAAAGTTTTTAACAATGTGATGGTTTATTCATTGAAAGTCAGACAATACAGAAAAGAGAGACTAAAATCAGCTAAGCCTGTATAATATTAACTACGCACTGCTCAAAATGAAAAATCAATTATACAGATCTAAAGTAGGCAAGAAATTTCTCAGCCTATAAATGAGTGATCAAGAAAGAGAAAAAAGCTTATGGCCTCTTAAAAATTCACCATTTAGTGTTTCGGTCATGGCTTAAATAACAACTTGAAATGCTGTTTTTCAGACAGACATGGCAGAGTAGCCCAAAAGTGAAGTAGCAAGAGGCTTTGATAATACATGCTGTAATCTTCCTTCCAAACTCAAATAACTTTCTCAAATGTAGAAGTGAAAGACTGTTTAAAGCTTTTTTATAAAGTGACATACACAGCAGAAGACAACCTAGCTATATAAAAATGTAATAAAACAAAACTTTTTCACATTGGAGATTAAGCTCAGGAACATCAGCTTATTTTTCTACTTGCTATGTTTATGCATGTTTACCTTCAAAATTACCTCACTGTAAACACACCTAGCTCTTGCAGAGTTCATGAGCAAATTTTAAAATATGCATAAAGTAACTTAAGAACATAAATTCTGCCCTGTAAGACCCTAAAAGTAAACAAAAATATTTTGAGTTTACATCAAAGTTTGCCAGCATAAACAAAATTGGCACTGACAAATTCCATCTCTTCTATTCCGTGAACTTCACTGTCAGAAGAACGGTTCCTTTTGACACTCATTTACTTCATCACAAAGTCACTATAAAACTCTACTTTTCTGATAGTAATGTGCAGGTACTTTGTGCAAAGCAGATACGAGATTATTTGGATTACATTAGGAATGGATTTCCAGATATGCAACCTTTTTCTTCCTAAAGTATAAATTCATTTGTTAAAGTAAAATACAAGATTTTATTGTATTGTATTCTTGAGAGGTACACATTAAGTTCAAATTCAAGCTTAACCAAATCTTTCAGTTTATAATGTACCTGTAAGTCAGCAACTTGTGCTGTATTTGGAGCTTCTCAATTTTTTCTCAATTTCTGTCACAAAGAATTTGGCAGATTTCAAAAGAAAATCTTCTGCTCTTATGTCCTGACTTCTCAAGCTGCCTTTTTAAAGGCTTCATTATTTTCAAAATTTTAACCAGGTGTAAAGTAATTGTAATTATACAGGCAGTAAGAAAGGATCCATTTCCAGCCATAATCACAAGGACCTGTCGTATACCATAAAAAGATGAAAGTTAAATTTTCACTTCAGTGTTTGAAGACTTGACATCTATGCCACAGCTGGGCCCCAGTTATTTCTGCTTTTATCAAAAAAATCCTCAAGCTTTGTTTAATATTCTTCAGCATTTGCTTCTTTCTTTTACAAGCTATGTTAGATGAACTTAGGTGAGTTAGCAGTGGTCTATCTGAATATAGCATCAATGGACTATGAAAGATCTGTTTTCTAATCTAACCCATATCAAAATTTGCCACGTGTATTTTGAAGGGTCCACTGGAATTATTTCTTCTGTGAAGCAAAGACATGGATCAAAGGCACTTCAGAGGTGACAGACAGCCCACACCTGACCATGGAATTGAGAACAGCAAAAACCATTTATGTAGCACAGTCATTCAACCCACAGGCCTGTGTGGCAACAATGAATGCAGCTAACCTGTCATCTACCAGGGAGACACTGTCCCACTTTGGGATGTTCTGAACAATATCTAGAATAGCAAACATAGAAAGCAATTATTGTGTAGAAAGTAGCATTCTTCCAGGAACTGAAACTCAGCAAGTCCTACAAAGTGAAAATTATGTCTAACAACTAAGAATGAGTATTACATGAGTACAACATGAGCATAAATGTAAACAACTCATTGGAATAAGTTTATTGCTAGTCTACTATCAAGCTAGCAGAATATATTCAGAATTCCAACAGTTGTCTGCTCTGGGTGCGGTCTATTTTTCATTAGGGACATAGATGGTGAAATAGAGAGCATATTTGTTCAATTTACAAAAAATACCATGCAAAGACAACCCACAAGCATTTGGCAAGGCAGGATTTGAATTCAAAGTTGTCTCAACAGAAGTGGATTTTAAAAAACAGGATTCAGTTCAATGAGAGAACCAGGGCTACCCCTATGCTGGAATAAATATACAATGAGAAGAAACTAGCTAGTCAGTGACAAAGAGGAGGTTTAGAGGGAGTACTCACTGAACGTGAGACATCAGCACTATATCCACTGTGATAAAGTTATTATCCAAATTCTGTTAAAATAAAATAATGTCTTTTAGAAATTTAATCTACTTCATTAAACTTAAGACATAGTCACCAGATAGGAGAGCCTCAAAGTGGAGTTCAGTTAGCAGCACTAGCAGGAAACCTCTAGAAGAATGGTAAGTTACCTGAAAAATACGGTACATTGACAAAGATACAGCCAAAGAGCAAAAGGCATAGGAGAGACATAAGAAATATCTCCAAATAAAAACGTGACCACCATAGAAAGAAAAGAAATTACTTATTTTCCATGTTCATTGGTTATAAAAGGTAATAGATATAATTTAACAGATGACATAGGACAGCGTAAGAAAGAAAACCAAAACAACTCAAAGAGATGGAAAGAGTAAGCACAGGCAAAAGCTCTTCAGGAATATTGCAATGTCTCTATCAGAAAATGATGTTTACTTGGGTAATCTATCCTGGTTTAAGAAGGGAAAATGGGCTAGACAAGGACTCATGCCATACTGAGAGGGTTCTGTCAACTTTCAAAATATTGCTCAATATCCCCCAAATTCCTAAAATCTTGTGAACAGTATTATATTGCAAATATTGTATTCATAATGGTGGAAATAATCACTAAAAGCAATCTCATAGCAACTTCCTCATTGTGGGCCAATATCTAGCAACAATATCTTTCAAGTTTTTTTATGATAAAAAAGTCCAGTCTGAATTTTAGTCTAACTAAGGCTGCTGGTGCATTTACTGCACACGTGAAAGATGGTTAGGAGGACAGTAGTAGCTCCCTACCATAATCACAATACAGTTTAAAAAAAAAAAATAGGTGCACTGTGTAGAACTAATTTCTCCAAGCCCTCAATGGTTTCATCTGAGCCTCACTATGCAGCAGTCAGCATCTGAATTCTATTTTCTACCTAGATCAGCTACGTTTGAGACAGAAAGAGATTATGTTGCAATTCTTCAATGGTTTGAAAAGTCTAACTCAAATAACTATTCTGTTTGGAAACGGACCCCAACAAACAGGATAGATCAAAGCTGGAAAAAAAAATTTATACTGATGATTGGAAATGCATCATGTAAACAAGAGTGAATGAATAAATCATAGGTAAAGATATAGAAATTAAATGCTTCTATCAAAATGTGTCAATATTTACCTGGTTTCAAAGACAGAAGAAATACATCCTCGATATTGCTTTTCTTTTATAATATTGTTTTTTTCTATTTTTTCTTCACTATTGTTCAGAACTATAAGCAGGTTAGCAGGTTTTCACTGTCTCTTCAAAATTTTGTGTCACCAAACTGTAAATCCATAGCTAAAATATTTTTAGCCACACCTATAATTTAATAAATCTTCTCGTGCATGCAGTTGTTGAGAAAACTGTGAAGGGAAACATACACTGAAAATGTCCTGTGTCTGTGTTTTCATTCACTATTTATTTGATTTTTGCTAAACCTTACTAATGTTTAATACAAATTGCCATAAAAAAAGTTGTAACTCCAAGTATTTTTTCCATTACAATTTGATATTTTATAGCTTTCAGAATCCCACTTACTTTTTTATATGGAAGTTACATTCAAAATAGTCTATGGTCACGTAATTGAAGTGTTTTCTCTAACCATGGTGGCTAAGCAGTCAAACCCAGATTTGTTTAGTAAATGGATCAAAAGCTCTAGGGGATGTGGCGTGCTATTGAAGCAAGCCAAGAAATGTTGGTTGGACTCTTAGTAAATATTTAAACCACAAAAACTGGATGGGTTAAATGATTTTCCCTTCAGGCCTGTTTTTGCTATTAAACTGAAAGGTAAAAATAAAAACCAGCAATAACAATAGTCAAGAATCTTATTCAGTGCCATTCAAATAAACCCCCTAAGGAAGAAATAATAAAGACTGATCATCTCCTATATGTTATTGCTACATTGTCCTGAGCAATCAAGTATCACTTGGATAAAGATCTCCCCAATTATTCCCCCAAAATTACTGCATTTATAGATTTTTTTAAAGAAACCAAGGCTATGAAAGAAAAATAATTTAAACAGTAATCTTTCAGAAGTAAGATACTAGAAAAAGAAGTAAAACAGAAAACTTCAGACTATATTTTTACCTTTTCTGATTGCTTTCATTAATTGTGAACAATATGAAAACTTTTACCATTACTACTTAAAATATATTTAGTTGTCAATTCCTGTGGCTCCTACTGACCTTGAAACTGAAAGTGCACTCAAGGAAAGATCATTCCTCAATGGAGACATCTCTGCCTAAGCCATAGTTAATCACAGGCTCCACTGAGGCACACATAGAGCCAAAAAATGCATTAAACTCTCAAAAAAACTGTCCATTTAATTTCTTTGCACAACCAGCAACTGTTGTTACCATGCTTTTTATCAAAACTAGTGACCAAGCATATGCAGGAACAGATGTCCTAGGAATGAAGTGCAGCTTACTCTAAAACATTATCTTAATTAATCTCAATTTTCTCTAAAGGGGCATTAAAATGTCACTTTATTTTTGGTGTCATTTTACATGATGAATAATTGAAGCTTCTCATCTGAATCTTGCAGAATTTTTACCTTTTATAAAATGGCCCAAAGAATTACGCAGAATATTTTCCAGACAAAATTATTATTTATCATCCATCAGCTGACAAACCTATCAAGAAGCATTTTCAGAGAAGTTTGCAGTATAATATCTTGGGGATAGTCCGCATTATGTGCATTATCATGAAAAAGTAATCAGATAGATATCACACATTTTCATATTACCATTTCCAAAGCAGCTGTAACTAATCCAAGGTAAGTTAGAGATGAATCAGGACCTCTAATTTTAAATAAGTCATCATCTTGTTTATACATAGCACTTTATATCTCTATAAACTGTACCTTCTTTTATTTATGTCTCACAGATATGCATAATGTGCTAACTTAACATTGCTGTGGGAGTCATAATTTGGTTGATAAGTTTCTGACTTGTGCTGTTAAGTTCTCAACAAATCTCATGACTAATGTTGCATTAACATATTATTTGCACAAAATTCCTTAAAAACTGTGGTGAGTAATTGCACATAAAATGGAAAAGCATTCTGTGCCTCTTTTGAGTGTGTGTAATATTAAAATGTTAAAAAAGAGATAAATCCAGCAAGGGGAAAAAACACCCAAACAACTTGCTTGATTGCAAGTTGATATAAATGCATGGAGTAATTTGTTTCAATGTGCAGTGTGAGATTCAAATGTGATAATATGCATCCACATGACATTCTGCTCAATGCTTTCTGAAATGGCTGCACACTGAAATAAACGTGATGAATTTCAACCTAGAGAATAACCTTTCCAGAAAGTTATAAGAGCTTGGAAATTGCTGTTTGGAAAGAATATACCTTCTGAGCCATAGCAGCAGACTAGTTCATCTGAAGTTTCTGAGTTTTATTCAGATCAATCAAGAGCTACAAAGAAAGAACTTATTTTGACTGCTTTTTAAACAACAAATTATTTAAGTTTTTTATACTGAGGAACGGAATTGAATAAGCAAATAAAAATTACAAAATTCGAAACCAGTTTTTGGGTAGCTATTTGAAATAGTTTGGGGGTTCAAGCAACTAAGTTGCAAAAATATTTCAGAATCCTAAGTTTAGATCTCTGCCAATGCAGATCTCACACTTCAAGCTTCTTTTATTGTGAGGAACTTCCACAGCAAAACATTCATGATTCAATACTAGAGTCAGTTTGCTATAGTCTTTCCAACTATTTTTGCACATTCACCTGAATCTCTTTGCAGAGTTACACTTCACTTCTTAACCAACACAGATGGGGATTCTGAACACAACCTCTCTTAAGAAAGAAAACATAAGAAGGCCCACAGACTCCTCACATCATCATCGTCATTATACTATAGACTTTCCAGAAAATTACTTCCCCTTGCAGAATCCTGAGTAATTCCATCATAGCACTTTATGTTCCACAGATGTCAGGTGTGGTGCTTTTTCTCTCAGAGCTTTTAAATAGTACTTCTCAAATAATTTTCTCCTAGTTTCATCACTGTTAAATGCTAGATGAGCCTTATGGATTTCTCAGTGGAAAGCTGCAAACTTTTATATTGACAAAACAAAAGTAAGGAGAGTTTCATGTGAGGAGAAAAAAAAAAGAAAGAAAATAAAAAAGGCATGCTATACCACCCTGAAATCTTCTTCAGCTTCCTAGCAAACCTAATAGATCATGTTCATAAGATGAACAATTTAACTAAGTAAACAAAGCTATTCTAAAGGCTTCATGTGTTCATTTTTGTTTCAATAGATCCTCTCTGAAGCAGGAACACTTTTTTGAAAGTCTGAAGGAGACAAACTCATTAATGTTCTTTGTGGCAAAATATCTTGAACCTAAAGGTTATGTTGAAGTCTGTGTTTTAACAGCAAAGTAAGTACATGCTTACATGGATTACAAAATGAAAGGTGTTTATGCCCATGCTTAAAGGCAAGTATGCGCATAAACACTGCTGAATGATAATTTTATGATTGCTCATTGTCTAGAATAATTGCTCTTTTAGGGTGTAAGATTCTTATGTAACTCCCATTTGCTTCAGTGGGAGTCTTTTATTAGCTTCAAGGAAAATTGGAAAGAATTTGGTATTTGCATGCAGTTAGACGCTACCACTTCCCTCATCACTTGACACTCAATTTATGCTAGAAGAGTGTTCCTAATGAGGAGAGGAGATACCGTGGAAGGGGAGAAGGAGAAAAACTCCATTAGTTTCCCTGTTAAATCCATGCTTGGAATTTTATGAAAGGACTCAAAGAAATAGTAATGCAATATTATCCGGTCCTCACAGCTATTTGCTCCACAGCCAGTGACAGGTTCAGATGATGTAATGCTTCTAGGACGTACATTGTTACTTAAGTGAGTTGCTAATTAATACCATGCTGAAAGAGATTTGGTTGGGTGTCAAGCTACTCAGAGTTGGTCTCTGCAGCTTAGGGAATGTTTCTGCTTCAGCTCCCTCTGCTCTTAACTGTGCACAGTCTTCTTTAAGCAAGTATTTTGTCCTTTTTCAGGGTTGTGTCGTTTGAGTTCCCTCCCCTCTATTGCCTCAGGGCTCTTAATTGCTACACACACAGCACATTACAAATGCTGTTCCCAAATGATTCTACCAAAATGAAATTTCTTGTGTGTCCTGGCAAATTATCATTAATTTATTGACACCAGAAGATCATTCTGGCAGTAGTTTTCTAGGACAGGATCTGGACTGTAAGAAGCAATTTTAAATGGAATGGAAAAGCCATTTGAGAATGATCCTCTTAAAATATCTGTGAGAAAGCATGATGCACACTTCATATGCTCTAGGGATGCATGTGATTTTTTTTTACACGCAGCTGTTTTTCAGTATTTGCTGTGGGAAGCAGCTGTAGTGATTAACTCATATGCTAGGAATAAAATATATGTCCAGAGCCTACAATGACCTTGCTAAATAAATTAGACAAGGCCTTCAACCTCAGTGATGTTTAGAGGCCTAACACCTACACACAGTTCCTATTTCCAACTGAAACAATAGAAGTTAAACATATACCTAAGGACCAGTCATACAAATATTTTCAAGAAACTAGTCCTTAGCAGCTTCTTACAGTACCAATACTTAATTTCTTAGTGGTGCTTCCTGATAGGCAGTGAAAATTAATATTTTGGGGAATGGAACTGGAAATAGAATATACAATGCATATAAATAGAATCTCTTATGTATTTCCAAAAAGAATAATTATTCTCTGAAGTGATGTAAAACCAACTGTGATGCTCAAGCTTTTTACTTGCAAACCAGAGACAAGTATATTTATATCTTTCTGCTTTAGGTAGAAGATTTATAAACTTTAGCAAGGATTTTCTTTATTTATTTAAATAAAGACAAAACAATAAAGAATGGACATTGAATTACATACCTACTTCTCATTGCTGAAGTCACTGAGCAGAGTTAATATGAAATAAACCCTTATTAAAATGTATTCACAGAGTTAGAGCTGTCTCTGTCTGGGACTACCTGCTCTCAGAGGTATACAAACACATCAGCATGCCTGCATCAGGGCCACACTTCTGTGCAAGGCCTGGCACTACATCATAGGTTACAAAACAAAGCTTCCAGCACGCATGCAAACTTTTTCACGGATCAGCTCCAGACCGTAATACACCTAACTCACTCATTGAATTAATAATTAGATATATCCATTTGTAGTGCTGGAATTTCATTCAGGAATTCTGCCTTTTTTTGACAGTTCAAAGGAACTGACTAAAACTCTATCTGTTTCAGCTTAGTTCCTATTCTCTTGCAAAATTAGCTGGACCTGGGACACATTTCAATTAATTACTAGAAATTCTAATATTTCACTATAACTACTTCAACATTATTTCAAATAACCCATTCATCCCATGTATTGGGAGAGAGATCATTGCCCCTAAAAGAGAGTAGTGTAAGTTTGGTGAAAGCCAGCTTCTCTGAGAGAGTTATGAAATATTCCCAAATGCCAACCAGATTTTCTACTGGAAGTACAGCACAATACCCTGAATGCCATGCCTATAAAATGGCAACAGAAAAGCTGCTTCACATAGTTAATCTATATGGTGAATTTATGAAGGCTATGAAGGTTAATCTAAGGCAATCACATACAAGCAAACAACCAAAAGTCATACTGTATTTATTGCATTTTTAGCTAAAATTTGGATTGTATAATTCTTGAGCAATAGAGTATGAAGGGTGAAGCAGGGATTGACAGAAGTCCTTGGTCAAAATGCTTGAATGTCTTAATGGTTTACAAAGAGTAAGATTAAAATTATTTCAGTGAAAAAGTATGCCTGTGTCCCTAGCCAGATTTCTTGTTTAGAAATACTATAATTCACTAGGGGGCTTTTTGGCAATATTACTCCTAGAGAGGGCCCTAAATGCGTTAGCAATAGGTCCAATCTTGGGAGAAATAGCCAAGTGGCAAAATATCTGAATTAAAACGCATATGTCATTGCATCGTGTCTTGACTGGGTTGCTGTCAGGATGATTTGTTAAATGCAAAATCAACAGGCACTCCATAGAATTACATCTTGGCAAAAGCTCCAGGTAAGGTCTTTGTGTTATATATAATAATGACTTAATCAGTGAAAGAAAGCATAAGGAAGGCTCAGATGAAGTTTTCTTATGTTCAAGCTTTCAGACCTAGAAGATACCAAATGCTGATATCAAGATACTGCTTTTCTCATATTTAAAAAAAATTAATCTTCAGGTACTTAAAGCTAGAAACTTATCCTATTATGCTGGTTTATGACAGTTCAGAAATCCTAAAGCATCTAAAAGCTCCAGACAGGTTTTTCATATGGAAGTTGGCAGAAGTACAGAATTGTCCTTAAGGGCATTAACGGTTTTCAGTACACATGGATAGATTTTTATCCCAAAATCCTCTAGCAGATGACTGGTCCTTCCTCTGGACAGCAATATAGATATGCTGATACATTACACAGATTTTCCTCCATGTCAATTCAATGCTTTTCACTTAATAGCCTAAAAAAACTTGAAGAAAGTGACACCAAGGTTGGACTCGATGATCTCAGAGGTCTTTTCCAACCTCATTATTCTGAAATGGATTCTATGATAACATTAGTTCATCCACAATGAGCATCTAAATCTGACTTCGAAGGCATGAGACATAAATGCAACACTTGCATTAGTAAACTACATATGGACCCAGGTTTAATTCTCTAGCACTGAGGGCATGCTGCACAACTCAGCCTGAGTACAAATACTTTCCTGTGTTTTCTAAATATGTATGTCTTTCCTCCCAAAAGATCTTTTCTCCTTTCTCATTGGGAATAACCTGTGGACAATTATTTTCCCAATATTTTGCCAAGACAGTATCTAAAAAGGTCCTATCAGCTGTTAGGAAGAGCAATGCTAGAGCCCATGACCTGGCCACAGAGTATCTACACCTGTGAAAATAGTACAGCCTTCTAGTAGCATATGCCATCTGGAATATAACAAGCATATAATACTTCTGTAGTTTATATAGTAGGTTACAATGAAAATAGTGGTAGATTCAGGAGTTATGGGAGACTCTCCACCTCCTCTTCAGGATGCCCAGGAAGCCCAAAGTATCCTAAGTGTCACAAAAAGGGAATGACTACACTCCTTGGGAACAAGGCAGTAGGTGTGGCCTTGGGGTGAACTACATCTCTTTCATGGCTTTATTAAACATATTGATGAGTTCTCTGCTGCTTGTAGTGGGACCTGGCATGTATGCAGAAGTCTCCGTATAG
The DNA here is from genome assembly GCF_000691975.1 of Corvus brachyrhynchos. Classification (NCBI taxonomy): domain Eukaryota; kingdom Metazoa; phylum Chordata; class Aves; order Passeriformes; family Corvidae; genus Corvus; species Corvus brachyrhynchos. Next base: position 535,091 of record NW_008237435.1, read on the forward strand.
ACACCTAAGTTCATGTCAGTTTAATTTAATCCAATACAGAATTAGTATAAGGAATATCTGGTTTGTGCCTAAGACATCAGACATGAGGTTGTCCTTCACAAAGTAAGGAAAAACAGAATGATACAGAATCCAAACGCTGTTTCATGTCTTTCTTAATGAAAATAGTGAATGCTCTGTTTTTTCCAGCTCTTCAAATCCAGCTGGACAGGTCTGGAAATGAAAACAATCTGCAATCATGCAACACAAAAAAATATTTTTCTCAAGAAAGCATCCATATTTTTTCAAATATCATTGAGTTCCTAGATTTGGCTGTTTCTAACTTTGGGATTTTTTTTTAATTAATATTTACCTGAAAATTATATATATATATAAAATATTGTCTATGATATATATGATATATAAGGTGTAATAATATATAATATGGCAGAAAGCAACACTGATCTAGATGTGCCCCGATTCTTCTAATGAGACAAATTATGCAATATGTTCAGAGGTTATGAACTATCATAACTTTACTGGCTTTTGCAATTTCTTTAAACAGTAGAGATGCTGTGTTTGACCCTGTTTCCCTAGGTTGGAAGTGCTAAACACTTTAAGCATAAGCACAAGATCCTTGGTAGGATAATGCACCACGCCCATCTAAACCTGATGGAGTACCCAGTTTTAGTCCAGCATTTTTTCGTAGAAAATACTTTCACATATCTGGCAGGACAAAGTGATCAAGAAATTAAGCAGTAAAAACCATTGATAGTCTTCTGGTCTAAACGGTGCAAGTTTTTACTATTGATGATTATTCCCTGAATGGGAATAGAATAACTAATGGAAGGCATGTGGTTATGTAGTGATAACAGCCCACAGCTTGTGTGAGACTTTGTGTACAGTTGGCAGCACACAGTAAGATTATTGTTCATAATAGAGACTAGTTATTAAATGGTGTCATAAATTAGAGGACATCCTGAATGGAAAAATGCAGACAATGGGATAGACTGAAGCCACCGTATCAAGCCAGTTTAAAAGGGAATTTGCCAGATGACTGAAGACAAACTTCAAATGGTGGTTTCAAATGGCACAACCATTTGTTCTCCCTGCATATATAGATGTGAAAAGCAAAGGCAGTCTGCAGTTGTCTTAAATCAGCTAGATCCCAAACCTGATCAACTGAGAGAATAGTAAAAGTTCTAATTATTTCAAGTATCATCCAGTTTATCTTTCCCTCTATCAATGAAGACCTTATTGAATAGAAGGATCAACAGACAATTTTTAAATGCTCTATTGTATGACAATGCTGTCTGATTCACTGATTAACCCCTTTTCCATTTTACTGGCTTTTGATTCCACTATTACTTATGAAAAGGCAAAAATAAGTAAGAAAAAGCAAACAAAGAGTCCTATTTTGGTTTTAAAATTTAGGAAATAGTACTGAAAATTTTATTCCTGAAACTTACTAAATTCTCACACAGAGTGCTTCCTAGTAACTGACACCTCTGTTAGTGTGAAAATAAATGCACAAGGCTAAGACTTCTATCTTAACATTCATGATTAATTCCAGGTGGCCTTATGTCCTTAGTCTTTGACAGAGGCATGCCAGCTTTGGGAAGTTTTTGCCCCTGTCCTATCTGCCTCTCAAATCTCTTTGATTCCAGTTCCTTCCCTCGCAATTAAATGCAACTCCCCTTTATGCCAGAAAAGCCTTTCTGTAAGTCTGGGGCATGAATAGAATATTTTTAATGAGACACATTTCAAAAAGATGGTGTTCTGGGGTAAGGGACCTGGAAAAAAATCTAATCAGTATCACTGGGTAGAGTGTACAGCACTGTCTTATAGGACATGTCAAACATCTTTTCATGACAAATGGGAGATCTTTCCATGAAGTAAAACAAGCAGGAACATATTAACATAGAGTAAGACAAGATTCGCCAACATATTCTTCTGAAGAGGGGAAACATTTGGTAGATCACCCATCTGGGGAAATTTCTGTCTGAACTACTGTGCTGCTGGATCAAGAAAGGAAGTGGGAGGAATCCATGTCCCTCTGAATCATGTACCTTTGCCACACCTGCCGTGGAGAATTAAATAACCAAATCTATTGTGAACAATCAGCTTCATTGCTTTAACTCTATAGCAACAATGCCATCTAAGGTATTAAAAAAGTGAAAGAAGATATTTTATGCTTGAAAACATGAACAAAGAATTAATTGGAAAAAATTCTTTAAAAATTTGAACAAAACTCTTAAACATTATTAGCTATGTAGAAATAATTTGAAAGAATTTAATATATTTTCAGATAGATTAACTATAGGAAAAGGATGGATTGAAAGGAAACATTTCACTACCATGACACTTTGCTGGTCCTTGAAATCGTTGGGTGGACAAAATGAAACTCAGTCAAATGTGACTGACAAGAGGTGTCAAGCCTCACACTAGCATGTAAATCTAGCCAAGGTTTGGAGAATAGCATAATAAACTGGGAATCAGGAAATGTAGTTCTATTCCTAACTGCACTGCTTTCCATATGTGTCACACTGTAATATGAAAAATTTGCTAATAACCTAATTTGCAAAATCTTTTTATTTCTCTTAATCTCAAAGTTGTCCTTCCCCCTTTCCAAAAAAAAGAAAAAAAAATAAGAAGCTAGGTAGCATTACTGATATTCTTAGGTATTGTTACTAAAATACTTTAGCGAAGTATACTTGCTAGATACTTTTTAAAGTATCATACACAAAGTAATATGTAGGAAATTTTGAGGAAATTCAGATCTAGGAATACCAAACAATCTTTCACATAGTCACTGATCCTTCTTTTTTTTCCCTTCATTTTTCATTCCTTTTTCTTCTTTTTTCATTCTTTTTTCCTTATTTTTGCTTCCTGTTTTGTCTTTCCACCCTAAACACAGACATAAAACTGAATAAAATCTCAAAAAAACAAAAAAAGAAAACAAATCACAAATTATTTGGGGTTTTATTGATTCTGTATGGTATGTTTCCTATTGATATGATGAGCAGTACATAGACATTGCCTTCTGTCAGCTGAAATAAGGAAGAAAGAATAAGACGAAAAATACCCAAACAGTTCTTCTAAAGGAGGCTCTTAAAGATATGGTCTAAGTGTATTAAAAAAACGTAGAAACATATAATCATAGAATGTGTTGGATTGGGAGGGGCCTAAAAGATCATCCAGTTCCAGCCCCCACTGCCATGGGCAAGGACACCTTCCACTAGACCAGGTTGCTCAAAGCCCCATCGAGCCCAACCTTGAGCACTTCCAGGAATGGCAATATCCAAGCGACTGATACTGATTCTTCGTAGCGGCACAGGCGGCTGCAGCTACTCTTTGTCCTGAGGAGAACAGCTGTGGTGGTCAGCAACCCAAGTTTAGCATGTAACTTTCAGTCATGGTGAGAACTCAAGATTCCCTTGTTTGGTCTTTTGGATGTTTTCCCCTGATTGGTTAATATTTTGTCGCTTTGCTTTATGTATGAAGTTATGTATATTCACTTCCCTTCTTTAATATCTATTCGTTCTAGAAAGTTCCTTGTTCCTCGACACCCCATTGGATCCTTCCCTGAGTCCCTCCTATGTGTTCTTCCCATTGGTTCCCTTCCTGTCAATCCCACCTGCTTGTCTCTATCCCATTGGCTGAGATCCCTTTCCCCACCTATTCCGTACCCAGTATAAGATCCCTGGACCCTCCCACCAATTGGCCTCTTCATCTGTGTCATGTCGGAGGAATAAACCTGTGTGGAATACGTACAGAGAGTCCCCTCTCTTTACTTCTTTGCCTTCGCCTGCGTGCCTGCTTAACAGTGACAGAAGGATACAGCCCCTTTTGGGTGAGGAGCTCTACCCCTTTTCATTTTGTGTTGGGCACTGAGTGCCGCCTTCCAGAGGGGTTTCAGCGTTGACCTCCGGGCTTCTTTGTGTCAGCACACGAGGGGTAAAACCCCTTCTGCCAGCTCCCAGTGGCTGAAAACCCCTCCATTGTTGATTGATAACATCTGTTTTATGGCAGAGGAAATTGGTAATTGACAATTGTAAAGGACACTTCAAACATTAGATAAACCTCTTAAGCCCTTTTTGCTTACATGTTACTGCAATTCAAACATGATTCTACATCTTGCCTATATGTATCTCGTCCTGCAAAGTTTCATATTTATTCAAATGTTGGTAAAGATGTTCTAAGAACACGCATGTGCAGTTCTTCAGGTGCCTCTTCAGTTGGTTACACGCATGTGCAGCATTCTTCAATTCATCTAGATTTTGTCAGGTTAAGTTTGGGGTTTTTCCCCCACATACTCATTCAGAGTCTCTAAAGAAATAAAATGATACAGCACAATAAACCTTTTTGGGCAGCAGAAATTCTATACCTTTTGTGAAGCTAGATTAAATCAATACCAATCCCAAACCAATTATGTAAAGATTAATAGATTGCCGTATGGGTAACTGCAACAGTTTCAACAGACATAGCAATTATTTCTCTTACTGGGGATACTGAGCACATTTACAAATATGGTATGAGAAGTATGGCTTGCTATACATGTTGCTTTGGGGTTTTTTTTAATTATTTTATGCCCATAATAATGAAAAACTATTTAAGACAATTAATAGATAAACCAGAACTTGTTTAAAAAGTTAATAATTAACTACAAACCTCTGCATTAATTCTCCATTATATGTATGTGGAGACCGTTCTAATATGAAAATAATGACATCTATGTCATACATCAGATCCTTAAACACATTATTTTTTAATTGCAGTATTTTTTTATTTCATGGTTAAAACTGTGAACAGTTCGTTACATAAATATTCCTCATAGAAAGCTATTTAAGAATGAAATTTATGGCAATATCATTTTCCCTCTGTATAGAGAAAATGTATGAGGGTGTAGATACACAAAAGAAATTCATCATTTGGAGTTATATCAACATTCATCACTGTACCAAATTAGTCTAAGACCAGTGAAATACTTAAGCCCAGCCTAAGAACAGATAATACAAGGTAAGTGGCTTTGGACACTCACACATTTGTAGATAAGGGCAAATTTCATGCACAAATCTAAATATACACTGATTTTGCCACACAGTCATTTAAAATGTATAATAAATAATCTTCAGAGAATACAGAAAAGAAAACAACTGCAGTGATTTATGAATGGAACTTAAGTCTTTACCAGCAATACAAAATTAGAGACAGAGGCACTCTCCAAGGGAATAGATAGCATAAAAATTCCAGAAACAGACAAATGAAATGATATAAACTAAACGATTCTTTCTTGCTTCCCATACAAAAATAAGAAAAAATGTTTTGAAATAAAAACCTGTTTTAGCTTTGGTTTTTTTGTTTATATAAAGGCTTTCAAACAGGCATGCAAGCAATCACTAGGTAAGGATTTAATAAATGTAAGTCTCACAGAGGGCACTTAAGTTTTAAAAATATATTTCTTACCACTTTTCTTTCCTACCCTAGAATCTGTTTAGTCATAGTCAAAGAAATACATAAAACGATGAAAGACTGCTTTTGTAAAATTGTCCAGTGTTGGGTATTGAATCATAGTATTTGTTATGTCTTTTAACCTTAGCCACAGCACATGAAGAGGCAAAGTAGATTCATGAAGGGAGATTTTTATATTAGTCCTTTCATTCTTCTTATGGAATGAATTAAGATTCCAATGATGTTTTGGTATATACTTCATTATTATAAAAAGGGCAAGAGGCAAAGTTTCATGGTTTGATTGTCCTCTCCAATCAAAATGTTCAATAACTGCAATGAGGTGAATTCTACTAACACTGCTCACCTTTGTTCATGGGACAATAAAAGCACCACAGATGATTGTATTGCTTATTAAGTCCAGTAGTGAAAGTAATGCAGTCTTTACACTTGGTGTCTAAACGGGTGAATTCCACCTGCAGGCAACTTTGGCCTTTTGTACTAGCAATTATATTATTATAAAATATGAATTTTAGAGATGAACTAAATCCCATCTAGAATCTTGACCCATAAAAACCAGCACTGCTGTGCCTTGGTCAAAATTTTTCTATTCCAGAGCTGGCATCCAGGTGTGTACTTGAAAAATATCTTTGATTTTATATTTACAATAAGCATAACACAATTTTAAAGCATAGATGCCACAGAGCTTAATTTAGAAACTGCTGCTTTTATTAAATTTAGCTACTTTCCCCCTGCAGCTTTACATCAATATTGACTTCAAAGTGCTAGTAGCTTTCATTAAATTGAATTACTTTCTCCTGTAATTTGAAAAGTAATGAGGCAGCTACTAAATGAAGCTGTTGACAAGACAAGAACAGAGGCTATAAAAAATTACATGGCAAAGTGTAAGTCATAAACAATGATGGTTAGTGTTCAAGGGTGGTTTCTGAATAAAATTACACAAAGTTCACAAAACAAGCAGTTCTTCTAAGTCATCTCCTCTGTGCATCTGCGAAATGTGATTAATTATTATATTTCTGTTCTGTTTCAAACAGGTTCTATAATGATGTCCTGGTCATTGTATCTGAGTATCTTCCAGTTGTGCATTAAGTGATACAACTGGTATCTGCTATGACTAATTTCTGGTTTGTGTCTGTACTAGTTTGAAAACAAACCAGTGGGAGGCACCAAGTCAGAATAACAATTTAATGGGGAAATTAAAGAAAAGGAAAAAAAACTAAAAGAAAAACACTGGTTCAAACTGAGAGAGTCAAGATACAACCTGAGTCCCTGTTAGTCAGGGTGGTGGTAGCAGTGTGGTAGAAATGATGGCTGCAGTCCTCTGAAGTGGTGATCCTGTAGAAAAAAAAAAAGGGTCTGCTCTTCCTCCGGTCCAGTGGTGGCTGTGTAGCTCCTGTCCTCTGGAAATCCAGTAGAAGGCATGTCTCTGGTATTCAGACTCTCAGATTATATCCACGATGGGATGCTTGGTACCTCCTTCTGGGTGGAGCATCTCACAATGGGGTAATGAGTCATGAGGCCAAGTGTTGATTAGGCTCATTAACAGAGGATAATCCGGAGGGAGTTATCTCTGAGTCATGCACAGGACAATGATGGGCCATTAACAGAAAGATAGTCTGGGGGGAGGAGGTAAGGAAACACTGCCCCACCTGATTTCAACAGCTCATGAGGATGGTAATAGAATACACTGCAACCCAGGACAGTGTCAATAGTTCTTTTACTAAAGGTTGGACTTGATGATCTTAGATGCCTTTTCCAACCTAATGATTCTACAGTTCTGTGATTCTCCCCAGAGAGAGAAGTGGAGTTTGTTACAGAAGCATTTTTTCTTTGGAATTGCCTTTCCCTTTTCCAAGGGAAAGTTTCTCAGATTTACAGACAAACATGTAAATATGATGTTCTATAAAACTGATTAAAAGTACTGCAAGAAATATAGGAAGAGGATGAAGTACAGTGTACCTTCTGTATTCTTCAATGATTTACACATAGCAGCATTCACAATAACTGGAGTTTTCCAAATCCTAAGACCTTCATGTCTGATGATTTTCTTGGATTCTGTAATACTTTCAAAGCTGCAGAAATGGGAAACTGAGTCCTGTTTTACCAGGTCACAAAGAATTGCCCACTCAAAAAGAAATAATCTGAGAAATAATCTTTGATCTTGAATCTTGAGCATATTCTCCTTTGATCTTACTTCTGTCTTGCTTTTTGGTTGCTAATTTAATGCAGAAATTGACTTTATCTTTGCAAGTGGTCACTTGATTGTGGTATAGCAGTCCAGTATGATGGAGCTTTGTACCAGGAGCTCATGATGAATTGAACCAAATGGAGAAATTCCCCATCGGCACTTTGGATGTCTCCCTTTGCAAATGGTGCAGACAACAGGTTTGATTTCCTATGATCTGTAATGGTTTCAAGACCAAATGTCTATATCACATTTTTGCCAGCAGGGAAGTTTCTGTCAGTTCCCAGTTCTATTTCACACCATATATTAATAATGAGAAAACTGATGAAAAACTTTACGTACACATTGGAAGCAGGGCACTCTAGATAGCACTTAGGTAGACGGCTTCAACCTTGTTTCCATCAAAAGGTGCATCTTCAGGGCAATACACTTCAGAGTATTCAGAAAGATTCTAAGCCGATATACAAAGCAAATTCACACCAGACATAACCCTTCTCTGCACTCTGTCACTAATATAGGTATGCCTTTTGTGAACATTCCTTTTACAAAAGCTCAATTTTATCATAATATATTGTCTAAATGATTAATTCTGTTTCTGGAGACCCAGCATTCTTCTATAATCAACTCTATAATTAAGTGTGAAAAAGAGGTTTTAGAGATTAAGAGTAAATATTTGCCCTTTTTGCATGGATAAAAAATATATTTGTTGTGGTCAAGAACTACTGTCCCCTGGGCAGGAATTTTGTTTTTGTGAAATTCTAGTGCCTACTATTTCGGTGGCCAGAACTTAGTGGGAACCAATGGAGAATGCTCCTCATGCAAAGCAGGGCAAGGGCAGCAGTGGCCTGACCAGAGCTGGTTTTATTGCCCAATAACTTTAGTGCAACACATCACCTCTCCTGTCCCGAGTGATCAGCATAACTGATGGACCCCAAAGCAGTGAAAAAATTCCTCGTTTTGGTTTGCTTGTGTGGCTTTTGCTGTCCTTACTAAAATGTCTTTATCTCGACCCTCAAGTTGTCTCACTTCCGCTTTTCTGATTCTGTCCCTTATTGCAATGCAGGGGAGTAAGTGGCTGTGTGGTTAAACGCAACATATGCAAAACAAACACAAATTACAAAAATCAAAGAAAAATAAATGTTTATTTAGATTTGCTCCCTCTTTATTTGTGTTTCCATAAAAATTTAAATTCACAAAGAACCCCCAGTGCTCAACAGCAGTGAATGTTGAGTTAATCACTCATTTGCCCAAGAATGCATTCAAACACCTCATTTTTGACATTTTCTTTAGAAAAGGTAAGATTCTGTATCTTGCCTTAAGAGTTTAAATTGAGGTCAATGTCTTGCTCAAAAGAAAGGACCATCTGGTGCTTTTCCATTAACTAGTGCTAACTAAAATATCTAAGGGAATCAGCTCCCCACAACTGCCTCCACCCCAAGTATTCACATTACTGTTTAAAGGCCCAGTTTAGTAATGTGACTCCCACCTCAGACCACTCAAAAATATTTGAACTAAAGGCAGTAAATGCTGTACTATTAACTAATGCTGAAGACCTTGTCTGTTAAACAAGAAACCAGTCCATGACTTCTAAATAAACTTATACCACAAAGGGGTCTTACTAGCAGGTATTGCATGCTTGGCATTTGTCTCTTAAAGTTCTCTGAAACGGGCACTGAACACAGTAGTCAGTAAGTATGCTTATTTGCTAGGCTGCATGGAGGAAATGAAAAATGGTTCTTAATTGTATGTTTCATGGGTGATAGCCAACCCCACTATAACTAAATGAATGTATATGATGATATTATTGACTCTTCTTTCCAAAAGACCATGTTAAATGCTTACTGTACAGCCCTGTACCTGTAAAGGGCTATGGATCTGACAGGAATTTCAATGATTTTTCAGTAGCTGGCTTGTTCTGAAGCACAAAGCAATAAAGCTGAACACAACTGGATGCCTGTTCAATGCATGCTCTACAACCTTAGGAAAAAAGTACCAAAGAGGGGAAAAGAAAATGAGTAGTAAAGTGTCTAATCTGTCTCCCAGTTACTTCACCACTTCAGTGTAATTTGATAGTTAGATTTATTTATTTACTGAGGTTTCGTCAGTATTAGAGGGGATTTTAAGTACCAGAACATAAAAGTTTTTTGAGCAACTTTACTAAGAAGAGAAGCTCTACATTCAGTGACAACTCAACAGGCATTTAAAAAACTCCACCTCTTCTGCTAGCTGAACGTGACATCGGCAGTAACTGGTTCTCTTGAAGAAGGGCCTGGTTGAATACTTAACAATTTACATTCCGATGAGTAACTGCATCTCTCAGGGCATAATGCATTCTGCAAAACCTAACTCTTCGTCATATGTATCCTCCCTATTTTTTAATGTTACAAGTCATAGGACGCTAGAGTGCAGATAGAATGAAGAAAAGAGAAAGGAAGGAAGTGTAGCTTTATATATGGAAAAATTTTCTTAGTCTTGCATGAACTACAAGAAGATAGTAGAAGGTAAATATTAATAATATACTTGGTTCAGTTTCAGAACAAAAACACTTTTCAAGGGACTCTGTAGGAAAATGATAACCTGCAGAAGTTGTAGCAGATAGAATGGGAAAAGTCAATCTCCAAAAGCAAAGCACTTACTTTTACTGAGTAATCTTAGGAAATTCCTTATGGCAGAAAAAATAATTAATTCTGTTTTAGAATTGATGCATTTTGAAACTGCTGCAGCCACCCATCAGCTTGTTGCTTCTTTGTGGTCCTCCATCTTAGCATAGCTTTAGGGCACAGCTGAGATCCTTTTGTAGACAGCTTCAAGATCATTGCACCTGCGGTCTGATCACAGCAGATGAAATCTGGCATGGTGCAAGAAGCTGAAGCTTTGCAGCCTCACTGTGACCCTACCCAACAGTCTGAAAGACCAGAAGTTGATGATTTCCTGGTGGTCGGATAAAAGGGAGTGGTTAACATCAGTGGCAGCCTTTTGACCCACCACCAGTGTATGATACCTTTTCTAACCGGAGGAGTTAGGCTTCTATAAGGGAAGGTGTGTCCTCAAATGACACACCTGATGGACATACTTATCCCTGCCCAAGCTTCTTTAAAGGTATTGGTTTTGAAGTTATTGATGGTAATTTTAATTATGCCAAATTCAGGAATCTCATTCTCAGATAAGGGTGGGAAAAATACATTAAGATACTAGTAATTCAAATATATCAAGATAAATGTTTTGTTGTAGCCAATAAAACTTTGCCCAGGCAAGTTTCAGTCGAATGGTAATTTTCATTTCAATAACTTTTCTTCCTCAATAGCAAGTAGTGGTTTATGCAGGAACTGTAGATTTCTTTTCCTTCTGTGTAAAATTTAAGGGGTTTAAAGAGATTATTAAAAAGGCTAGTGTACTTCCTGGCCCCCCCCCAAACATTGTTAGAGATTCATCTTACCCCATTTACAAATGATTTTGCCTTCATTCAAATTTGCCTATTTGCTTTTACTTCTCCTATTAATACATCTGCTTTTGCTGTGCATGCAAACTTGGTAGCTCTGATTTTATTTTTACTGAGCCTGGCAACAACAAAGTCAAAATTATATTGGATTATTATGGATTGCTTATGCATTCAAATAAAAAGGAAACACTGCCAGTGGGGATAGAAATAATCACATGCAATTTAAACTACCCCTTCAGGACCCTCCAAATATTGAGGATGTTAATAATGTGTGGACAAAAGACTGTGTGAGTGATGACATTTCAGAAAAAGCAAATGTTGGCATGGGAGTATAGTCAGTAATGGAAAAGGAAATAAGTAAATTCTATTTCAAAGTTGATCATGAGCTCCCACTTATTTCTCAAGCAGGAGAATTTTCAGTTTTGCCCCTTGAAAGTGGTGGTGTGCTGCATATATTGTTTTCCATCGCATGTCTGCGTTAAATGATGGAGCACTGGCACAGGTTGCCCTCAGAAGTTGTGGAGTCTCCACACTTGGAAATATTCAAAAGCTGTCCTGGGCAACAGGCTCTAGATGGCCCTGCTTGAGCAGAGAACCAGAACACCTCCTGAGATTCCTTCTGAGCTCAGCCTTCTGTGATTCTGTGAAATGTGATGTTAATAGTGCTTATATGAATTACAGTATTCCATGTAAAAAGTTATTACTGAAATTTGACAACCATCTCAGCAGATAATAGTATAATATTTTTCCAGAGTTCAAATGGTTTAATTTCAAAGAAGTAAACGCCAGGCCAATTTTTAGCACATTTTACTTACTGTCTGATTAGAAAATGGCTCTGCTTATGCATTCCAACAGAATGCAACAATTGTCACACCTATTTTAATACAGAAATAATTCTTCCAGACTATAAAAGATATATTTCCTGTTTTTCTCTTTTTCTCTTATTCTCTTCCTTTCCC
>NW_008237435.1:547191-551849 GCF_000691975.1 Corvus brachyrhynchos
CCTACTCCTTAATATTTTCTGCATATTTACATACGTATATATGTACACACACATATGCTGGTTTGCTAAAAAGCTGATGGGAAAAACCAAGAAAAATATGACTATCATATTGTTTCATAATGTAGTTTAAATATGTTCATGATTTAGTAGCTATTTTTCCCCAGAATTATGTACTGAAATGATTAGGTTTTCAAAATACCTCTGATCTGATCTAGTGCCTTCTACAACGGATAGATTTTCCAAAAGACTAGCTGCATTAAGTATTGATTTACTCTGATTTTATGTACCTACTTGTAGTTTCTAACCCTGTACTCCAGAAATCAGATTTTTAAGAAAATTTGTCCATAAATGTACAGGTTATATACCAACAAACACATATGAGTACCCCTATGTACCTATTAAATAAAAACCCACCATTGTTACTTCATTCAGTTTCACTTAGGACCCTTTGCATTATTAGATTTTTGCCCTGATAAAGAGAAAAAAAAGAGGTGCATATATTTTGCCCTCTGAATGTTCCCTGAAGCAATGCTAAGGAGGAAAGGTTTTGGTTCTGCAATACCATACATATTCATAGGATGTAATCTATATTCCACCAAATAATACCAGACTAAATCCACACAACTAATTTAAAGAGGTTCTCGTTCAGTCTCCCTGAGTATTCACTAGATGCAGAGAAAAAAAATGAGAGCACTCCCATGGGATTTGGCACATTTTGGTGCCAGGCAAAATATCATCTGGAACTGGCTCACCAGGACACACTTGTAAAAACAAGTACCTATTAGTTTGTATGAGACTGCTCTAAACACCTGGCTTTCTACATTACCTATTATTTTTACTGTGCTTAGCTTAAATTCTGGGTCTGAGTTCAGCTTGCATAAATAGGTTGTGTGGTGGGGGCTCTGCAGGGGTTGCCAAAGGAGCTTCTCTGTCAGTCAAAGGAAATTAGTGACAGTACAATTACTTCATGGTGCACGCTAGAGTTTCTGTCCCATCCATGCAGCAAATCCAATTGTCTCCTGCTTTATTTCCTGAAACCTTTATGCTGGAAGAGATATACTCCATTGTATAACTAGATATTTATGAAACATTTATTTCAACAGCAGTAATTTTTTAAAAATACCATCAATTTAAAGAGAGTTTTGTTTGCTTCCTGCATTACCATTTTGTGATGTTGACCAGGAAGTGAGCCTGGGAACAGGAAATCATGCATGCTCTGTTGTGTAAGTTTATGGAGGTGACAGACTAAGAAACCAATTTAGATGTCCTTTTAAAAAGCTTTGTCAAAGTTTATTTTCTGTTTGTTTTGAAGACTGTAGCTTTAGAATTCTAAACTATACCATTAGCTCAGGTAAATTTGCAAATATTCCTTGAAGTCAAGATAGCTGGCCTTACTGACACCAGTTGAAAATTTGGCTTGAGATTTCAAAAATCACTGTGAAAAAATGTTGGTGTTGTTTTTCTTGACTAAGATTGTTTGCCAAAGTGGAAAATGAAGCAAAAGCTTCAGGGCTAGAAGAGTTTCAGCTATGCATCTCAAAGACAGCTGGGACAATGGGCCATTACTGGCAGTTGTTTCTTCCACATGACAGTAAAGTTAGTCGATCCTTTTTTTTTTACTAAATCTGTGTCCTTTAAACCAGTAAATCCTGCTCATTATGTCAGGGCATTTACACCCTGGCAGAAAGAGATCAAGGGAGCTGTTAGCTGTTTCAAGCACAGAGATTGTCTGAAAGCCAAAAGAACTGTAACTACATCTCCAAACTTGGCACGCCAAGTTTGAGACCAGCCCACATAAGAGAAGGCAGGGAAGCTCAAGGCTTATCCCGGGCAGACAGGCCTCTTGCAATGAGACCATTCCCCTGCCTGTTTTATACCTTGGGTTGAAGTAAATTGTACCTTGCTTGGAAGAAGATCTTCCTGTGTCTTTGTGTACTATTCTTATTCACAGTAGCAGAGGGTAACAACATTACTCAGCTTGCTGTGCAAAAAAGCTGGCATACAGAGAGATACACCCAACTGGATCATAGCATAGCACCCCAGAAAGACATACAGGGTCTTTAAGAGTGTTGAGAAAATGTGTGTAGTGGAGAGAAAGGAGCAAGATCTAAGATTAAGCCTCCTCATGGAATTATAAACACTTCTACTCAAGCTGTTTGAAGTAAAATGAGAGTTAGTCATTCTCGTGCGATGGAGAAGCAAAGTATTTTGAATAATCTGTACACCTCTTTGTTAATATTTTTTTTCCTCTGAAATAATTTCTTACTGTTTTGAATGTTCTATAATTCATGCTACTTCCTCAAACATTTCTAAACCAAAGTACTTCACTTTCTCTGTTCCACATAGAGCTGTTCTGGTGAAATCAGATAAGTAACATTTTTCTTAAATCAGTTCATTCATCACACTCAAATCTCTCTGCTTAATATATGGATATAATGTAGGAAAAACATTTGCTTTTTACAGAGTTTTGTCTTATCTCGTGGTACTGCAACACTTCCCACTTCTACATTGTCTTCTCAGTTGTGCCTTTAGCTGATGCAAATAATCATGAATAGACTGACACAATGCTTCAAGTTTGAATACATCTGTCAGTGATTAAAAGACTGAGTAACAGCCACCTGAAATAGCAAAACTGGTCATCACTTTCAGCCTATTGTTCCATTTTGTAAAGGACATGTCCTGAGGTGGGTATTTTGGGCTCCTGACAGTGGAAATCTGGGACACAGTTTAGAGCTAGATGAAGATCACAGACATACATCCACCTTGAAGAGTCATATGATGAGACTGAAAGGGTTTTTTAATGGAAAATAGTATGAAAATATGACTGCATGTGTATATATATAAATATAGTGCTTGCCAGTGTCTGTAGACTGCCCCCACCTAAAGAATGAAAAGCATCAACTAATCCCTACTAATCCCTGCATTAAGCTTCCTGATCCTGCAACCACTGGTTGAGCAGATTAATTGCAGACTAGTAAGAAGCACTAGAGGCAAGGCATAAAGAGGATACTTTCTGTCAATAGATCAACACTGCCTCCCTCAAGACCCTTGCAGAGAAGCTTAATGAATTACAGCCTTGATGAGCAGAGTGAGGTAGATTAAAAACTGGATGAATAGCAGCATCCAGAGAGTTATGATCGGCAGCACAAAGTCTCATTGGAGGTCAGTGTTCTCCAGGCATCTGTGCTGGGTCCAAGCCTGCTTAACATCTTTATTAATGATCTAGATGAAGAGGGACAGCATATTCTCAGCAAATTTGCTGATGACACAAACTGGGAGGAGTGGCTGAAGTGCCAGGTCATACTTCATAGTCCTACACTGAAGTGGAACAACTCTATGCACCAATATATACTGGGGGACACCCAGTTGGAAAGCAGCTTTGAAGAAGAGAACCTGGGGGCTCTGGTGGACACCAAGTTGGACATGAGCCAGCAATATGGTAGCTAAGAAGGTTCATTAGGAGAAGTGTTGCCAGCAGATGGAGGGATGTGATCCTGCCCCTCTACTCAGCCCTGGAGAAGCCACATATGCAGTGATGGGTCCAGTTCTGGGCTACTCATTGTAGCAGAGACATGGACATACTAAAATACCCAACAAGAGGCCACACAGATAATTAAGGCACTGGAGCTTCTCTCCAATGAAGAACAGCTGAGAGACCTGGGACTCTTCAGCCTGGAGAAGAGAAGGCTCAGAAGGATCTTGTCAATATCTATGAATACCTGAAGGGAGAATGCAAAGAGGACAGAGCCAGGCTATTTTCAGTGGTGCCCAGTGACACACTGAAACACAAGAGGTTCCCTCTGAACATCAGGAAACAAATTTTTACTGTGAAGATGACTGAACACATGGGTGCCCAGGGAGGCTGTGGAGTCCCCATCCTTAGGGACACTCAAAAACTGTCCGGACATGGTTCTCAGCAACCAGCTCTAGGTGGCCCTGCTTGAGCAGGGGTCTGAACTGGATGACCTCAAGAGGTACCTTCCCACCACAGCCATTCCCTGATTCCATGATCATGCTGCACTTGAAGGTCCCAGTGAAATGGATTAGCTACCTTTCTATAAAGGTCTCTTCATATTAAAGCACCTATGTAGTGGTTTGGTCCAAAATACTCATTACTTACTTATTTACCTTCTGTGAGATAAGAATTAGGAGAAAGCAAAGCAGGCACAAAACTTAAAAGAATATAAAGAAGTTTCTTAACAGACCTAAAAGAAGAAAAAAATCAGACCACACCTTCAGAACACTTCTCCTCCCCCCACCTTTCTCCCTTCACCCACTGACAATGTAAAAAGACAACCCTTGAGATTTTCAGTCAGTTTACCACTTCTATAATAACGTTTTTTAGTTCACTTAGGGAGAGGAGTCTCTCTTGCTCATGCTTACGGAGACATCTCCACAAGAAATTCTCTCATGTCTTCAGTATCACAAGACAGCCGCCCATGTTGGTTCTCTGCTCGCATGTGAAAGTCCCTTTCCCCAACTTAGAAAGGTTTTCCCACAACTGTTTTCGAGGGTCCAATCTTGACCTATTGGGGTACCATTTTAAGGTTGAGCTGTTCAAAAACAAAAGTTCTCTTCACCCATCTCAGGGAGCATCTTCATCTCTAGGAATAGAGGCCCTCCCCCTTCCCTGGGAGCAAAAAGGTCCTCATCATCTT
>NW_008237435.1:552243-552698 GCF_000691975.1 Corvus brachyrhynchos
GAAGAGAAAGAGTAGAAGTGGAAGTAAGAGCAGGAGTAAGGAAAGGAATGGAAGAGAGAAGTGAGGAAAGGAATGGAAGAGTAGAGAGAATGGAAGTGAGAATGAGGAATCAAAGTGTCTGAAGTCCTGGTTACAATACAATAAATCATCTTCTGTACTGAATATTCTAATTGTCACTAACCAATCTAATACAAGATACAAATCCTATAGCATTTACATACAGCCTATAAGAGTTCTTATATTACCATAGAGTGTTACATCTTAACTTCTAAAAACTACTCTTTGGACCCCTTCTGCTGAGCTAGTAGGGTCTGCTCTGACCCTTGGACCTGCCTGCAAGCAGAGGGTATTGTTCAATCAAGAGGGGATTACCTTCAGTCGGCCATACCATTGTTTTCCAGTTGTTAAGTAACTAAGATTTGGTATTTCAAAAGTGGCTTTCATTTCGATGTCGC
>NW_008237435.1:552900-597877 GCF_000691975.1 Corvus brachyrhynchos
GGGGGGGGGGGGGGGAAGCGGGCCGCTGCCTGCACGGAGCAGGGCTGCAGGGGCTGCGGGTGGAACAGGGCTGCACAGCTCCAGGATGGCTGTGTCCTGGCCCGCACCCGCTGGGCCCCATACGGGCCCAGCCCAGTTACCTGTCCCAAGGCCGGAAGCAAGAGAGCTTCCTGGGGTTTGTCCATTCTTATATGTGGACCACAGAAGCATGTCAAGCTTTTTAAGTGGCTTAAAAAATTGTCAATATTCAAACTAGCCAGTAGATAGGCTCTGTCAGATCATAGAGGAAGCTGTAAGCACCTCTTTGCAAGAAAATCACTTCCATAGCTATGCTAACCCATGATAACCTAGAACCAACATAAGACATCCTTCAGAAAAGGCAATGCTGACTCTTTTATTAAAGCGCTTGATCACTTCATAATACTTTTTGCTAAATTTCCTAGTGCACAAAAACTATCATTTTTATTACAGTGCTGAAGATACCTTTGTTATCATGCTTCCTTGTACATGTTCCTGCTATGGCAGGACTCCTTCCCTCCCTCCCTCTCTTCCTCTCCCTGTGATTTCTCATGAGCATTTCCAGTGACAGAGCCCTGCACGGAGTCTGCCATCCCTCCAGCCCTGCTGTGCAGAGTGATATCACTACAGACATCCATCCTCTCAAGATCTTCTCATCTTTTGAAACTCTCACCTTTGACTAGGAAGGAAAAGAGGCATTTATGCTCTTGCTGAGATACAAAGCAGCTGGGTTAGGTGGGAGGAGAGACACTGCATCTATGTCACAGTCACTTCTGTCACTAGGCATGAGTTATGAGAGTTGGGTAGCAACTTCAAATGTGCAGATAACTTTTTGTAACTCTGGGGTCAACCCCACAAGTTTGACTAAATAACAAGTCCTTCACTAACACATATCAGTTAGTCAGTAGGTTGAAAGATTTACACTGGCTTTTGGGGGAAACCAACTCCATTCCCCAAAAGCAGATTACTTTCCTTGCACTGTGAGGATAACCCACATATTATTACAACTTTTGTAACTTTTTACCAATGCATATTCTCTGGATTTTCACTCCTAACACACTGCTGCCTAGAAATACCTATATCAGGAGAGTATTTCTGACCAAACTGGCAGATACACAGTGAACTAAAGTTGAGAAGAACAAGCAAAGCACAGAGTTTTGAGTTGAACAGACTACAGGAATATACATTCATTTTTAAGTTCTTGTGAATTATTTAAAATAAAATTATGGTTTGGCACCTTTATATCTACAAATTTAAATAATTAAATATATAACTCTAGAAATTATGGGATTGTTCAGTTTAGAAGACGTGAAGATGTACTTGCTAACTAAGCTAAGCAATTTGGGAAACCTATTATGGCAAAATTATAAAACAAACAATCCTCCATCCCATCTTTGGAATCCATCACCTCCTGACTCTTAGAACAGTTCTTAAAGGTGAAAGATCCACAATAGTCTTTATTTCATCAGAGAATACTGAGAGCTGTAGCTCTGTATTATAAGCAGTTTCAAGGCATAAAGAAATATTTCTGAAATACAATGAAGGATATTTCTTATTTCATCTTACAACTATCACTAAATGACTTTCAGACCCACATTTGTTAAAATTAATTGCAAATCAATTTCTTCTGCCAGTCCTACAAAACAGGGAAATGTAACTCAAATGGATACCCATTTAGGTGTTTTGTTGGCAGAAAGAATAAACCTCACAGGAAAACTGTTTTCAGAGAGTTTGGGTTCCTGTGAGTGAACTTGAAAATTTGCATCAGATTTTTGTGCATCAGTATACCTCACCAAGTTCTTATCCCCCTACCAGTCAAACTACAGAAAAGTTCTCATTCTCAGGCCCCCTGAACTCAGCATGTGCCTAATTTTACAAAAAAAAAAAAACCAAACCAATGAGCTTTGAGGTGTTACTTAATGGTTATTTGGTTTGGAATAGTAAACAGACAGTTTTAAAGTATTGAGATCAATCTTTAGTAATATTTACTCATTGTTTTGTAGTAGCATCTACCAGTTCTACTCATGGATCATGTGATACATGCACATAAGTTCATCTCCTAATACATCAAAGTGTCCTGCTTTCCTTAAGAGGCATTTGTCACATTCTCTGATATCTCAGCTATTCTAGCTTTCACTGCAAATTTGTCTCACCTTTCTTGTTAAACCTTTTTCCATGCCTTTGACTTAAGTAAGAAGCTGGGTTGGAATCTCAGCCTTCTCAGGTGTCATAGACTTGACATTTTTATAGGAGTGGTTCTGAGTTGCTGTTTTGGTGCTGTACTGATGTGAGATAAATAAGAGCTTACTGTCTTCTGAGAGACTTTGGCAGAGATGATGATTTTCCTCAAGGATATTTAGGTGTTTTGATTTGACTGTACTTCTCCAGGAATTGTAATGAAAACTACAAATAGAATTGAAGCATTAGCAGAAAAGAAAGAACAATACTTTTATTGTGCAGTAGATGCAACAGCACAGCTCAGTCAAGGTGTGACTTCCTTATTTCTACAACAAACCTTTACACATTACAAAACAGTAACAAATTAGAAGTTAATTGTGTTTTAACTTTAGAAAACTGCTTTAAAATGCTTTAAAAGCTGCCAGAGAAGTGTCCAAATGTAAATCCTTTTAATACTAGTGCCAAGCAAAAAAAACCACAGCATCTGCACCCTCTGCGTGTCACTGAACATGTTTGGTATAACATGCATAAACCCTCAATCACTTACAGAAGAGCATGTCTTTATTAATAAGCCACCAAACACATCTGTCTAGCTATTTCTGTTATTTAAAAAGGCAAACTGATCTACTCTACCCCACAACTCTTATTGGATAGGAGAGAGGGGCTCAGAGTATTTCACAAAATTACTCCTTGGCTCAGTTTTATAGCTGTGCTGGAATAGGACTATCACCTCCTGTACAGTAAGTACTAAATCAATTCATACAATGCACTTCTTTGTGTACTGAACTGATCTAAATCCAAAATCTGAGACTAAGTCCTTTTGCATAAAATGATTGCTCTGTTTCTTTGTTCAGTGCAGCCTGCAGCCCCAAAGGTCTTGGACTTGTTCTGACACAATGAAAGAAAAACTTATTCAGAGGACATGATCTTCAGTAAGCAAACAACCACCAACAAGAAACAGATGGATTTCAATGGATAAATACGGAACGAAGATTGAACTGACTACAGGGAAATTTATTTAGCAACTGTTTCCAATTTATCTTTGGGATGTACAGTAGCAGCAATTCATAAGAAGTCAGAGCCAGTGTGATATTTACATTGCATATAAACAAGCCTAAGTGAATAATTAAGCCACTGAAGTACCTGTTTTTCAAACTGTGTAAGTTGTTTGGAAGCCTTACTACCTCCTAGCACTTTTAATTCCTTGAGGATCCTAAAAATAATTAGCATTACTACAAAGTCTTATGAGTTTCTCAGCTTGCAGATATGTGAGCAAATCTAAATGCAAGCTCTTGTATTTCTTCTAAGATAATACTCTTAATACAGATACTGTCATAGAAAATCATTCACTCAGAAATAACTGCAAACACATCAAAAAAAGTTTTTTATACTGCATAGCCAGACTCTATATTAAATAGATCTCAAGATTATTGCTAATATTGTTATAAATGCTTATGCTTTAAATTAAATTTGGAGATTTAAAAGCTCAAGAGTTACTGATATTGGCAACTGAAGTCTTTTGTGTGCCTACTAAGACATAGTGTTGTTTGGCCAGCATATCTCAGTTTTTTAACCAACAGCTTTGCTGCCAGCCCTCAGACACTAACCCCGTTGTTAGCAAAGACAAAACCAATATTGGATAGAGCGCTGGGGGCAGATACTGAACTGAGTAACTGGGGTGATTATTGCAGGAATCGATGCAGACAGTAACACAGAGGAGCATCGTGGCTGGCCATTTTTGTTGCATGTTCTTGACTTTCCTCCTTTGGTCTCTTATATTTTCCTATGCTTTATCATACCAAGCTGGTCTGACTGGGGGTCTTTGCTACCTTCTGAATATTTAACAATCATTATTAGCACTTTTTACAAAACACTATGATGGTTTAATGATGTAGGCATCTGTCTCCTAGCAAACAGGCTAAGATGAACAAAACAGTGCAGATCATTGAACAGCTGATGGCAAATTTCAGATGTCACGTTATCATCCTATGCTAACATGGAACAGGAATCACATTTTATTGTATTTTCACTTGTCATGTCAAGGACTTCTGCTTTACTAACAATAATATCAATAATATAAATAATGACCGTATATAAAATACTATTTCCATTATTCATTTCTGACAGCAGAGACAGGCTAAAGCTAAGACTGACAGCATGGCTTCTTTTTCCATATTCACAGTGCATGTTTTTATAAAATCATATGCAATTTTCTGAATGTTAAACTGTGCTGTCATTTGTATATCTAAAGCTCTCTAAGATGCATGTTATACACTGAATGAAACAAAAATCTTCAGGCTTTTCACTCCTTGTATAATTCCCTAGAGTTCCACAGATGCTATAAAAACCCTTAAGCCATAGAAGTGCGACAGTACAGTATTTCATACCGTATTTATATACATTTCTGAACAGAATATTGCACTGTATGAATAATGTTTGCAACATATTCCAAATATTTATGTTTCTAAATCTTGCCCTTTGTATGACTACAGAAATTGCAGGAAATAAACCCTCCCTTGTGTATTCACAGGAATCTGGGTTATCTGACTTTTAAGCCAAATTCAAAACATACTTCAAAAGCACTTGCCACACAGAAGACACTGTTAATGTGAGTAACTTAGTTACATCTCTGCCATGTGAAGTAAAGGCTCATGCATTTTCCTGAACATACATATCAATACATATAAAAAAAGCTGATGTTATTTTCCTCTTTCAAATTCACTGAGAATCCATAGACAGCTGACACTCTTTACATTTACATAAAGCTTGAATCTATGTCTTCAGTTAAAAAACTGTGAGCTTACACACAGGTTATCCCAACCTGTGTTTCAGGCTTGATTTCAAAATCACTTTATGTAAAATTTTTAGATCAGACTGTCCCCTATGCAGAAATCAGACAGAAGGAAGTCTGTGAACCCTTTAACAAAAAATCCTCAGCATCCACATTTTAGGAAATGTTTTTTATGTCCAGCTAGTACTATGAGTCCCAAGTTCCCCAAAGCCAAAGTACCCTCACATAGCTCTCAAAATGGTGAGCAACTGTTGAAAGAGTTGTCAGTTTGGGTCTGACCACTTTAGTTATGAAATCAGTTACTTTGGCTGGACGGGACGCAGCACAGCAGAACAATTCATCAACTGGTCCTTACTGAACAGCTCACCAGGCAAATGACCTATGCTTGACAAATGCTTGACTCCTCTCCAGATAATTCCTATGCACTTCTTTGGAAAAGATTCCTCATGAAGCAAATCTTAATGGGAAATACCAGAAGACTGCAGGAAAAGGTGGATATGTACCCTTTGCTGCTCCATACATGCTTTTAAGCAGCTGCTCATATATGCTGCTCATATATGCTACTGTATTGACCAGGCTTACATTTCCTGGAATTTTAGCCCTTTCAAAAATTATAAATGGCAAATATTAGAGTATTAGTGTATTAACACATTAACAATTTGTATCAATGTATTAATAAATTTTTGTTACATATAAGTTACATTCTTGTTGGCTATTTCTAGGTCTTCCCTGAGAGGAAAGCTAAATATTACGAATAGCATTAATTAAGCTTTACTCTCTTACTGATTATCCTTTTTATTTCAAGTTCAGACCACAATTTTGTAACCGCTCAGTTAGCCAAAAATTCTTCAGAATTTAAAAATTGACTTTCTTGTATGTTTTTTCATTAGGCAACAAATAAGATTTCCAGTATCGTTAGTTACTCTTTCAGGCTTTCTGTGAATTAGTTGTGAGCATTTGGCCTAAAATTGCTTCTGCTGCAGACAGAAATACCAAAGTGTAGCTCCCACTCTACAATTGTCTGGAAATGTCTACTCATTGACTAATTACTTACAGTAAATACAGAAGAATATTTCTCAAGAAGCCAGTGTTAGCTGAAATATTGAGATAAGAACAGGATAGTCATTGCATGTGGGAAAGCAACAGAACTCCAAAAATCCGGGCAACACAATATGTGAGGAGAAAGGGTGGTGAGTAACTTTCTTCATGTCACTCTGTTGATTAGTAGAGCTGCTCACAGCAATTATTCATACATGGAATGTTGCAGGTATCTCTCTTTCTCCTCACACCAAGCACAAATTTTATTGTTATGGCCCCAAGGGTTCACCCCTGCCTCATTGCACAGGAACTTCCAGGAAATGTAGGCTGGACTTAACAGATGACAGAAAAGAGGAAGCAAAGACACATAGAAGAACAAAAAATGCCACCAGAAAAAAATGGAGGAAAAAGACAGAAATTTGCAATGGCAATTGTGTTTCCACGTATGACTCCATTCACCCACCAACCCAAAGCAAGGAAGTTGTGGTTATGACTGAAGGCCTTGCTTTTTCCTCCCTGCAGGCTCGGCACTGCCCACAGGAAGGGAAATGCTCTCCTGCCTGGTGCATGGACCCAAACTTCACAGCACCCCACAGGCTTACCAGGGGTTCTGAGGAGACTGCTGGGCATCAGATGCCAGGCAGGAGACACGGAGAGCTGCTGGATGGCAAGGCCAGGTTGCAAAGAAGCATCCTGCCTTTTTGGACAGGGACACTACTGTTGCAGTCAAAATGTTTTGTTCTGAATGCCTCCCTCAGTAGTTCTGTGTGTCCTTAATTTCAGGGGTGGCCTTACTGCATTTATGTTCTGATAATCCCAACTGCAGGTACTGCAAGACCTTTCTGTGTTACTGCTTTGGTGCTTTTAAGAAAAGGTGGTGCAAGTCTATCACAAGCCTTTGACTGACTTGGAGATTCATCACAGTCGAAGTCTATTTGCACTTGGGTTTCAATCCTGAGAAATGGTTAATGCCAGTATTGCAAAATTTGTATGAAAGCTTCTTTCAGTGGCCACCATTTACAGAAAAAAAAGGGTTTTATATAAAAGACTCTTTGTCTCTCTCATCGATTTGATCCCGGTCAAAAAATGAGATTTATCCATAAGACTTCTGATGCAATTAGTGGAAGTTTTGTGTCTAAAATGCCTTTACAGCTTTTAGAACCTCAGACTATGGCTGCTTGCAATATTCAGGTCAGAAAACCAAAGAAAGACATACATTTTGGGTGGCTGTTAATTTTTTTCTCTTGAATCAGGACAAACAAAAAATAAAAGCCGTAAAAGGTATTCTTACAATGTAAATTAATTTTATTCAAAACAGATTAAAAAAACTAACAAAGCTTGCCTAACTACATGAGGTAGTACATGTAGCAAAATAGAAGGCAGAATATAGTATTCTGAAAAATGAAGAATATGAATAAGTTTACAAGTTGGAGTGAAATAAATTCAACAACAGAAACAAAATACATCAAAAATAAAGTTTAACAGCTTTTCAGTCTTAAAAGCACCAATATACTTTTCATAGAAAGAAACACAGTATCACCACTACATGTTCTTCATATACCATAATATGGTAAAATTAATGCACCAAGCTGTTCACCATAAATGAATTCTTTAAAATTGTGAAGCAACAAATGACGTAATTGTCATTGGGCTTCATACCACTATACTTCCTGGCCTGCAGGAGTATTTGCCAGGTCACAAGGAGCAAGGTT
This sequence comes from Corvus brachyrhynchos, assembly GCF_000691975.1. NCBI lineage: Eukaryota > Metazoa > Chordata > Aves > Passeriformes > Corvidae > Corvus > Corvus brachyrhynchos. The sequence goes on from NW_008237435.1 coordinate 560,638, forward strand.
AGCCTTTGTTACCATTTTCTTTGGTTTTTTTGAACATTTACCTTCATATTAATGTGTAGTATTTTGATAACATTTATAGCTCAAGGCTACAAGCTTGCAAATTTTTATGTATGTGTACAATTCTACATTTTTTCTGGACCCAAATTTAGGTAAATTGAAGTAATCACATGGCAAAAATAAAGCATCTGTATGTGCAGAACTGCAGGCTTATTCCTTAATTTCAGGTTACTGCACTTCTCAATACAACAATTTTATCAGATCCTTCAAGGTTGTATATGTCTGTCTCTCACACACCCATCCCAAGACAGTGGAATATCTGTGAAGGACTGAACCATAATGAATTATGGTTATTTGAACTAAAGAGCTTACCAGCATCCAATAAATATTTTATTAATCTATTTAAGAAATAATAGACATGAATGGCCCAGTCTCTTAAAAATATTTTTTGGAGGAAAACATGATAACATGAACCAGGGCTTCTTCCTATATTTTGTATTTCCCATTTTACTTCAAAATAGGTATTTTTACTTGTTATGGTTAGTGTGAAATTGAGAACAATCTAGATCTTCATTTATGCTTGCATGGCTAATGCTACTATAAATCATCAAAAAGTTATATATGTTTTTATTTTACTTTAAGGCATGATTTATTTTATCAAAATATTGGGATGACTTCTTTAATGTACATTGAAAATAAAAACTCAGGCCTCCCTAAGGCATAGTTTTAAGGTTACTGTTAGTGGCATATATAAAGCACCATATAATAATATATTCAGATGAAGAAAACAAGGAACATTTGTGAGCTTTGAATTAACTGTATAGGAGTAACTGCTAAGAAAATATAGCAATATTTAACACAGGATTCAAAGTATTCTTATATATCATTATAGATTTTCAAATGAATTTTTCTCCCATGTTTATTTTTACAGATTTTTTCCATTAAGATTTATACGTAATTTAAACTTTTTGGTGGAAAGCAGTATACATCTTCTGTACAATAATGTTACAGCTTTATACAAATTTTAGGAATTACAAGAAATGGCCTGTATTAATCTTTTCCAAGTGCTCTTGTTTCACTTGCCTGTTTTATGTTTTACTTGCTAGATTCAAACAACAGCAAATACTCTGAAAGCCTTGCTTCCTGGAGGATTCTGTAAACTGGAACATAAAAACATTGCTTACGTTATTTTTAAGACTGTAACACTCCAGTAACAACTTTTTTTAAATTTTAATTGTTAATTCTAGTATCCTGCAGCACTTCTTGTGACAACTCATAAATTTAGCTATCTAGGATTTCTTTAAAACTGCTGCAAATAAAAACTACATAAATTTCAGATTTTTTTTTCCCTAACATCTTATTAGGAACAAATCACAATATAAAAAAAATTCAAATAATCCTTTGTGATGAGGGATGCTAGATTCTAGTGTAAGGAATTGAAGCAAAATATAAAAAGTGTTTTGGAAATAGAGAAAACATACATCTTATGCTTACTATTCTAGCAACTGTACTTGGAGAGAACTTGCAGACCCAAGAGATTACTTGTTTGTTAGTTGCTTATACAACGAAGCGTAGATTTCTACAGAGACCTAACATCTAAGAAAAACAAAGGGAATTCCTTCTGAATGGATAAATATCTGGCTTCAAAAGAAAAGAAACAAAAACACCCAACTCCAATGAAATTTTGATAGGATAAGTATTTTTGCCTTAAGTTGGACCAGCATGTCCTATTTAATGGTCCATTGTTTTTTCTTTAGCAAACCCTGTCTGAAGATTATCTGGGAAGGAAAGGGAAATGGAGGTGAAAGCAAGGAAAGGCACAATGGAACAGGTTGGCTGCAACAGCATTAGAATTCATCATCTTCTGCTTCACAGAAAACTTGCATGGGACTCTTCTCCAAACTGCTGACCTCCCAGACTTTACCAAGATGATTTATGTGTAAATATATGTGTATTTATACATATTTTAAAATGTATATTTATAGATATTATATAATACATATATTAGATATAAAGTATAAATAATGATCAAATTTGCAACATTCTTCCTGTCTGCATCTCTACTCGAAAAGATTTATATGGAGAGCAAAAGTGTCAGTAGGGAAGAACTCTAAGGAAACTGGGTGATCGCAGAGAAAAGTAAAAAAATATGTGAAATAAGTCATCCATTGAGTAAAGAAAATCTGTATTTTACAAGCTTCCAGATTTGTTGAAAGGTCTGAGAGAAAGAGAGCAGACATTCCCCTACCCCCAATTAAAAGCAAGACAAAAGTACTCAATATTTTCCTATTTCTGGGTTTTCTAAAGAAACTTTTTGAGGTTTTTTCCCACTCAGATTTCTCAGAAAGACTATAGTCTGGGTTAGGTAACAATCATTTTTAGTCTAAGAAACATTCTTAGCTTTAGAGGATGAGAAGAGTGGTACAATGTTTTTAAAGTAATTTCTCTTTCTTCCTTTAGAACTTGGAGAACCCTTTCAGGGATTAAATTTAATCTGCAACATATTAGCCATGTGTTATCATCATACAATGCACAAATACACTCAATACAACTAGTGAACTTTCACAGCATCTCCATGTCTTTCAGAAAAACACTGTTAACAAATTATTAAAAAAAAAGGTTCAATGATTGTGAATTTTCATGTTTGTGACTATTAAGTATGATTCAGGATCACTGGTTCGATACCATGTAAATCACTAATGAACAGTTCATCAGGAACCAATGAAACTGCATCATTAATGTTAATTTTTAAAAAATCCCTAAGGATGTAAAGGCAATTTTCTTATCAAATATTGTGTTAGTCACTACAGAACCAGCAAAGCAAACAAGAGGTTTACTTTATTTCATAAGCAGCTTTTCAGGGTACTGTTTTATGAGCTTAGAGGAGGCAGGCAGCTCCACTACCACAGCTTCTCCAAAGTCACCACAGCTGTTACACAAGCTCTGTAAATCACCCCTTCTTGCCTGTTTGTTTGGCTTCTAGCACTGCCTCAGGTACAAACAGACACAATGCAAGACTGTGAACCTTATCGAGGTCAAGAGTAAAGTGTAATCTTTGCAAATGGGCTCTGTACCTTTCTGAATATATCCCATTTTGAAAGGAAGCAACATAGACCTTTCTTTTGTCTACTGGCATAACATCAACATAACCGCCCTGGTTGCGGACCACACCAGCGTGCACTGCTGCCCGGCAGATACTGGAGATCTGAGGAGGGAAGAAAAAGATTAGCTTTGCAGTCATCCTTTTATTCCATAATTTTTAAGAAGAAGACAAATAAAGGTATTTAAACCAAGTTTAGGAAACATAAAATAATTATATTTATTGCACGACTAGTTTTAGTATTTAAATCTGCTTCATAGGAATTAGGCCAATTTACAGGAATACAGACATTGCCTTTCAGGTCACTTTCACCATGATGTAAAAATAATTTATTTCAGGCTATTTCTTTTCAAAGATCAGGAACGTTTGAATTCTTGAGCCTTTCAAAATGAAAGAATCTATCAGCCAAAACATCAAACATCAGTGAAATGATCCATATTCAAAGGGAGAATCACAGTTTCCTATCCAGGCATGGGTAAATACTAAAAGCTAATTAGATGAAAGGTATAATGTGAGCATGAGACTGAAGATAAGAGGTCTAAAATGAAAATTGTCTGTGAAGTTAACAGCACCTGCAGTTTCCTGAAACCTCTATTCTCTGGTCACTAATTCCCCTCATGAACCCATGAAGAATAAACTATATCCACAGAAGCATTCCTCAGTGACAATCTTGTTAATGTTAATTTAAATAAGTGATTTAATCTTGCAGTACTCTGTTACTCTTTCAGCATTTTAAAAATTGTCAGAAGAATGAAACTTTTTAAATATTCCAGAAGGTAGATCCCAATCTTTAATACATAGCATAGCAAAGTGCAGTTCCAGCTACAGTGAATCTCTACTTGGAGACAAGCTTTTTGGTGGAAAAAGTCTTAAATGCAATAGGTTTCTCCACAAGCAACCTTAAAAAACTTAGTCAATATAAATATAAATAGCTGGTCAAACAGGCCACTATTTAAACAAAAATTGCATTTTTTCCAGTTATAACTGGAATAATTTATACATGTTATCATAGCCATTTTGCAATCTCAATGCTATATAAAATCAGGAATTTAAAATAGCAATGATTTTCCTACTGTCACTCTAAGTGCAGGACTTGCCGGGTTCACCCGTATTTAGTTAGTCTTTTAATGTTCCAATATTTAAAGGAGTAAAGATCTGAAATACTTCATGCAAGTAATCTTTTGCAAAGATACTTTAGAGGATTTTTTCCACGCTGCTGGGTGCAGTTTTAGAACATGCCAGCAAGAATGCCATTTAAACCCCTCTGTACTTTTCTTCCTCCCAAGGTTGTAAAACTTTTGTTATATCCCGAACACCAACAGATGCATTATTGCTACGATTATAGCATCCCTTATTTATCCATACTGTGGAGTAACTAATCATGTGCAATTTCAAATACCCAGGGGGAAAAATGGCCTCTGCAATGCAGGATTACAGTCAGAAGAAATAAAAGATGATATTCACAAAGCAGTTAACTACACTCAAGAACTAGAAGAATACTATTCATTCTATTCATTCCTAGTACAATAACACAGCAGTAACTTTGTTTTCAGTTCCCACTAGAGATATAAAAAAAGGCTAGAAGTACAACTGGGGAAAAGAAAGATCAGCTTTTTCACCTCTGTAACAGTAACCAAAATGCTACACTTTTTACACCATGAGATAGGGATGTACCTTCATAATTACAGTTGAGGGTAGCTAAGATACTGGCTGTTCTCATGTTATTTGAAATTTCTAGTCAAGTAAAAAGGAAAGAAAAAGTCAAGGGATGTAGATTTTGACAGAAGAGGCTGACTAGTTGTTGGAAATGATCTCCAGCAAGGGATGGGGCCACTGTTAGGGCTGGTATGACAAGTGGACCAATCAAGTATGGCTGGGCTAATGCTCAACATTTTAAAAGTGAAGGCAAGACATGGAATATGTGAAAAAGGAGAGGTCAGAAGACTGGGGTTGATGAAGCCAGTTCAGAGGCTATTTTCAGATGAAAATTAAACTGATATTCTGATGCTACATTCCAGATGAGACTGGACAACAAATGCACATACTTTTTCAATATATGAACAATTAAATGAGTATAAATTCATAGTTATGAACTAGTTTGTAAGAATAGCTATGAATATATGTATTTAGTTTTATAAACACATGCAGAATACATTTTTTTCAGAAAGTATTATCTACCCTTATTTCTCAAGAACTTCTTGTCTTGGAATGAGACTATTAGACATTCATTTAAATGGAATCAGATTCCAGAAGTGATGCCACAGTGTTTCCTATGTTCAATATTATGTCATCGAGATCACACTTCCTTGAACCACTAAGGTAAGCCTCCTGTTGATTTAAGCAAAACAGGATTTCACTATGTCTATCACAAATTTCAGCATATTTTTTGTGGTTTACATCAGCACCCTTGTGTCACTTTCTGGAAGACTTCAAAGATTTGGGGTTGTTTCTTTAATTTTGATGAAGAAATTCCAAAGGATATATAAGGTAGTATTTTTAAGTTAGTATAAACACTTCATACAGCATTATATGGCCGTGCTTCATTGCTGTGTTGTGAACACTCCTAAACTTGTTAGTATTTTTAACAGGTCATAGGGTCTGAATACCAAGTTGCCCAATTATTTCCCTTCTTTGGGTACTCCACAAATACCAATATCTACCACAGCATATCATTACTCTACAAAGGCATTTAAACCACAAGTGTCTTTAGCATACCATCATAGGAATATGGAGCTATTTAATAGCTTTCTACATCATAGTCTCTATATTTTACCATAGCAGAGAATTATGAATACTCTTGCAAAAGTTTCAGGGAATATTTCCATATACAGTTACTGAAACAAAAATCAGTATGACCAAAGCCCTCAAATGGTATAAAATTATACAACTCCATCAAACTCTTTGAATAAAAGATATTTGTTGCTCTCTAGCCCCCAAAAGAAGTTAGGTAGACACTCTGAAAAAGTAAAATTAATTCTGCTCTGCAGATACCTATTTATCTCCTTTACCACTCTAGTCTCTGTACTACAAACTACTACAAGCATAATCTAGAACAGCACCTTCTGTGTAAATATCTACCCTGACAGCATGTGAAGTTGATAAGATTCCCATCTCTGGATTCCAACCTGTATTTATGTCCATTTTTTCCTAAAAGCACACATTTCTATACAATGGAGATGAATAATGAGATAGTACACCTAAAATAATTTTAAACTAATTAAATTCTAATTTAAACTCTGTAAAACTAATTAAAGTCACCTGGGACTTCTCCAGCCAAAGAAAATACATATTCTGAGATTTCCTCCTGTTAAACACATGCATGTCTTCTTTCTCCTCAACAGTCTCTTCTAACTCACTGGGAAACTTTGTCTGTAGCCCTTAATTGCAACCACAGAGCTGAAAGAAAATCATCTTCCTCAAACTGCACTTGCATTGAGTCTATTTTCACTGCCTCTTTTATACACATTAAGGATCCAGCCAACAAATCAATTATCTTTCTAAAGTGGAAGTACTATTCACACCTGTGACACTACTTATGGACAAGAACGTTTTCAGGACAACACACTCAGGTAATCTAATGGACATTAGTTAGTTTCAAAATACTGATGAGTAAATATTTGCATATTATTTTCACACATTTCAAAGAACTGGAAAGTAGTGAAAATCATCATCTGACCCAGCTGGTTGCCATACTACTCTTTATGGCATCCATAAGACAGTTAAACCATAGAGTTTACTGCCAAAAATGTGAACTGCTTTCTCTGCCACTACATCCTGGCTTCTCCATAGAGAGATGACAAAGGAGGGGCATAAAATAGAAATCTCTTTTCAGGTTTTCTATCCACCTCAGAACTAAACATGTTGTAGAAAAGACAGGGAAAAAACTTGACTAGCAAACAGAATGACAAGAAAAAAAGTCTGTTAAAATAACATGACAGTGTGAGATATTTTATACAAAGAGATCAAAACTCTGTTGCAAATATTTAGCTATCCACACAGATAAGAAATATTCAAAGTAAGAAGACTGTGGACATTTATTTTAAGAATAATATTTTTTCGTATAGTCTGACAGAAGTTAAGGCTGCATCAGGATCTAAAGTGAAAAGGTTTAAAAAAGTATACACTGCTAATGTTGAACAGTGGGATTTTTGATAAAAAACTGAAAGTGGGTCCAGAGACCAGTGAAGCCTACAATGAGTTTTCAAATAACTTTCCGTATCTTCAGCAGGTGAGTACTGCTAACTTAAATGGGAGCCTCTGAAAAAGAACTTTTGAAAAGATTGTGTGAAAAATCAGCATACAAAAGAAAACTGTATATCAATATTCTTCAATATTCTATCTTATAGTTACATTATAATTTTTTTCATAGAATTTTATACCTCATTATATAACACAATGTAAATCCCTGTACTTACATCAGAATAAATTCGTGTACCAATTACACGAGCGTAGTGTGGATTTGCCTGCATACAGTTGTGAGGACAATACACCCTGAAAGATCAAAAACAAACCACATACAGTTAGGAAGAGTATGAGGATTAATATATCATGTTCAATGACAGCATTAGTAAGTATAAATCAAGTTGATTATCTGTACATATGGGTCTATAATGCAATTTAAAAGCTGTCAGTTTTTAAGGCTTTGACCATACAGTTGAAAGCATTGCTAATGTGTTAAGGTTCAAAATGAAGTGCTTAAAATCATACTTTAACAAGTTTGGTCTTCTTTCCTTTCATAAGCAGATGGTGTTCTTGCTCAGCATGTGAGGCAAGTAGAAAACTCAGTGAGAAGAGAGACTGTTCATTATTCTAGAATATATCTGATTCTAAGCGCCCTATACAAAATGTACAGTCAGATATCTTCACAGAAGAGACAGATCTGAGTGAGGACCTGTTATGATACTGATGACTGGTGACACAAGCCAATTTAGCAACTTATAATGAAGGTGAGCATTGGCATCTGTGGTTAGAATGAAAAACTTTGGAAAGTAGTGAGATTCCTAGCTGATTCTGGGAGATCAGAAACCTACCAAAACAAAGGCTGTCTTTATTAACTGCATTTTGTTAACCTTTGAGGAAAACTTCCTCTGTGATTCATGTCTTCTATAGCTTCAAAATGCACAGGAAAACCATGTGGGAAGCTAAGAGTAGTACAAAAGGTGTCAGCATCTTATTTGCTAATTGTGATATGCTTCAAGCAAGAACCATGATTCAACTCTAGGACTAGTCTGAGTTATTTCATTTCAAAAATGGAGCCACCCTACATGGGGCAGCCCTGAGCAAGTGCTATTCTCCAAGATGTTATCCAGGCTCCAATCGGTATTTGGCAAGTCACATCACTTGGGCATACTAGAGTCTTGCCAGATGGGTAACTAAAGCATGTTGATAGAGTCAGGAAACATACTTTTGTCAGAAGGAAGCAAGAAGTCAAAGAAGCCTTTTGAAGACCTGCTGATTTATGAGTCAGGAGTAAGAGGGAAAAATGAGGTTGTATACTCAATGCCATGGCTGATTACTGCTTGTAATTCCTGAGACTACATTTTCAGAATTAAGAGCATGCACAGAATCTTGAATGAATCTCTGCTTTTGTGAATTTCCTTAAGTTGACACATCAGAGTGATGTAATTTTTAACCTTGTACTTATTTTTTAATTTTCCTAAAGACAAAACCTATTTTTCTCTTAATGAAGCTAACTTTAGTTTTTAATAATGAAGAAAAATAGACAAAGATTGAAGTATGAGCTTGTACCCATCCATTCCTGTGTTCTGCTTCTTACCTTACATCTTCACATCTTCCAGTTAGAAAGCCAGGAGTCATAGCCAAACACCAAGTAAGTCCATGGACCCAAGTGCTACATGAAAGGATGTTTTACTAGCAGTTTTGGCTTTGTACTTGTTTCCTGTGTTGGCTGTAGGATTGCTATGAAAGTAATCCTGTGGATATCTCCAGCTTAATTTGTGGTAAATCATGCTACAGTGTATTTACCTTTGACTCATCTATGGTTTTAAGAACTGTTGCCGAATTCCTTTGTAAAAATATTGCAGTACAGGCGCCTTTCAAAGAGTTAAAACACAGTCTTCAAAGAAATGGCACAGCTATTTAAAGCCAACCTGCAGACCAGACATATTAACCAGATATATTTCAATTTTATTTTATCGAGTTTCTCCGGAACTTCCAAGCAAATTGGTAACTTCTACAATAAATATCTGAATTTTATCCTCCTATTGTATCTGTTTTACAGGTATATAAATTGAAATAAAGTGTACTTTGCCCAAGGTGCATATATATAAAAATGGACAATGAAAAATAAAAATACACTTTTATTCACAGTCTTTAGTCTAATGATTTCACTAAGATTAGCAAGAGGATCTTAATGAGTAAAAGAAAAAGAGACTTTCCTAATGAAAAATCCTGCAGATCATCTTTACCTCCTTCTACTAAGACCAAAGACTAAATATCACTTGAACATTTCTGACTTCATTTTTACAGCTACCGTTGTCGCCTTTCTCAACAACTTAAGACAACTTAAATTAGTAAATGGCAGAAAATAGAGCAGCACTTTAAATTAATGACATTTTATGAATTTTACCTTGGACAGTGTGAGGCTGGTTTTTGAAATGGGCACAGCTGTTCCACTGTGGTTTCACAGGTGATAGCCTGAACTGAAGAAAATAAAATAGAAACAAGTAAATGTGTGCTATTTAGAAAAAAAAGAGTAGTGCTGAGCTTGTAAGAAATAAATACTAACCTGTTACTTTAGAGACAGTGAAGGAGTTAGCAGATTGGTATTTTCTAAAGAACAAATATTAGAAATTACCAGTAAATAACATATTTCAATGATTTCTTTTAGCTAGAATAATTTTTATTAGACAATATGGAAATAAACCCAAGACAATGTCCCCAATCAGTTTTTACTCACTGCACCCCCTTCTCCCCAGTTGGGAGTCTGTTTATTGCAATGACACATTTACTTTGTACTCCCAGTGAATCTGTTTCTAAAACAGGAATGTGTGTTAAACTTTTTCAGGAATTTAATTTGCTAACAGAATGTGCGGTAGATACCAATTATGCAACATACTGCTCCCTCATAGTGTAGCATATGGTTGCTCAGAAGCTTTCATCTACCAGAAGAGATCATTCACTTTCTGCTGAAGGTTCATTCATATAAACAGCTCCAACACTGAGAAGAGTTTCTCCTAACAGCCTTTCTGAAACATTTCATTAAATTTTTTTCTTGGATCTTGCATCTCCTCTTATCATGAGCATCATTAAAAACCCAGTATAACATGCAAGAGTAATTTTTTCTCAGTAATTATATGGCACCCAGATGTATCTGCTTCCTGTTGTTATAAAAAATCAGGTATATAGGTTATGTAGCTTCACTACAAATTGATGAACATTTCTATTTTACTCCCCTTATCTTCTGTTTTCCTCGTCGTTTAACTCCTGGGATATGCCTCTGATTCCGATATTTTTCATCTGTAACAAAGCTGATGATGCTTTTGGCACCATAAAGTTACTTATTAAAAAAAGAAAAACAAACCAAGGAAATGATTCCCTATTCACCTTTGGAGCAAATTGCTCCAGTGGACTCTCACTGTTTGCCTGCATTGGTTTATTTACTTGTATGACCCATCAATTTCACATTGCTCGTTTATTGGATTCCAATTTGTTTTCACTGAGGTAGCTCATACTTCTGTTGCCCTAGCATTGTTGAACACTGATGTAGGAATATGTATTCTATTGCTGACTAGCTTGTTGAGATACTGAGAACAGTACCCTATCCTAAAAAAATCCAACAGCTGAAAAAACATTGTATTAGCAATCCTGATAAGAAATCAAAGGAGCTGAAGATTAGGGCATTTGCTCTATGCTGCACTGACACTTACTTTTCTGTACTCTCTATTCTGTTTTGCAATACACAGAAAAGGTGAGATCCACTTTATTTCATCTATTCTTGAGTAGGTATCTAGTTCATGCAAGGCTCCATCTACAGACACTGGTGAGAGTCAGGTAGCGGCAAGGCATCCCCGGCTTTATTGATGGGCCTTTTTGAAAGTTTGAATCTTTGGTAAATGATCTTTATTTATTCCATAGCTAAAATACCTTGCCCTGAGTTCCAGTTCTCAGAGGATAGGTGCTAAATACACTCTCTAGGCTGGACACTCATACAGTTTTGTCTCATATAGCACAGAAACACAGATTTCAACTCATGGGAAATCAACTGATTCCAGTTTAAAGACTTTTTTACAGGTTATCTACTCCTACATTTGTAAGAAAGCTGGCTCCTAATATGTTAGTATTGATATAATCAAGATTTACTTCCCTGTTTGTATCAAAGTAAGTAAAAAAAGAACTATTTGTCTGTATCTTCATTCTTAGGCAGGTAAGTCAAACCACAGTCAGGTCACTGGATATCCAAAGAAGGTGATTGATATCAATGCCTTAAGTGCTACCCAGGTAGACCAAATTATACACCACTGAATTTAGTCTACCAGGTCAGTGCTCCTCTCTATGCTGGATTAGACATATCTGTAGAAAAGAGAAATTATGACAGGTGTCATAGCCTGTGTCATTTGTTTGCACAGTACAGAGTGAGAGCACAGCCTCTGATGATTACCTATCTCCTTGACTCTTGGGTTTACACCTGAACCAAATATCTCACTCAGAAAAATTCTGTTTTCTTTCAGCTCAATATTACTCCTATGAGCTATACATACACCACTATTACACGTATATTAACTATAGACAGAAATAAGGACAGCAATTTACAGTTCTGAAGAATACATTATGATATAGTGAAGTTTAATTTGCAAATACTAATAATATCTTAGATTCAAATATACTAATACTGATTATCACTGGATAATTACATATGAAACTGCCAAGCATTCTTCACTTCTATGTGTTGCTTTTCTGGGTTTTCCTTTAGCATGTCTACAAGTATTTGGAGCTGTTTTCACATACCAGTCTTAGGGAAGGCACCTCAGCAGTGCAGTACACCTCCAAATGAAGTTTCCACAGTATGGAATATTATTCCATCACTGGCCAATGCAGAAATAGTGCAAAATATTTGTGCAAAATGTAGTATGTAGACTGTGGAACTGTGCTGAAATTACCGAACATACTGGAAGAGATGTATTTCTTCTTGGTTCATATGCACACTAAAAGAGGCTTATTTACAAACACAAACTTGTAATATTATTGCTTTTAATTGTCATAGATTGCTCTGCCCATGTCCAAAACACATAAAACAATCTGCCAGTATGTACTAGTTTTCGACAACAAATAGATACTCTTACCAATTAATTAACTGAATACTCTCAATATTAAGATTATTTAACTACAAACACTAACTTACTGCCCAAGTGACTCTGTAAATTATTTAACCTTCTTTTGCATTATTATTGTGCCAACTCTCTGTCCACCGTTAAACGCTGGCTAAAGTTACAGAATGGATACAATACCTCTATATCCACATGCCTTTTTATAGCATTTTCATATTCTTTATGACTAAAAGCATAGCAAAATGTTATTAAAAATGTGATCTATTTTGTATGAAATAAAAATAAACAGGTGAAAACCTTTTCATACATTTTAATTTTAAGAAAAAGCTTACCCAATTGACTGAACGCCATTTCTGTAAGACTTAATGAAGTAATTTTTCCTGCCTTGCCTAGTGACATCAACCCAACCACCTTCATTGTCTAGGATGCCATAATGTATGGCAGCTTTACAAATACTGGATTGCTGAAAAATAGAGCAGGAAAAGCAGATCCATGTCAGACAAAAAACAGGTTTTAATTACAATGTGCATTAAAAACTTAGCAGAGAGTCCTTTATGTGTGACTTGGTCTATGTAGGTGTTATTTCAAACAAATAAACCACCACTTTGCCTTACTCAAAGATAAACTATTCTCATTTACAGCATACTTGTTCACAGTAGGTGTCATTTCCTCTACTGTTTTCCAGTTCTACAGAGTAAACTATATACTCTCAGCTAGTATTAAGGTTACACAAGCAGGCCCATCTTACTGAAACAGTTCATGCAAGCATACTCACAAAACGCTGTATTTCTCTTTTAGTTGCACCATCACATATTTGCACGTAAATATGTGGACACAAAAATTCTACTTCTGTGTATGTGTGTGAAGTACATTTGTACAGTACATACAGAAAAGCAGATGCAAATTTAGGTCATCTGATGCTATCTTAAACATTTGGTGTAAGCTTTTACTTTTGGTGAATGCTGACATCCTCAAAATCCATTCTTAATACGATTTTAACTAGTATGCCAATAGAAAAGACATTTCATTAAACACTCTACTGGTACAAAATCTAATTTAAAAGTATTTACCATTTCATAATGTACACTTCCAATAACTTTGGCTTTGCTATCCAAACAGCCAGCAGGACATTCATACCTAAGAGAATTAAATACAACTTGGTCTTAAATCCTGGGATTACAAAAAGGGAAAATATTCCAGCTCACATACAAATATAGCCTTTGAGAAAAATCTCAAAATGACAACTGTAAAATTTACCATACCTATTGCAAGTTGTTCCTTTGCACTGATCTCTTAGCCTTACTTCACATGAAACAATCTGAGCTAAAACAAGCAAAAAGCAAATTCACTGCAATGAATTTGATACTAGATAATTCAATTTTGTTGACAACTTGCAAATCAGGTAAATTCCTTACACATTTGCTGTGTGCTTATTACTTCATTTTTCTCACTGTCGTCAGTGCCTGTGGAGGCTGAAGGTTGATGTGTTCTTGGCCAGCTTTGCACAGTTGCATCCTGGGCTTTGGATCTCTGACGTTCGATCTCATTAGTTTCCTCTTCTGGTTCATGGGGGGAATAAGGTCCTTCTGAATCCTCTGTTTCAGAAAATGGGCAAAAAATAAAAAATCTCAGAAAAAAAAAATCAGTGTGGAATGTAAATCCCTTACCGTGTTTCGGTAATACGGCTTTGTTCTCAAAAAGTGGTGGACAAAATGCAGAAAGCAAGGAAAACTCTCCACAGCTTCATAAGATGGAGAATTCGAGATTAATAAAATACCTCAAGTGTGTTTGTGATAGTGAGCAAAGATATACTCCTTTTTCCCAGCACTCACAGCACAATTGAAGTATGAAACTGCTCTTAATGCTCCTGTTTTAGTATCTTTATGCCATCAGAAAACCAATGGAACAAAGGACAATCTCTCTTACACATGGGCAGAGTTTTACCAAGTTCATAGATAACTTGCAATTAAAGAAGCTTATTTCATAGTAACATACACCTGAAAATGAGGCCCTTCTATTCATACATAGTGAAAATAATTCTGAAACACTCATAACTGAATCTACATTTCTTACTTAGGCAAGAACCATAAGGAAGATATTTGGGCACACACATGCAGCTTTCATATGGTCCATACGAAATCTCAGAAGTTATTAACAAAAATTGCTAAATGAGTTGTTCACAGAGTAGAAAAAAAGAAGCAGCAGCTTCATAATATGCTGTGTTTCAATGCTATAAAATATGAATAGCATTCCAAAAATTTCAAGAAGTTAATAATCATCCTAGCTGACATTTTCTTTAATTACTAATGTCTTCTAGCTTTGTTACTGATTTTTCACACACCACATGACAATGTCACTGAGATAATGTTTCCCTATAAACAAATGACTGCATAGAATTCCAGTGTAATTACAGAAAGGCATATAAAGAGCACACAATGAGTCTCCATCTTTGTGTACTAAAATCCCTGAACCAGCACTTACCAGCAGGAGTTCAGTGCACTCCATTCCCTCTGGTGAGGCTCAGCCTCACATATCACAAGTACATGCTCCCATTCATCACAGTAAAGCAGGGCCCTAACTGGTCTTTGGGCACACACATAATATATTCTATTCTACTATGTTAAAGTACAATGAGGAAAGAAATCAAAAGAAAAAAAAAGACATTTCTATTCCCATTTATAGTTGTAACAGTGAAATAGTACATACCTCTGTAACAAAGATTTTCTCTACAACCTCCTCCAAAACTAGGGGGACATGCAGAACAGGGGCGGCCAGGTTTATAAGGAGCATGACCCCACCAGTTTCCTCTTTAAAAAAAAAATTACCAAAAAAAAAAAAAAAAAAAAAAAAAAAAAATAAATCAATCAGTGAGCACATTAACATTAAACAGTACTTAATATGTCAACAAATAAATTATGAAAACCAGAGGCATATAGACCATAACATTTTTCTGATATTCCCAAGTTACAAGCAATAGGATGAGAGGAAATGGCCTAAAGTTGCGCTAGTGGAGGTTTAGATTAGAAGCATTTTTTCTCTGAAAGGGTTGCCAAGCACTGGAATAAGCTGCCCAGTGAAGTGGCAGAGTCACCATCCCTGGAGGTATTTAAAAGGTATGTAGATGTGGCACTCAGGGACATGGTTTAGTGGTGGACTTGCCAGCATTAGATTACTGGCTGGAGTCAATGATCTTAATTGTCTTTTACAATCCAAATGATTCTATGATTCTACACCAAATACACAGAATATAGCTGAAAAGTTCATGAAGAAAAAAAATGAAGAACTGACATAAATTGCTGTAAGATCTTTTCAGACTGGCATAGCACATAAGACTAAATTCCTCCACTTCATGAGAGCAGGCTCCACTCTCCTAGATGGAATATCGTACAAAATCTGATCCTAACCATGGGCTTCCTGTTACACATTTCTTTATGTCACAGTGGGGAGATACATTTATTTTTCAGAAAAATATCACACTACAATAAAGATCTCTGATGCTGTATATGTACTAAAACACAGGCCAGAAAACTCAGAAGAATATTTGTGCAGAGAAAGACTGTTTGGGAACAATGCTCTATTTCATAACAGTACAAAAACCAGAAAATCCAGACTGATTTCCTTGCAGATTATTTCCTGGACTATAATAAAGTATCTCGCCCCCTCAAGATATTTTTGGGTGTCAATCTACTTACTTAGGAGAATAATTGCATACAAGATAAACTGCTTTTGGCCAAATCTGCCCCCAGATGTTCATATTATGACACAAATTAATTGCACAACCGATTCTGCTACTTGTAGCCCAAACAACCTACGGAAAAGAGGAAAACATGTGAAAACCAAAGATGATCAAGTTAAAATCAAAACTGTCTCCAATATAAAAAATTCAAATCACCAAAGCAATGTATTCCCCTCTGTTATAAATGGCTTCAAGTGACCTAATTACAACTGTCAAAAGGCCATTCAGTTATACCCTTATTAGAGAGAAAAGCTTTACCTTGATAGAAAAGATATGTCTCTCATTTTATACAAATGCTCTAAGCATATATTTGAAAGTGTAGCAAAACATTTACTAAACAGGATCTGAAGAACTGGTTCTTAGAATTACAATTAATAGATAATTGTGAGTTAGAAGTTATGTTCCCATGTGCTGGAGTTCCTAAAGTACAGCCTAAAGACCCAGAGGGGTTTGGATTGGTTTGACTGAGACAACAGAATTTTTCAGCAGTAAAAGAGGTAACAAAGGATAAAACCATTAACAAAATCACTCATATAGTGAATAGACCCAAGTCTAACGGATTTTAAATGAATATGCTTTCATGTCATTGCAATCTAAGGTGGCTGTGCTCCTGTATTCACCTTTCATCGCATATCTCAAAAATAATCAGAATGATGAAGTCTGAATTGTTCAAATGAGACAAATATGACAGGTGTTGAAAATGTATTCATTCAAGGTAAGCCAAATCTGTAGATCCAGCAGGATTTAAAATTTGAAAGAAGCAAGTACTATGAAGAACTAGTACCACAAAAAAGCTGTATATATGTACTGATCTTGCATGTAATAGTAAATGTAATTACAGGTACTTTCATAGAAATGGTAAATAAGAACATAGAGGTAACTCTACTTTAAAATTAGATACAATTGTAAATTATGTCAGTAAACAGAAAATTAGTGTTCAAAGAGCAATAATTTTTAAGTTTTCCATTATTATGTCAAAAATTATATGTGGACTGTAGTATAATCTGAAGATTATGTATTTCCCATACACTGAAAATACGCTGATAGCCTTCAGAAGAAATTCAGTCTGGATACACAGAATTCAGAAGTATGAGGTAAATAATCTCTATGCTATCTTAAAATCTTCCTGAAGTTAAAACAAGGTCTTAAAAACTAGTCTGATCTGAGGAATTCACCTAAGAAAACTTTTTTTTTTTTTTTTAATGAGCTGTTCCTGCAACTTATTATGGGAAGGATTATCTGGATTATGCAAAGTGCACTGAGCAGTAACACTCAGTTAACACTGGGGTTTGCGACCTTTTTCCTCATCCTGCTGATATTTATGAGGATGAAATCTAAAGATTTGTATGACAACCCTACTTTGTGACTGATACACCCAGTGGTTGTAACTATGGAGTGTAAATAAGCCCTTGCTGGGCTTTTGTGCTGTGGTATCTACTGCAAGTTTAGTGTGCTCCAAGTGTCAGACAGCAGCCTAGCTGGAAGTCTCTGCCATTCTTTCCTATAGCTGATAAAAATCAAGCACACCTACATACCTGTGTGTAATGTGTACAAACAGGACCAGAGCATCTGTATGGACAATATGGGTTGCATTCATGAGGATGAGGATATGTGAAATCTCTCACTTCATCATACCATGCTTGGACATGAAATGTTGGAGGTCTGTACCTAGGGAAGCCAGTAGCAGTGTATTAGATCATTCAAAAGTTGTAGCTTCTACCATTGTTCCTTTAAGTAACAAGCAAATTTTGTTAGATTTTAAAAAATCTCATACATTACATAAAACAGTATCTTAAATTACCTTCCCCAGTGTGCCCCCAGATTCTGTCCAATTGATGGAAGAAGGCTTGCTGGTCCATGTTCCCAGAGACAGGCTTCAGCCCATGACTCTGCAGATCTCTCCAGCTCTGTATCCCATGTCTGAAATTTGAAAGGCAAGAAAGGGAAATTCTTAGAAATATTTGGTATGTATCTTGTTCTTAAAAGAAAAAAAAAAATTGTCCTTTTTTCGAATTTTTGAAGTTTCTTTTACTGAGGCAGAAGACTGAAAAGTAAGACTTGAAAAAATGTCTGCTGCATTTGTGTTACGTAAGAAAGAAAAATGTTTTCACCAAGAGAAAAAAAGTTTTAATCCCTTCACAGCATTCCCTTTAGAAACCATGTGCAGCCATGCTGCAGTGAATAAAGCACAAATATGAAACTGAAAGGCTTAGTTCAATTTTCCAAGCGAAATTAAGTGCATTTTCTGTCTCGTGAGCTTTCTTTTTGGTAATGGGCATTTTTCTTAGCCAAAAGGGTATTTTATCCAACCTGCTTTCAAACAAGGCTTTATTTACTCTAAACTAATAGTTTATGTGAAATGAATGCAATTTCCTCTTCCTTTTCTATAACCAGCTTTTGTTGAAATAATGCACAATTCAAACACAAATTATGAAAACTAGAGTAAGGTTGTCGTTCCTTGATTTTATGGCCAGGTTGGCAAAAAAGAGACATTCATGATAGTAAGAGGCATGCTTAGAAAAGTCAAAGAAAGATTATGAACTGTTGTTTATCCTTAATTTTTATTCTTTTAGGGAGATGGAGGAATAAGCTTGCAGCTGAAAGGCAAATCCAAGTTTCTTTCTTTCAAGAGCATACTAAGACACACTCTTCTTGAAAAAAATCATACCATACTGTGTATGCATAGTTTTTACTGCAGTAAGCTGGGATTTGCTCAAAGTGGTCCATGGCTCTAATGCAACGTACCCATACTTCTGCTTGACTTTTGGAATTTCCTGATAGCTGCTGAAATAGTTTCCAGATACTTGACTCTCTAATACCAACACTCAGGTTAGGAAACTAGAATATTTCCAGGAGAGAAACACGTCTTGATAGAACCTCAAGTCTTTCATCATACGTTCAGAGTAAGTTTTATAAAGTGAGACTATGCTATCTAAATAACAGTAATTCAGTATTTCCAGATCCAAATTCCCATGCAGACACTGGAGATCATGTCTACTAATTTTTGGCACAGATAAAAGGTAGAAAAATCCTTAACACAGCCAAAAACTACACAAATATAACAGACAAATTCCACATGCTAATATTTATTTTTCTACTGATTTTGACATGCAGTTTTCAAATTATTAATCAGATAACTCATTAAAAACAAGTATGTCCTTGGTTATACAAGACCATGATTATGTAAAGAGTTTATTATCACTCAATTTAATCCTAGAATATCTGTTCTTGCTTCTCTTCTTCAGAAGTTTCTAACATATTGGACTGCATTTTGTCTGTTATTATTAATATTACCAGCAAGTAAAATACTTACAGGGTACATTTTGGCTCCCAAAATTCAATATTTATTTTGACAGAAGTACTCAAAACAGTATAATAATGGCAGAATAAATCTTTTAACCCACCTATGGATACGAAGACCACTGACTTTAGAGAACAGTATGAATTTTCTATTCACCATCCTAGGCCATTATTTCTGTGTCATAAACAACAATTTTTTTTAATCTCCATAAGAAAATATTCAAATCTTAAACCAGGAAGTTTTATATGACAGTTTGTATAATTGTTTTTCTCCTCCCTTTAGTTGTCACACCACCATAAAATGTTCTTCTCGCTATTGTACCCATTGTAAAAACACATGAAGGTTAACATACTTCCCCCATGAGACTTCTACTTTGGTCTTATAGACTTTAGTACAGTTGCTTCATCTTCTACCACAAAATCACAAGACCATAATATTTTAAAATAAAAGCCACTACAGTTTGTCTTTGTTGCATATATTGCATGATATTAAGTCACCTCAAAATCTTACAACATGTAGATTTAGCTCTTGGGATGAACAAATCATAAAGTTAACACATTTGCCAAATAACTGCTATTAAGAATAGTTTTGCCAACTGGACTCTGAAATACAAATTTAGAATAAATTAGACTTATGATGGAGCAAAATTTGGGCACCTGCTCAGTTTTAGAACTTCCTACCTCCAAGGCTAGTTACCATTTCTTATAGCTCTTATAGCTATTCAGAATATCAGAAGATATTCTCTTGTAAAGCTTCCCCCCACATTTTCAACTCTTAAAACAGCAGTCATGGTTAAAGGAATTGTACTGTTTTTCTATTTTTTTCACCACACAAGGTTAAAAATATTTTATGCATATATTTTAACTGAAATAGTGATACTTTAAAAAGTTTAGGGCTAGGCAATCAATAGTAGCTGCTTGAATCAACTCTTCAAGCTTGTGAAGTAGTTACCTTTAACAAAATTTTCTTTAAAGAGTGATGAAAGCTATGCGTGACAGAGCCATCCAGAACTCTGCAAGAACAACTTTTTGATGAAAAACTTAAATTCATCGTTAATCCTCCTGACAGATGGACACCCACACTCCAAGCGCTGTTGAAATTGGATATGGTCTTCAAAAAAAGTTCTGTCTTCTTTAACTGTTTCTCTGCCTTCATCCACAGTATAAAATATTGTCTTTACTCCCTTTACCCTGCCTAGCCAGAGATAAGCACACTTCCCACTTTCTAGGCCTCATCATAATACATCTTCCTTGAAGCAGCTGCATTTATGATTACCAAGACGAAACTTAATTTCTTTCTCATTTTAATCACTAAAGTATATTTTGAGATGTGATGGAGTAAATAGCAAAAGCATTACATATTCAGTTGTAAAAAAAATCAGTCAAGTCTAAATTGCACTATAGGATAAACCCTCCTTAAGTGTAGTATTAATGTTCAATGGGCTCATTTTCTCAAAGCCACCACTTCCTGAAATGTCTTTAATGGAAGTTAAAATTAAAAAAAACCAAAACTCTACTAAAGAACATCAATTTTATGAAACATTCTGGAAGAATTTCCAAATGTCCCAGTTCCAAAGAATTTCCTAGAGATTAACTTTCTTGATTACCACAAACTTCAGAGAAAAAGTAGAAATAAAACACCACTTATCTCCTACAGCCAGTAGATGAAAAAGAGATAGAAGAGCTAGAAGTCACAGTTGCTTGTGTCTCCAAGGCCTACCAAGACAGGAGCCATAAAACACAAACCCAAATCAATGTAGAAATGAAAAGGTTTCCCAATCTCCAGGATCACTCTAATGACCTTTAATAAAAAGAGGGAAACTTCATATTCAAGGACAATCTTCTCCAGGCTCAAGGATGATGCATCCTGATGAGCAAGAAATCAGGCAAAGGCATCAAGAGACCTGTGTGGATGAATAAAGAACTCCTGTCATTACTCAAGCATAGCCAGGAAATACACAGGAGATGGAAACAGGGTCAGACCACTTGGAAAGAATATTGAGAGGCTGTCAGAGTAAATAAAAATGAGACAAGGAAGGCCAGGGCCCTTCAAGAATATGGTGAAGGACAACAGGGACAAAACAAAGGACTTGTTCAAATACATCAATAACAGAAGGAAAACTAAGGATAGTGTGGGCCTGCTACTAAATGGAGAGGGGATCTTGGTAACAGGACACAGAGAAGGCAGTACTGAACACCTTCTTTGCTTTGGGCTTCACTGACAAGACCAGCCCTCAGGGATCTCTGATCAAGGAGAGTACAGTAATGGAATGCTGGAAGGAAGACTTTTCCTCAGTCAAGGAGAACTGAGGAGAACACCTAGCCAAACTTGACATCAACAAGTCACTGGGCCCTAACAGGATGCATCCACAAGTGCTGGGAGACCTGGCAGACACAATAGTGAGGCTGCTCACAATCATGTCTGAAAGCTTGTGGAGATCAGAGTGGTGCCTGAGGACTGAAAGAAAGTAAATGTCACCCCAGTCTTCAAAAAGAACAAGAATGAGGACCCAGGAAATGACCACAGTCAGCCTCATCTCAATCCCTTGAAAGGCAATGGAGCACCCCATTCTGGAGGCCATCTCTACCAACATGAAGGACAAGGTGATCAGGAGTAGTAAGCACAGATTCACTAAAGGTAAATCATGCTTGACCAATCCAATTACCTTCTATGATGAACCAACTACTTGGCTGGATGAGGGGAGAGCAGTGGATATCATCTACCTTGACTTCAGCAAGGCTCTTTACACTGTCTCGCACAGCATCCTCACAGGCAGATTCAGGAAGCGTGGACTGAATGAGTGAACAGTGAGGTGGGCTGAGACCTGGATGAACAGCAGATCCCAGAGGTTTGTAATCAGTGGCACAGGATCTATCTGGAGGCCTGTCACTAGTGGTGACCCCCAAGGTTTAATAATGGCCCCAATATTGTTTAACTTTTTATCAATTACTTGGATGAAGGGGCAGATGTCTCCTCAGGAGTTTCATTGATGACACAAAGCTGGGAGCAGTGGCCGATACCCCAGAGTGCTGTGCAGCCCTTCAGAAGGACCTGGACAGGTTGGAGAGATGGGCAGAAAAGAACCAGCTGAAATTCAACAAAGGTAAAGGCAGGGTCCTTCACCTGGGGAATAATAAGCCCAGGTACAAGGCTGCCAAGAGGCTAGAGCCAGGCTCTTCTCAGTGTGCCAGGCAACAGGACAAGAGGCAATAGGTAGAAACTGATGCACAGGAAGTTTCGCCTGAACACGAAGAAGAACTTCATTGTGGGGGTGACTGAGCATTGGAACAGGTTGCCCAGAAAGGAGGCACAGTCTCCCTCACTGGAGGCATTCAAGAATCATCTGGATGCAATCCTGTGTCATGTGCTCCAGGATGACCCTGCTTGAGCAGGGAGGTTGGACCAGATGACCCACTGTGGTCCCTTCCAACCTTACCAATTCTGTGTTTCTATAAATGGTATCCTAATCCTTGATGCAACCACTTGGAAAATGATCTTAAATATATATCTGACTACTCCAGTTATGCAAAAATTATACAAAAGTGCTAATAAAATTATGAATAAATATGAAATTTCTGAAAACAAATTAAAAGTTTGTACAAGAAATCTGTACGATTGCAATGCCATATCACAGCTCACTCACAGAAAATTAAGCTTTAAGGTATTTTTAAAGGCCAATTCTACAGCTACATGTAGTTGGAATTTGAAGAATTCAAAAGATTTTCTACTGAATTATCAACATGCCTAATCATTGCTTCAGAGATGGGATCAGAAACAGGAAGGAGCCTCTTTACATTTTTGATACCACCTTGAATTTTGTCCTTCTCTTTCAGTAGTTAAAACAGGAGATCCAAATTTCTCTCCTAAACTAATTATTCTAACTGAACTTATATGAAAAAAAACGGTGTATCTTCATTCTAAGGATTAAAAGACTGTTTATTTTGAAGTTTTTTCGTACCAATCCTGTCAGATTAGTTCTAAATATAGTGCATTTTGTTCACAAAGCAGGCTAAATGAAACAAACATGTAAAATAATCTGCCTAAGTATTTAAAACATACCTCTTTACTGGAATAGGAATTTTATTCCTGTGCTTTTAATAGCACTCCCTTGTTTCACTCACATGATGGCAAGCTTTTGGCTTCAAACAATGAAAGCATCTTCATATACAAAGAAAGATAAACACCTATGTTTTCATGTTCACTCAGATCAAGTTACACAATGAAGAACTTCAAACAAATAAAAAACTAATTAGTGATCTTTAAAATGCCAAGATGCTTGGCATTTTAAAAGAAGCCAGAATAAAAATAGAAGAATATGAAGAGTCACAGCAACCTATTTATTTTACATCCTACCAGAACTAAGCATTTCTCAAATTTTAACCACAGTGTCTTTAGTGATATTAAAATCTGGCTACTGAAATATATACTGATCTGACCTGAATTAAGCTTTAAGCTTAACTCAAAAAGTTCTCCCATAATACCCAGAAGCAGTTGGCATTTTACAGATTTAAACTAAGGACACTTTTAAAACAACTCTTTGAAACAAATGGTAAAGTTAAAAAGAAATCGCTGCATAGCTATAGGCAAGGGTTTTTTTGTTTGACAAAGGATGAATTAAATCTTCAAACACCATTACTTAAAAATATAGGATATTTCTTTTCATAAAAAGGGAGACTATAATTTTTTGAAATGTAGGTGTGCACAGCATCTGATATCTCATCCACTAGTTCCCTCATCCATGCTCTGACATGACCAGGTTTCAACAACTTTGCTCTATCAGATTTCTTTGGTCAATACAGGGTACTGAAAGGAGCACAAGAAGATGAAAGTGCAACAAGGCAGCTGATTCCCAGGTCTGACAAGCACTTTGACTGGGAATTGTTTGGTACTACATGCAACGTAATTCAACTTGTTTAATCAAGAAAAAGTATTGCCCACATTGTCAGAAAACTACATGATGCCTACCTTTTGGATAAGGGCTCATCATCAGGGTTGGCTTTCTACATTGAGACAGGCACACACTGAAAATACCACAAACTGCTCAGAAGTATGAACCTCCTTGAAACTATTCCTTTTGTTTTGCAGAACACTGCTAGAGTGCACTTTGAAGTTGTCCATGGGTATTCATTCCACACAGAAAACCCAGCAGAAAATAACCCCCCTGAAAAGCAATTAGCATGAATGTCAGGTTCTCAGCATCAATTCTTTTGCTCTACAAATCTGTTTCAATGGCACCACAACACTTGTCAACACAGGCACTTCTTTCATCAGTATCCTGTTAAAACTAGTGCACCATCAAAGACACACAGATATGGCACTATTAGTGTTTCACAAATGTTCTCAAACATTACCCTGGCTGAAGCCAAAATCCAGCTGTGCAGGTTAAACTGAATGGTAGCAGCAGTTACTGCTTCCAGACACTGACTCTCCCTCTATCCCAGAAGATTGCAAGACATTTTGCAGCAGGTATGTTGCAGACAATATGGATCTGACTGCTTCTGGGTTACAACATATCATATTAAAATAAACCACAGCTAATGCCAGTTTAGTTTTATAGACTAGACAACAAATTTGGAATTTAACCTCTCTCAACATGGGGTTCAGGTAGAGTGTAGACCTAAACCCATGTTCTGTTTATTGGAGGAGCTTCTGTTTCAGTGAGGCTATCTACCACATCTTAAAATTCATCAACAGCCAAACAAATTACATGGGGTGGGATTAACCTCCCCTGAATTTATACAGCCTCAAAACAGATACCAACATCTGAGCTGTTATCTAAATAACTTTTGCAGTTACATACACAAATAAGCATCTATAGGGGAAGATAATTTTAGCTACCCACCTTTAAGTGAGATAAACTGGGTGTAGGAGATTCTAATTTTTCTCTACTAATTATAAAGGAGACTGGCTCAAATGCAGACATCTACACCACAGACATCAGAAGCTCAGAGAGATGAATCCCACCATTTGTGTTGTGTAAGTGTTAAATCAAAAGTGTACATTCTCATCCAAGCCACAGCAGCATGAGTCCACCTACTACACCAAAAGATATTGCAATAGAACTGCAAAGGCCAGTAGCTCAAAAAACATTTTCCAGTAAAAATAATTTTTAAAAGCCCTCAACAGTGGTTACATTTTAATTGGAGATACTTTCTCCAATACATATGTTGGAAGGCAGAAAAAAATCATATGGACTGGGACTATATGGAAATTAAAGAAGAGCTAAAATTTAAGCTCAGTAAAGATGGAAAAGTAAGTACAGTGGGCACCACTGAAAGTAAACATTTACCATGGCATAGTATAAATACCTCATTGCTGTAAAGTACAGTATGGGTATTTATTTACTTTTTAAAAGAATCCACTGTATTACGACTAATGACACTGAGATGGAAAAAAAAAATGAAAGATGAAACACAGAATGAGAAATGCCATGAGCAAATATGCCAGAAATACAGTTGAAAACTAGAAATCACCTGCACAGCACCAGCACGGAAAGACAGAAAGGTACAGTTAAAAGTTACTTCAAGAGACTGATCCTGACTATACCTAGCCTTTTCTACTTAGACAAATATATGTGTATTATCCAAATTTTTGTAACTTAAAATTAGTAATAGTATTTTCAGAATAATATTTACTTTCATTTTCTTCTGGATTTTAATGATTGTAAGAGTAAAGAGGATCTCCTTGTTATGCAACCTAAACCTCCTGCTCTACAAATGCTATCTGACGTTTTATTGCCACAAAAAAAGAAATCTCTCTCATCTGTAACTACCCTTTTTATTTCCCAGATTAACCAAATTCAGCTGCTTCATTCTTTCAAACATCTCATAAATCACATATTCTGTCTTAATAATCAACCTCATTAATCTCTTTCATTATCTCTAGAATGGGTAGACCATTCTTTAAAAATTACCAAAAATGGATGTTGTATTTCAGACAAGTTCTCATCCATTTCACACACAAAAGTCTCCCTTCACACACTGGTGCCGCATATTTTTTTTTAAGTCAGTAGAACTCCTGCATCTTTTTACTGCATTTTTACCTCTACATTTTATCCCTTGCATTTTACCTGTTTGATTTCTGCCTTATTCCATACCTTGCAGTTTAGTTTCATCATGTTGATCCCCGACCATTATTTCTACTTCTCAAGTTCTAATTTTGATCGTGTTCTCTAAAACAATCCCATCCTGTGCCCACATTATATAGTATATATATATATACATACACACACACACACACACACACACACACACTGCAGTTTTCAGGTGTACTCTTTGCTCACACAAGTCATAACATAAATGTTTAACCAAAACAGAAGAGGCTCCAACACATCAACACCTTCAACCTTCCACCTATTTAAAAGGAGGTTATGTCAATTTTCCCTCTCTCACAAAAACGTCAGGGTAGAGAGTGTCAAGAACTTTCCAGAGTCAAAATATGGCACCTAATACTTCCCTAATTACTGGGTCATTCAAAAATAAAATGGATTGGTTTGACAAGATCTCTTCTTGATGAACAGACATTGGCAGTTTTCATCAGCTTGTCTTTCAGCCTTGCTTCAGCGAGGCAATCTCATCAGTACAAAGTTGCTGAAGGAAGTCCATGAAAACTATTGATAATTAGCACATCTGAAAAGTAAGTAAGTTGCACTCAACTGAGATGCTTACCTCCAGTCATTTGAGTCAGAAAAAAATGTGGCCTCCCCATAGCCTGAGGTCCCTCACACAGCAGTGACCACAAAACCTCAGGAGTACTGTAACACCAGGCAAAATTCCCTTGAAGATAAAAACCCAACAATACTAACTAGTAGTGATATAGTCTTTAAGCACAAAGAGAATAGCTAAAACTGCCAAACTTTCCTCTACTGAGAAAGTTAAGACAGGCATTTTCTGCTGGAAAACTACTACCTGGCTAGAAATGAAATGGTAAGGAACTTACATGCTACCGTGTGGCAGACTGGAGTTTATAGAGCTTTAAACCGGGCAGAGATCCCTGAATAGACCTTGAGGTTTCGGCTACTCTTTTGGAAAAGAGTGAAAAGCAGGAAAACTGTGGCTTTTGCCTGGAAACAGGAAAGTAGTATAAGGCCAAAAATATTGTTCCCAAACACTGAAAAAATTGCACCAATATTTAGAAGTATCTCCCTATTACAGCTTCATGTGTTTGAGCTTTTTGTGTTCAAGAAGTAAAACCAGGAATAGGAACCAGCAGACATGACTAATCACGTTTAATTCTCTGTGTACTCTAAGCATGTTAAAAAAACCTTGCTGGAATATTCAGCTTTCCAAGGTGTTTTTAAACAGTTCATTTACTTAGCTGATTTTAAAAAGCAGTGCATTAAGACTTTCGAATAGAACATGACTAAAAATCATCTATTCACTTCTATATTCTAACAGGAATGGAAGCGAAGCAACAGCACGAAAGCCGATCTTGATTTCTCCAGTTTGTCCATTGTCAAATCATGAATTGCACACATTCATTACAAATAGCATTCATGAATATTTATAGCTAATCACAAACTGACCAGAGCACAAGTCCTTACCTCAAATCCTAATAGTGATTAGCGGGTTAAACTCACTGTAACTGATTGCTTTCGTACAGCAGTTTTAGAGATGCTACAGAATTTCCTGGACTTTGAACAGGAATTAGCCGTGGTATGTCAAATATGTGTCAAACTAAATGCTTTTTAAAGATGACCACTGTGATTTGACATAACTGAATTGAACTTACTGCCAGAGAGCATCCATTGATCATATGTGACCTGGCATTACTGTCAGAAATATTTTCAAACAAAATCTCAAAAAAGCATTGAAAAAATGTATTGAAGGAATTCCTGACCATTTGAAGATCCAACAGGGAATTCAGGACAAATCTATTGTGATATTTATCAGGCAGCCAAATTCTGGATTTAACAGCCTCATTTTAAGAAACTGTTATCTTCTTTCATAATGAAGTGACATTTGTCCATCTTTAAATGGACAGAGGATAGTCTTTTGAATGAATCACACTTTTCCTATGACAGTCACTCTACCTACGCCAAATCTAAGGCTGATTATATTTACATATAACAGGATAAATTCATATCTAGCATTTCAATGAAATAATATTAAGAAATAAGGTTTTTTTCTCAATTAAAAGTAAAAAAATAAGGAATATTTCGAGGCAAACATCATGAAGATGACAGGCAACAGGGAGCTACTTTTATAAATCTCATTGATCCTTTCTGTGTTCTGTTCATATTTTGTACTTAAGCTTAGATTCTCCTACTAGTGATTAATATTTAATGGTCTTTTTTTATATGAGGACAAAGAAGTTCTCTGACAGCAAAACTAAAAGATGAACAGTGTCTGTCCTGTGTTGCTAATTATTTTATTTTGGGAAGGCTCCCTTAAACTTTGAGACAGTGAGCCTTTTTGCTACTTTACACTTTCAGTTTCTTTACTTGGAGTTGCTTAGTTGTTGTTGGCATTACATCAATAGAAGTCATACCACTTTTTTTTCTTGGCCACTTCACATTGCACAATCCTTTGCTAGAACTGCCAGGGAGAATAAGAGGATAAGTCAACGTCACTGTGTTCTTTGATGCAGAGTCAGTAGCCTTTGAGCACAGGCAAAGGAGCTGAAGCACTTCTACCAATCTTTGAAGAGGAGCAGAAAAGTGGAAAACCAGAGGGAAAGCAGGCAGGTTCACTCTGAATAGAGCTGCTCTGTTCTTGGCACCCAAAGTGCTCTTCAGCCACTTAGGGAATTCCATAAACCAAAGCCCTCTGCTCAAAAGGAACAGGAATTGTTTTTAATCAGGCATCCCTGAAGAGTTTTGGCAAGATGGGTAAAATACACTAAACAGAGACATCAAAAAGTTTTGTCAGAAAGGTCCAGGAAATTTAACAGGGCACTTGGGAGCAGAAAAATTCACCAAAACATGTATGTCCACTACAAGGTCTTCCTTTATGTTTCCTAATGCTGTTTCAACTCTCCTAGTAATACTATAAAAAAAAAAAAATAAAACCTCAGCTGGGAACTTACAGATACCCATAGAAAAAACTGCTACTCCCAGACTTAAACTGATCATAGGACCTACATGCATCACAAAATAGCAACAAAATTTACTTCAATCCTTATTCAGTCACTATGATGCCATGAATGACTTTTTACTATCATGCAAGAGCTCTATCCACTAATGGGTTCATATAATCCGAAGTCCAATGGCTTCAATTTAAATATAACAGAAGATTGCCTACTGAAAAAAAATTTAGAAAAATCTAAATGAGCAATATTTCTTAATTTTTTTCTTCTGAAGTGCTCCTGAAGCTACTGAAATGGAGAGGCAAATCTTCAAGCCTCCCAAAATATAAGGTCCCATAGAAGTTATGAATTAGTCATGGTTTTGAAAGGAATTATATGGTATCAGCACTTTCAACACATCACTGTCAAGGTTTTCAAAGACCTTCAGAGGTAATACACCAACACAAACTAAGAATAAAAATATTTCTTTTTTCCCCCCCTCTGTAAACAAAATACAGGTCCAATACTGCTGCCAGATACCCATCCACAATTTTCCTGAACAACCACACAGCTATACCAAATAAATATTCTAATCTGAACTGTTTTAAAAGCACCTCTAGAACTTGGTATTTTCCTCACTAGTTTTCCAATATAAAACTTTATAGAAGGAAGGTATGGGCTTTGCAATGACACCCCTAGTATTTATTGGCAGGATCTGTCCAAAAGAGTAGAGATACCAAAATAAGCAAAGACTTCCTTGCCCTAGAAGACACTGGTGTCTCCAATTACAATAATTATAAAATGCAGTGCCTGGCTCAGGGCCAAGAAATACCAGGTTGAAATGCTCTGCTATCTATCAAGCTGGAAACCTGAATACTCTTAAGTACAGCAAAGGCACATGCATGGAATGAGGATCTCACATGAACCATTTGACTTCTTTGTTTGGGAAAATAAGTATGAGATCAAGGAATGAATACTAAAAGAATGGTTTAAAATAGAGTGCATTATGAATTCATTAATCAAAATTACTTTTGTGAATATTATCCTTGATGAATCATTTCATTTTGCAAACTACAACTGTTTGCAATATAGAGGAATTAACAACTTCCATTATCCAAATAATAATGACTATTTTTAAAGTCTTGACTGCAATAATCATTAAGAAAATCTCAGTTTTCATTAACATATTCAGATTTACTAAGGTGCAATGTTACCAATTAAATTACTGGGAAAAAAGTTTTTGAAATTTCAGTTCATGACACACAACCAACACTTCCAAAGGAAAAAAAAAAAAAAGATTAGGAGTTCAGGAAGTTTCAGGGTTATGGTGTGGTGCCAAAAACAAATAATTTATTAATATGCAGCAAACCCTTTCTAACTGAATAAGAGAATAAGGGGACTATTTCACATAAATCCCCAACAAACCATTGACAAATATATGACAATGCACGATGGTTCCCATTTTTTCCTTAAAGGATAGGCCTTTGGCAAGAAAAGCTGGGCAGGCACAGGCAGCTCCAGCACAGTAGAGGACCAGACAAGGACACCTGAGCAGCTGCAGAGCAGCTGAGCCACAGCTCACAGACCTGATCTGGTCAGACTGAATATGGCCAGCAGCACTTGGCTGCAGTTTCCAGTACTCGCTCAAGCATCTCTTTCATATGGATGTACCCCAAGCGCATACATGGCGTGAGGGCCACGGGGGGACATTTCACACAATGCTCTTAGCTCTGTTCAGGTGCTTTAGAAGGGGAGCAGGGAAACCTCATTCCTCTCTCCTCTCCTTCCAGTGCTGTTAAATTCATGTGCGCAGCAAAAATGTTCCTTACACCTTTCTTTAAAAGGAAACAATACAGGTAAAAAAGTATACAACACTCATTTGCTGTGCATTTTCATAACACACTGTTCATCATAACCTCAAAAAAAGATTTTTCTTTTTCCATTTAAGTCCTCATGTCAACAACCCAAAAACTATTTCAGCTTTGAAGGAAGAAGTCTAGGAAAGAATGATCCAACATGCAGTCATAAGGTCATATAAAGCCATTGCAGAGGAGTTTAATGAATTTTTGCAATACTGTTCCCTACAGAGGAGCTTATGCATGTTCTCACACCAGAATTCTTCTATACAGAAAAAGAGACAGAAGATGAGGTGGAGGATCCATAACAGCCTCAAGAAACAATAGCCAAAACTGAAAATATTGAGAGTAACAAATTGCCAGGGCCAAATAATATCCTTCAAGAACCTGAAAAAACTGGTTCATAAAACTTCTGATTACTGTGCATTACACTGTCTCTCTTAAAATGACCTTGTTACCACATTAACAAAACCCAGCACATTGTTGATAATATTTTTAAAAGTTTCTAGAACATCCTGAGAAACTGCAGACTAAAAACTGACTTCCACCAGGATGATTTTATAGGAGAAGTTAAAAAAATATGAAATACAGAGGTAATTACTCCCGAATATATTACACCCTGAAGGTGTCAACATGTGGAAAATAGTTAAGTGCAGTTAGGTTTTCCACAGAGTTCCTAAGTTACTTAAAAATCAACAAACAAAATTAAGATATCATAAGGTAAAGAGAGAAGTGACAAATGACAAAAAAAGGTTTAGGAATACAAAATAATTTTTCAGATTCCCGCAATACGTTTCCATGGTCTCTGCAGAATACCTTCTTCACAACAGCCCAAGGAAAGAGAATGCACTTTACCTAACTTAAGCAGGATTCACTACTTAAGGTAGGTAAAAACAGGATAGGAAAAATAAAACATAAAGACAGGAGATTCACTAATCATAAGTGATTAGAAGACAAAATGATTGATAGCACTGAATGTGAATACATACAAAGTAATAAGGACATTGCTGGAGATAATAGCCAACTCTATATACACAGTAGTGTATATAACATCTCAGTAGTAAATGACAGCACATTAAGAAGATCTTGAAGTCATTGTGAACAGCTCTATGAAACATGTCAGCTATAGGTCACTAAGTCAAAAAGTAAAAGAATGTTAGAAATTATTAGGAAGTGAAGAAAATAAATACAATTGTAACAATTTGCAGTATGCCATGGCTATACTTTCTTTGTTCCCTTTGCATTAAAAGGCAAACAGGAGAATCATAGCAGATAAAGACCAAAATTCAGACAGAGTAGTTTTCAAGTAAAGGAATTAGGATTCTTCAGCTGAAAGCCTTGTGATCACGAGGAAATTATTATTTCTCACAATAAAGAAAAACAAGGCATCAAATAGAAGAACAAGTTTAAAGCCAAACAAATACACTTTTTTACCCACTGCATAATTTAATTTATAGAGCTCTGCAAATTGATGCCATGGATTCAAAAAATATAAGTGGACTCAGAAGCGTTCAGATTCATAAAGAAAATTCCCTCTGAGACTTTTCTATCTGATGAAAAAAGTGCAACGGCAGATTCAGGAAGTCTCTAAGCTGCTGTTTGCTGAAAGCTGGGGTGCTTCATTGCAGAAGTTTCTCTTTTTACATGCTCTATTCTTATCCTCTTATCTTAGGAATTCATTACTGCTTACCACCAGAGCTACAATACTTGGGAAGATGAACTTTTCATCCAGTAAGTTCAGCCAGACAACCATGAGAATACTTTGTTCATTAGACCTATCTACTGTGAATCTTACTGCACTGTAACTTTAGGTCTCTGAACTATGACAGCCCAGTAATGTTTTCTTTTTCAAAGCATATGGTAAGAATATACAGCTCAGTAAAGCAACTTTTTAGTTTTCCTTGGGGTTTTTTTTTGTTTGTTTGTTTGTTTTTTTGCTTTTAATACATACAAGATCTTATATGCTGGAGAGCTTATCTCAAAGGTAAGGCTGGACTTTTTAAGGAGTAATAAAACCAATAGCTCCTACCCAATGTGGTTCTCCATCCCACCCATTCCTTATTTATGCGTTCCAATGTTCTTTTATCAGCACTGATACTCATCTGATTCTGCTATGTAGGGAGAGTGTCATGTCTCAGAATGAAAAAAAACCCTAAAATTACATTGTTTAAAATAAAATCTGATTCTTTAACTACTTGGATCAGTCTCATCATCAACTCAGGTACATTCCATTGGTAGGAGCAGGTAACCTAAGGTAACCTAACAGTGCAGTGAGAGCATGCAGCCCCCACGCACCTTCTCCCAGCTCCAAGCACTCCTGGAGATCTTAAACTTCTCAACTATACAACAGATATATAGAGACACAGGTGTATCAGTGAGGCATGTGGACCTTGATCATCTCCATTCAGGTTCAGTGAGACATACATCTTCACTCCCCCAAGCAGGACTAGCTCTATTCACAAGGAAAGGGTTTACTAACACAAAGGGCAGTTTATAGGGACATGACTGTGCCCATAGCACAGCATGTCTATATTAATAAACCAGCGTGTGTGTATATTAATAAACCACAACAAAAGTGGCCAAGGTATTTCAGCTGCCCTTACCTAGCTTCCTAAACATCAGGCAAGCATTTAGAGGGATTTTTTCCCTCTTCTGGAGCACTGATAATCATCTTTGGTAAGGCGTTGAAAGGAAAAATCTCTAAGAGTACCATAAAAATATATGTGCAAACAATCAGAAATCCTGTCCTTTCCTCCTTCTGTTCAAGCAGCGTGTGGTTCCTACTGTCTTCTAAACCATCCTGTCTCCATTCCCAATACTGACTCTCACCTGATTCCTCCAGATACAATCTTCCTCCCTACTTACAGACTTAGATTTTCAAATAGCCTCTCTTCACAAATTTCTGTGCTCTTAACCTCCTTCCATAAACTTCTGATCCAAATCACAGTCACAGGTCTTACCCTAACCACATCTATTCATCGAATGCTCTTTCTCTCCATAACACTGATTTCTCAACATCTTCTTGACCACTCAAGCTCTCTCCATGCCCTTCTCATGGATCCCCGTCCCTCCACAGGTAACTGTCCCTGACCACATGCTTTACACAGACCCTTTACCTTCACAAATCTCAAACTCTTGCCTATCCTAATCCCTGATTCCCTTGGATATTATGCCAGAATTGAGTTCCACCCGCTTGAAAGCTGCTGCCCTATTCTGAGTAACATCCTTGATGTTAAAACTGGGTAATTGCTTTTCCATGCTACTTGTACTCTGGCTCAGGCATCATTGGAGAGCATGGAAAAAACAACAACAAAACCAAAAAAACTTGTTCCAGATGTAGACCTAACACAGAGTCCAAGCCCAAGTGTGTGCAGTGCTGGAGGAATCTTTGAGTAAAGCTGTCAAAAACCTTACTTCTTTGAGTATATCCAAATTCTTCTTTCCAAGATATGTAAGACAGACAAATTTAGTATGGCATTAGGAATGGAAAAAAGTGCGTAACTACAAATCAGCTAGGCTTTCACAGAATCTCAAGAAAAAGGCTTGTGGTATTTGAACCTGGGAATACAACAGTCTTCCCGATTCTTCTTTTACAAAAAGACTTAATAGCTTTTTCTTGAGCTTTCCAGAAAAAAATCAACCTGAGTGACTGGGAACAAAATGTTGACCTCTACTATAACAAGGTCAGAAAAAGTCACAACAGAAAACAAAGTTTAAGGATATATGCAGACAATTGTAACTGAACGGGTTGAAGGGGTTTCAGGTATTATCATCCCTTTTTTTGGAGATGATGTGTGGCAACATATCCTGTGATTCTCTGAACTAATTCTCTGATGGCTCTAATATACTCTAATACAGTAACACTCACATAGATAAGTTAAACTGCCTTTAATGGGGCGTGGACTAGAGAACCTTTAAAGGTCCCCTCCAACCCACACCATCCTATGATTCTACTGATGGTTTAAGCAAGCATGGTTTTTCCAGGACATATATATGCTCAGTTCAATTAGATCTCCAAGCTGAGAGACACCACTCCAGTCTGGGAAAAATATTTTCATCTGGAAATGTGTTAATATAAACCTCTGTCATGGCAAGTATCATGAAACGTGTGTAATATTTGATATAAACAGCTCTATCTATACCAATGCTATTTCTCTGGTGCATGAACAGATAAATCAACAATACACCATGTGAACACAGGAAGAAGGTGCAGAAAAAAGAAAAGTTGCCCGTTCTTATCAAACCTCTAGACTTCTTAAAAGCTCTAGTGACCTGATTTCATCTACATAGCAAGGAGAGGTAGAATTTGCCTCGAATTATGGCAAAAAAACAAAGTTCAGAAACATGGGACTTAATGCCACTAATAATAGTCCAAATATTAGAGGCTTCTTAAGGAAAAAGAAAATAAACAGAAATTATGCATTACATTATTAATCTGAACACAGAAATATACAGCCCTCTAGTAATACATGCCAACTTAAACAGAAGGCTTTCTTGTTGTAAGACCCTCATTTTGCTCGGAAATTCCATCCAACCTAGAAGCATGGGAAAGAATACATGCATGCTATTTTGAAACTTCATAGTTCAGTACTCTTCTTAGACAGTAACATTTTAGGCCACGGTTACAATCAACTTTATTGAGTACTGCAATTTTGGAAGTTCGCCCCTAACACTGAGGAACTGCCACTTAGAGGTAGGAAAGCTATGAGAAATTAAACACATTAATATTAGTAGAGCATGACACTTGATCCACAAACAGGCATTTTTATCTCACAGCTCATACCTGTACAAAAAAAAAAAGACAAACAAGTGACAAGTTCTGTAAGTGAGAAAACAAGCAAGCTAAGACTGAAAGTATGCTGTTTTATAAAGTGATAGCAACTATTCTAAGAACATTTTTTTCTGCATGTCACTATCCGTTTTTTCTTACCATATATTCCATATTGGAAGCTGGTGGATACACCTGACCCCGTAATTTATTATGAAGATCCAAGATACTCTGCATATCACTGTCTGTGATAGCCCTTTTCCCTCTCTGCTTGGCGATCCACCACTCACCATCTTCATCCATGTACTTTTCCAAAAGTTCCTCTAAGAGCGTGGCATTGGGAAGAACCATTGCAGAAACTGCTTGAGCTATGAATAGCAAGGTAGTTACTCTGAGCCATTCCTGTACTACATACTTCATGATGAATGATCTCAAAATGCTCAGGAGTTAGCTCCAAGACAAAGTCTTTCTTCCAGGTTTGTTGGCTGTAAATGCATAAGAGAGAGTAATGTAATTTGTAGACTGAAGGACTGGCCTGTATGAACTTACTAAGCAACAAAAACTCTAGTTCATACAGAGTTTGTAACTGTTGTTCTAGGGGGAGAAAGCAGATGCTGCATTTTTTACTCTGGTAAGTGCATACTGTTGATTTGGGAAGATAGCTTATCTTCAACCTTATGAACTTCAGTTTGTTCAAGTGGTTTTATATATTACATTGGCATGCACATTTCAGTGCCTGCATGCAGAAAGCATGCTTTTCATATCTACTTAAAAGGAGCCAGACATCAATGAAGATTAGATTGTAGATAAGGTCTTCCAGTATTGGAACTTAAGAACAAAAGAAGGTTAGAGGCTTGCACTCATTGCCAGAATGTAAACTGAAATACACTATTAACTTGATACAATATATCCCCTCTTGGTGCATTTCAAAATATGACCTTGATTAAAGCTTTTGTTTCATGATTTCCAAAACCCTCATGAAACTAAAGGTATTCAACTCGGACACGAAAACGGGGCAGACGGGGTTATTCTAGTCAGCAAACAAAGGAAAGCACTGAAAACTCTCAGAAAAAGTAGTACCACTTCCAAGAATGCGGTGTTTTAACAACTCCTGCTACATGACTGAGTGCTTTAGGTAGGAAAGCCGAGGTCAGTCCTTCACCCTGGGTGAGCACGCGCGAATCCCGCCA
>NW_008237435.1:598476-606172 GCF_000691975.1 Corvus brachyrhynchos
AGCCTCAGCCAAGCTGGCCTCGGTCCTGCAAAAGTTATGGCCCAGAAAAGGTCGAGGGGGGCCCCGTCGCCAACCGCCTCCATCCCTGGCAGGAGGCAAGAGGATGCTAAGCCGGCCTGCTCCTGCTGAGACACAGCAAAGAGAAAAAGCTGTGAGCTCCGCAAGAGTCCAGAACATGTGAATATGGCTGGAGGTATCAGGACAGGAATTTTATTGTGGATTCAAACCAGCCACATGAGACTTCTCTTTACAAAGTAGGATTCAAAAGTGTGTAACCACTCATTTCTGTGCCAGGCAAGAATAGGCATCAGATACGTACTTTTTGTTGTCTTCTAGCCTGAAATTTTTTTGCGAGCTGATGGGGTTGACGTTTCATTTACTTAGTATAATTTGTTACATTGAGCTACCGGCAGGATTGACTAACTTCCAGTCTTCATAGGACTGCTGTATCAGCTTCCAAAAGTTTTCTGTATTTTCATTTTCTGAAACTGAGAGGCTGAGGTTAAAATCCATCAGCATCCAGCTGGCTTCAGACTGGCTCTATAAATGCTTCCAAATTTCATGGGCCCAAGAGAAACAATGCCATGCAAGTAACACACTGCTGCTTCTTGTGCTCTCTCTTTCTTGGTTTTAGTTATAATTTCCCTAAAGACTTTGGAACTAAGTGCAAGATGCTATAGGTACTTTGTTACTTACGCGCTGTGATATGAAAAAATTCTCATGTTCTATATTGGTTGATCTTTATAACTTTTTTCCTTGCAGTGCTGGAATTGGATTTCTGCACTCAAGTATTGGGCAGTAAACATTATTTATGACAAAACTATGTGAGGTAAAATGCTGCTGTGCAGCTGGATACACAGACTACATGCAAGTTTTTCAGTGTTTATGCACCAGGATGACTTATCACTTGTTATTTTGGGTACAGAAGAATGAGCCATAGCTACAGACTGGCCATGCAGAATAGTTGGAAGAAACAAGAAGGAAACAAAAAGTTAGAAGAACTTGCTGGAGTCTATGTCAGATCTGGATTTTTTTAATACTCACATCACTTTTGTATTGCTGTACCTTGCTTCTATCCTCTTTAGGCCTCCGGAGGCTAAGATGCAGACTCCGTGCCATCAAGGCATACCTTTGCATTATCACGTAGTAAAGAGGATGTGTCATTTATTCTGTGTACAGGCACAAGTGTTATTTCATTAGAAAGCAGCCGAATAGCTTTATTATTAGACCCAGTAATGGTTGCACACAAAGAACTGAAAAGTTTTGAAAGAGTGAGGATATTTATGGGGTTCACATCAACTGGAAATTGCAGTATTTACCCCTTTCCATCAGCACTGGATACTTGCTGGGCTTCAAACAGAATGTACATCAAACATCACCTGCTGTCTTTCATTTTGAGTATTCATCATTCTTTTAGAAAGCACTTGATCATATTTGGTCTTTGTCAAATTGAAGACATTGTTTTATGATGCAAGTTTAGATCATTAAAATAAATATTCATACAAAAAGAGATAGGCCCATTGAAATTGATTTTTTTTTGTTATCAATGAATTTTTCAGCAAATGAATAAACCCTTTGCACTCCATGACTGTGCCTTTTGCATTTGGTTTATGGCTGTCTGGTTTGTGGCCACATAAAAGTGTTACAATTTTGACAAATGATATTTTGACACATCCACTAATTTTTGTGTATTAATATGATTAAATATTGCTGGATCTCTTTACTTAATTAGCTTGGGGGAGGCCATTTTCTCTTATTTTTTTTGTTTTTCTGGATTGGTTTAGACCTTTGCCACTGGAGATGTAACTGCCACCCATAATTTAAAATTATTATAATAAACAGTTAAGTACCATTGCATCTCTTGAAACAAAAATTAAGTATCCTTCCTTACCAAAGGCACATGAAGAGAGTGCATATGCAAACTGATGGACTGAGTAACTGTTTTCTGAATAGCTGTAGCAGCAACAACAAAAATTGCAACCAAAAACCCACTTGAAAGAAATAAGTAAGAGGTCACCAGGTACGTGCTGCACAAGCACAGAGAATATGGCACTAAGAAAATCCTGAAAAGGAAGATTTTAGCCTGAATTTTGGCTAAAAGAGATTTAAAGTGTGAAGGAAAAAAGCATCTTCTGCTGTTTGAATCTTCCTGCATTTGATGAGAGGAAGTTCCAGCAGTCATTATAAATAAACAAGAGTATGAATAAAAGATATTTTACTTCATCATCAATTTTTTTTCCTAATAGAAAAAATACGTGGGGTATGCAAATATGGATAATTGGGCTAAGAAAGAGTGACACCACCAATTAAGGAAGACAGACTGTAATACATATAAAGCATATTTAACAAATCTGCTAAATTATAAGAGCTGGGCTTTTAATTGAAAACTAAAGGGAGAATCGAAATCCAGGCTATTTTTGTGTTGATTTTAAATGTTCTTAGTTAATCCACCTTGTGGTTTGCTGCTTGATGTTATAACATCACAGCACTGTATTGACCAAAAGTAGCCATTAAAAAGTCTGATCCATTACAGCAATTTGGGAACATCTTACTTTTTCTCCAAAAATGAGACTCGCAAAAGCAGTATTTAGTTGTTACCTGGTCCTTTCGGTGACTAAAAGGCAACTAATAATCATGGGAACGTTTTTTGCCAGAAAAACCTGCTGTACACCTGAAGTTCAGCCCCTGGAGGTGTACATTACTGCGTATATCACAAATCTGCTGTCAGACACATGAACTTCAGTGACTCCCAAATCAGGACCCCCATCTGCCTGTGTCTACTAACAATGTGGCCAATTTCTTCAGACTCATACAAAAATGGCCAAGCAGGAGACTTTTCAGGAGAATTGTCTGTGAGGTGGGAGACCACTTTTCAGATATAATCTCTTCCTGACCTGGAGTAGGTTCCTGAATTCTCCTTTGTTGAGATCTAATATGCCTGCCATGTTGCTGAGTGGTCTGAATTGATTTTGCTTTTGGTGTCTTTTGTTTAATCTGTTCTTGTTCTTTTTTTTTTTTTTTTTCCCCACAATTAAGTATACTTAGAGTTAGAGAAGGTAAATATATCCATGTGAAAGTTGGTGACTAAAATGAATGAACTCTGCTCAAAGCCTTGCTTTAAGCCTTTGCCCAAACAGTCCCAAACTGTGGGTTTTTTTTATTTTCTGCTCAGATTCAAAAAAAAAAAAAAGCAAAAGACTTACGGAAAGGACAACAAATGAAGAAAAGAGATGATGGGTGTCAGTATTCCTGCTCTTCTGGGTGTAGTTACAATAATGTGCAAGATTATTCCAATGCTGCAAAATCTTTTGATAGATGGATTCTTTCAGCCGAAAATGTCTTGGCCACATCCATTGTTGAGGACTTTATGAGCTGTTTTCTTCTTGAGAAGCACAACTATATTGGTAATTCAGAGACAGAACTCAGGGGAAAAAAACAAAAAGCCACACACACACACAAAAAAAAAAAAAAAGAAAACAAAGCCAAACAAACAAAAAAAAACCCTATAAAATAATAGGGCATAGCTTTCCTTTGGCTAGGTTTATCAGAATAAAAGATTCCTTAAGATGCCATACCATCTATCAGCAGTTGTGCAAGTGCCTGGACATATTCCATGTACCAGGTAGCATTTCCTTGCATTTTCCTTTATCTTCCATGCTTTTCCTTTTGGTATTACGGCACGTTCCCTAATAAAGTTTGTGCTACATGATGTTCATTCAAGTGGTGTAGCATCATAGAGAAAATTTCGTATCCATTTCTTTTGGTATTGTACCAGAAGAGTTCACAAAGATCAGGTTTCCCATCAGTCTCTCAGAAAAATATTTAAAAGAACAGCATTTAACAGATACTTGTAGCACTTCACAGTTCCTGGCCTTCAGGAAAAGGAGCTATATCTAGTACCACATACTATCCATTGCTAAGGTAAAGAGCAAGATTGGCAGGAATGTTTTTCTGCACCATTCTCAGCAGCTATTTCACAAAAGTAACTGAAAAAGTAATCATAAAATTCTGTAAAAGTGAATAGTCAAATATAAATTGTTATATAAAATACATGAAATCTATGAAAGATAGTCATGCAATGATTCCTAGAACAATAGTTAAACAACTTTTTTATACTTGTTATGAATAGATGGCATTAAGCTTTTGTATTTTTGTTACTAGTTTAAAATTTTCATTTAAAAATTTTAATACAGTGATTGCATGAGTACAGAACTATTATTTTATATCATTGTATTACTTTGAAAAAGGCATTCTTGTGTATTTAGAGGGATTGGAAGCAATTATTTCTGCTAAGGGGAGGTACTCCTCTGCTTCTAATTGAGACTAAGAAGAATTTATTTTTCTAGTTTCATTTTGTCTAAGATCAACAATGAATGAAAGTTATCATCAATTAACATTCTTCAAGTGGTATGAAATCCAATAAAGGTTTTAACCAATGGAGAAATGTCAGAGCTGCAGGCCACTGGGGAGCTGGGGCGAATGGAAGGCAGGATATCATTAAAAAGAAAAATGTCATTATTTAAATTACTTTGAAGATACATTTTAAATGAAAGATACAGGAAATTTTTCTGATTTCTGAACTGCAATTTATTGTAAAACTGGTTAATTTGCTCCACTTGCCTCTTAAGTGCATCAAGATCAAAAAGTATTTTGTTTACCAAACAAAAAGCTCCTGAAATAAAGAACAACTGGACTCTTTTGAAATAGTCTCTGACATTATATTTTAGCACATAGAATCATTATTTCAATATGCTTGTTCATAAAATATAACAAATAAATACTGCCTTTTCCTTTACACAGTATCACAAGAGATAACCAGCCAGCATCTGAAGGAGTAGGTTTCCATTTCCACCCCTCTCTAAAAGAATTTGAACCTGAGTGCCCATGATTAATTTCCCCAACCTGTACATTATAGTGAGTCAGAAGAACATTCTCTCTGTCACTTCTATTGCATAAAATAATCAAGTATACTTTGAGCCAGAAAGATGTGTAGTAACACTTCTGTAACCCAGTGATGAGGGCACTTCTGGTAAAATGAAGTCACACTGAAAACCAATATTTACATTTAATGTGTCTGAAATAAAGTACTAATTGGGGGAGGTTTATGGTACCGTATATATCTTCTTGGTGTAGTCTCACTTTTATGCTCACTCTCAAGCTTACAACCATATGCTTTTTTTGTTTGGGGGGAATAGGGGACTTATGAGCATGTTGTGTTTTTCTGCCTAGACAGATATATCCAGACAGTTCCAATAAATTCAAGCCTTAAGCTCAGAAACACTTTGTTCTAAATCCCTTTGCCACTGATTGATTTGGAATACAACTGAGAGCTTTGTTGGAGGTTATTGTCTCCAGCTATTTGTCCTGTAAAATTAACTGAATTAAATGTTGCTCTTGTGCCCAGTGTTGCAGCAGAGAGAGGACTGGAGCATTTTGCCTAAAACTAACTTGTATTCCAGGAGAGGAGTTTTGTCATGATAAGTTTGGAACAAAACCTAATATTAAATTTCATTATTTTTCTTATCTTTTATATGAAATGTGGATGAAAATTTAATTACATATTCATAAGTATTACTCACTTGACTTGCATGTATGAGGAAGCAAACTGAAGTTTGAATCCCTTCCTGCCAGTTAGAACACAGCATTTAACGATGCTGTGGGATAACAGTTTAGCAGTTTAATTGTAATTGCCCAGTCTTGTCCAGTTTGACCCTGTGAGTTTCATTAATTACTTGTTTACTCTCTGGAAAAGAAATGGCTTGTTTTAGCCATATCAGACTTACTAAAGTAAGGTAGAAATATCAGTAATTTTTCAATACCCCTGTTGAAAACAGAATCTTTATCAATGTATGAATTACAGCCAGGAGTCAAAATAAAAAGGGAGAAAAAATGTTTACAAATGAGAGTTTGTGGAGAAGCATGTCACTGGACCAAGATTTTTGCAATGAAAGCTCTCAAGGTTGGGGTTTTTTTCCATTGTTTGGGTTTGGGTTTTTTGTCCCCACCAAGCAGTGAATTCCTTCTCCCCAGGCATCCTAATTGCTTGTCTGAGTTGGCTGGCACAGAAGCAGTATTGCAGAGATGCTGTCCCTCTAGCCCTGTACCCTGAATCCAATGCCAGCCACAGAGGAGGCTGTGCAGGGAGGTGTAGGTGTAGGCTGTGTAGGTGAGCCAACCACTTTCTGCTGTGTTTCTCTTGCAGACTGAGGTCCCAGACAGGGGTGAAGGACAAGCGCTGCCCCACCGCCTGTCTTCACAGCATGGCCTTCATGGCAGCACCTACTGCCTTGCAGGGGCCTGAAGGGGGAATCAAACATTTACCATCTTAGCTGCTGCAACCACTGTCACTATTGCCAGGAGTGATATCTCCTGCTGCACCCAGACTCCTCAGTTTATGTGCCCTTGAAAAGGAAATGACAGAGAAAAATCCTTCCTGTTGGCTTCTGTCTTTTTCCCACCTTGCTTCATCTTTCTCCTTTGTTCCTTCTGAGTATCTCAATAAATTTAGTTTGTTTGATTGCTTGTTTGGGGGGAGGTGATGTTTAAAGCAAATTTTTACCCTCATTTATCCTGTTTTCTTGCCCCAACCTAAGACTC
The DNA here is from genome assembly GCF_000691975.1 of Corvus brachyrhynchos. Lineage (NCBI taxonomy): Eukaryota > Metazoa > Chordata > Aves > Passeriformes > Corvidae > Corvus > Corvus brachyrhynchos. The sequence goes on from NW_008237435.1 coordinate 605,074, forward strand.
GCACAGACATTGAGGAGTAGATGTGGTGATAATTCTCTAAAATAAAAAAGAAGATGGTCTTCTTTGTGTTGGGGAATAAGACCCTGACATCAGTGGAGAAGGAAATTTCAGCATATACTATCACAACCTCCTTCGAGTTTCTATGGTAATAAGTAGTCTTCATCCCTCTTCTGCCTTTCCTCTTCTCCCTCCTCCATGAGGCCCTTGCCTTCTACCACATGCTCTCCTTTTGTTGGCAAAACATCATCAAAGGCCAGTGGTAGCACACAGTGTGACAGAGCGAAATAGGAATATTGTCACCCTTTATCAAAGAGAACTATCGCTCAACCCAGTGAACGGTTCTGCAAGAGCAACTTGCCAGAAAGAGATGTGGTCTCTTTGGGGAGACTTCCAGCATGGCCTGTACAGCTCAATCTGTGCACAGCTGTGGCACACACAGTCTGCAAGTATGAGCCTCACACGTGTTACCCATGGTGATGTCTGCAGGGCCTCGTCTCTATTCTGTTTTGAAAATTATTGGGAATATTGGAGGACAAATGACTGGTGATCTTTACTGCATGGGAAAAATGATACAGGTCTCTGTACCGAGCTACTTTGGCCACTGAACAAACTAGAGGGTCCGACTGACAGTGAAGAAGATGCTGTGGGTATCTAGAAGCCACCATCTTGGGATTCCAAATATTATACTGCGAGCAATTCCATGCTGACCTTTACTGTGTGACTGCATATGAATTATGCATTTTGCTATCTGGAAGAAAGGTAAAGATGCATTGGTGTCAGACTAGATGTCCTATTAATGCTTGTGTGCTTTGTCCTTCACAGTAGCAGTAAGGCAGATGGTGACAAACTGTAACTTCATGTGAAATTGTCAGATTTCAGCAGCACTATTACCCTGTCTCTGGGAAAAGCAGAAGTTACACAGCACTGGAATGACCAGCACTATGAGGTACCTTGAACTAATATCAGTGCTCCAAATCCTGCAGGTTCAGAGCTCTTGTAAGTAAGCTGGGAGAGATGCATGGGTGAGGTGATGAGAAGTATAGGAAATATCACTGCCCTGCCCCAGAGCTAGAAATGGTGGAAGGCATAAATATTTCCT
>NW_008237435.1:606303-612655 GCF_000691975.1 Corvus brachyrhynchos
TCCTGCTGACAGAAATGCTTGGGTCTGTTTTGTCCCTGTTATGTACATACTTATAGAATCATAGAATCATTGGTTGGAGATAACCCTTAAGATCATCGAGTCAACCGTTAACATTGCGCTGCCAATTCTACCATTAGAACATGTCCCTCAGTGTCATTTGTTTGGTTTTTAAATCAAACACGTATGGAAAAGGACCTATGGAACTGCTTCTACATAGGCTGCTCTTCTTTACTCACAGTTTCCTGCAGCATGATTGGAGGATTTCAGAAGTCTTGACTGGTCTGGAGTAATCTGTCTCTAAAGAACATATTTTTGCCCTGGGAGAGACTCTGCCATGTTTGTGCCCCTATCTTGGATTCATCTTCTTCTTCCCACGTCATCCTGGTTCTTAAAATCTGTGTGCCATGGTGAGGATAGGAAGTGGAGAAGAACCAGCCTACTTACTTAGGTCAAACTTATGACTAGAGGAGAACAACAAACTAGGCTGACGGTGACACCAGTAGAGCCTCTTCCTGTGAGAAACATGTTCAGGTGCCAATACAGAATCATCAGCATTGGCACCTGTAACATCTTACACCATCCATGCCACCCTAGTAAGCGTCTCTTTGGCAGCAGCCTTTCTCCTAGAGATCTCATACATCCAGCACCTCTGTGTAGGTACAGATATTCATTATCAGATCAGGCAGTGAAAAACAGTCTGATTTACAAGTCTCAGGCCTTGCTTGATCTGAATTACATGTCTTTTCAATGTGGGCAAAATCAGTAAGAATATTTAATTCTGATTTTAAGTTGCCATGGATAAACATGCTAAGTCTTCTATTACAGGTTTTTAGTAATGCTTTTTTTTCCTTCTATATAAAGCACTCATACCCTGCTGTGCAAAAGAGGGTCTTTATAAATTATACCAGTATGGGCAGTTATGGGCAATTTATTAAGAATTAATTTATGTCATCCTACATATCACCTCAGTTTCCAATACCAACTCATTCTAAATGACAAAAATCAACACAATGTTTAAAACAAAGATTTTAATATTACTAATTTTTGTTATTATTGTATTCCCTGTAAATTTCCAGATAAGTGTAATTAAATATAAGTTTCCACAAGCTCATGAGAGGAAGGAATGGTTTAAAAATTGATTCATAAAGGAAGTTTTAATTAGAATTATGAAGGACAATGAAAGCAATGAACTTTGTCAGTAGGAATATGCCTGTTTCATAAGTAGATCTTTGAAGAAGGTGGTCATTAGCATATTTCTATATTTTGCCCAGGAGCACTTCAGCCAGACTTAGTCAAGTTTCATTAATATTTTAAAATTTGTGGCAAAAATGTAACTTTAATTATGGGGTTGGATTATTTGAAAATTAAAATACTGCCTTTAGCTGTACTAAAAGAGCACTCAAAAGAGACCTTGTGAGAATCTTATTTCTCCTTAAATCCCACAAGATGGAATCAATTTCTATTTTAATTAATAGCTTATTTGCCAGTCATTTACAATTCAGTGCGTAGCCTTGACTGTTAGCACCTCTAAATACTCATTCCTCATGCCGGGTAAATTATTTTCCAGCATCAGGAAAAGGTCTCTGCTGCAGTGTCTTTTTTGAGGCAATGATGGCTTTGGGAATTGATCCATGTGGCACATTTGGTTGTATTAAGGAGTTACAGATATGAACATGGAAGAATAAAACCATTGCAAGGATACCATGATGTGGATGGGCTGCCACCCTCAGCAGCAGCAGCTTTCAGCTCTGTGCCTCCAGTGCAGGTGGTGCAGGAAGAACAATTTTTCCCTCATTTCTTCTTTAAACTAAACAGTGTCAAATGTTAATTGAAAGAAATCAGTCAGTTCTCCTCTCTACTTCCTTCTGTCCCAGTCCCACACTTCCCCCACCCTCCACATGTCTGCTGTGTCCTTCCACCCACAAGCAACCAAACTCTGTACTCTCTCACAGCAAGACCCAACCCTTTATTTTATGCCTCTTCAACTTTGTTACTGCCTTTACTTACCTGCTTCATATTGGGAAATCTCACTACTCCTCAGGAGCAATGTCTTTACAATTCCTTAACTTCCTACCTCACCACTCAGAATAACTGCGCATGTTTCTAAATAGATATTCCATTTGTTTACCACCTTTTCTACCTGTATAGCAAGGCTGTGCTCTAAAAAATCCTACATTTGGCAGCAGTATGGGCCTGAATATACAAGTGGCTGAAAAATATAAAGGGATGTTTATTGGAAAACTGCTTTTTCCTAAGAATCTTTCATTTCATCAGTCTTCCATATTCTGCTGTTCTGCATCCCGTAATCCAAACTTCCTCTTTCCTCTAACCCACTGTTAAAACAGAGCACCACAGCCAAGGACTGGGAAAAATGCTGCATCCACAGCTGCTGCAGTGGAAGGCAAATCCACAAAACTACTGCTACAGCTACAGAGGGTATGTGAGGATTTGAGTGCTGCTTTGAAGGAATAGCACCTTTAAAAGAGTGCAGGATATACACATCAAAATACTGACCTGTTTATGTTATAAAACATAATTAGTTGCTTACAGAATGTGGGGCCCCAGCAGAGAAAGTTCAGGCAAGCAGTATAGTATAAGCTTTGCAAAGAAGCTTTCAGGTTTGCAAAGTCTATTGGTGCTTTCCAAAACAGCGTCGCCAACGTCAGCCAGGTAGGTGCCACTGCAAACACCACCAGGGTAAATACTGAAAGGTCAGCTCCCCTTTTGTGCCAGTTGTGTGTGCCTGTTCTTCAGCTTTTTCACTCTAAACAGACTGATATCTGTATGTGTGCAAATATTAAAACATACATTCTTACACTGGTGCCAGTGTCTGTTTTTCTTAAAGAAGCAGTATTCATATGTGCAAACAAGACAGTTACAGAGGGCATGGGCTGCAATATTTACACACCACAGTTCCTTCTTGCTTTGAAAAAAAGGGGAAAAGGGACAGGTCTTTCCTGATGAGGAGAGCTTTGGGATCTTGGCATCTTTGCAGTAGTACCTGACCAATCTGAGGAAAAACTTTGTGAGCCATATGGTCTTTTGCAACTGATCTTTCAAAGGATGCTATAAAATTCAGTGCAGCCAAGTGGAAGCAACATAACAACATTTACTCGAAGTCCCCTTCCTTTGGGAAAGTAATTTGATGTGGCTTTATTTTAATTAGTTTGTACTATTTGAGAGAGGATGTGTGAAATGTTCAAACTGTGGCTGGACTGCCGGAATCACAGTCTGGATCCTGCAGGAGACAGAGGTTTCTAAGGCTTCCTCACATCATCCTTTTGGCACACATCAAAGAGGTTGCCGAGGTGTCTGTGCCTGTCACAGTATGATTGTGCTATGGAGATGTGGTAATATCAAGGAGCTGAACATTTGGGCTACTTGGGGAAGAGATCACAGTCTGCTGCTGTTACCACTAATGAACCAGATCTGCAACTTCCCCTCATGTGAGTGCATGGCTAGAAAGGGGAAGGTTTGATTTCTTTTTTTCCTCTGTGCAAATCATATTGACTTACTAACACAGGAAAAAAAGGAGCTATCCCTCACATGTTGTTGATAGTATCTCCTTTGCAGTTAGCAAATCAAAATACCGCTGTGTTTGTGTTCCTTGCTATTGCTTGTCAGTCTCAGAATAGCACAAAATTTCTGGTCTCTGGTCAGTTTTTAGGAAGGTGAAGTTTTAATACTTCGGGGTTTGTAATATATTCTGCAAGAAGTGTACAGCAGTTTGGTTTGGGTTTGTGCTTTTTTGAGTCTCATCATAACACTTTGAAAAATAGTAAAATGGTAAAATACTGCCACTTACGTGCAAAGTTGTCAGGGTGCATATTATATTAAGGAGGTTTTCTTAAAAGGTGCTTATGCCTGGGTTAAATACTTCTCAGAAAATTCTCAGAAGTTAAAAGTTATTTCGGAAGATTGTGAAAACTGATCCTTGTGGTTTTGGTGAAAACTTGTGGATGACATTTTTTATGTATTGTGGTCTTTTTCTCCTAAATAATTAACATCACATGAATTTACAATGGAATTACTATGTAGGAATGATAGCGTATCACATACTCAGAATAATACTATCATAATAAAAAGCCATACAGCATTAATGTGGTGACCCACCTGCCTCTGGGCAGATTTTAACTCTACATGTTTTCTCACTTCAGCCAGGTTTCCCTTCGCAATCACTTCCTGACATCAGGACCACCCACTCATTGACATATGATAAGGTTTTGAAAAATGACCTGTCAGCAAGACTCACATCTATACTTAACAAATCATGATAAAAATAACTGAAATTTCTAAGGTTCCCAAAATACACACTAGAAAAAATGTTCTGAGGGAGCTATATAATGCATTATTTCCAGATGTATAATAAATATCATGCTTCTTTAAAAAATGCTAGGAAAGCAGTTTCTTCCAACATTTAAGACAGCTTAAGGTACAAAGGCACATAAAGTAAACAGCATTAAGTGCAGAAAGATGTTTTGGAATTAGTAATGTCTGTAGGGATTTCTGTAAAGAAACTAAAGCCCAAAGTCCTCCTAATTTTAAAGCTTGTAATAAGTAGCTTTAATTATAATGTATATATTCCCATGTGTAGAAGAGTTATTTAAAATATAGTGAAAATATTTCTATTATATTTCACATTTCCCACAACCAACTGCTTATTCAACTTTCATACCCTTCCAGGCTGCTGCTCTCAGTACAGTGCCTTTGTCAGTTCTTAGAGGTGCCTCCATGCCTACTCACAGCCTTTTCTTCTGCATGAGATGCTACTCCCAAATCTCTTTGGGAAGCCTTGATTCTTTCTTGGACTGTAGATATACTTGAAACCGAGCTTTGGACCTCTGCTGGTTCAACATTTTCCTTAATCTCAGGGTACATTTGGTACATTGGTACAAGCTAAGGCAAGCTGCACATTACCAACTGCAACTGCACCTCCTATGAAGGTGAAAAGTATCAAGTTGACATGGAGAACGCTCAGGAAGGCAAGCTCCAGTTCAGATCTTATGGACAACCATCTATCCTTGATAGAGCCTAAAATATGTCTAACCAGGACTGATACATTTTGAAACCTTTCCAGAGGACTTGTTTGAATAACACATAAACAGCTACATACCATCTACTGAATACAAAGAATCCACTAAGTTTTACTGGAATGCATTGATTGTTTTGTGTGCGCAGCATTTGATACTATACCCTATACTTTGTGTGCTTACAACTGTCTTTTTTCATGTTCTGTATTTTGATCCAGTTAGCCCTTTTAAAAATATTTCCCACAATATTGTTCCACCTAGTTCTTGCCTGCTAGAAGGAATTTTCTCAGTCTCTTTCATTCCATAGTTTTGTTTTACGAGCCTGAACTCTTCCATGTTGCCTTTCTTATGCTCACTGTCTTTTCATTCTTGGAACAGGGCAGGCATTTGGTTTTTTGTCTCTCTTCCTTCAACTCCTCAACAACTGTTTTCCCTTTCCTTGACTTTATTTTTTCATCTTCTCTCCATCTGTCTTTTCCTTATACTCCACCAGCCTGACATGGTAGGTCAGGCTACACCATTGGATAAGACCAGGAAAACATGTCTTCTCCTGCTGTAAATGCCAAATACATCAATGACAGAAGACAGCTGGCTTCTGTTCCACAGATAAGATTTTCAGAAAAAGTTTGATCATTAAATGGCAAGTGCCTGTGTTTTCTTTTCCAATGTCTGCTTTTATCTATACCCTTAAAGTAGCAATGCAGTACAATATCAATTTAATATCACTGCTACAAAATAGTTAATAGAACAGAAATAGAAGCTGCGTAGCATGGAGGGAGGATATGGAGCTGAACCAGAGACTGGGGCAAAATGGCTCTCCTTGGATTAACTCCGTTCATTATAAACTAATTGTTAGACTGACACACACCTCCATCCCAAATTACCTGCCTTCAAGGTACAACCGCCCTTCCCTGATGTTGGGGTTTTTAAGAGTTCTCCTAGATTTTTTTTCTGTTAAAGGAATTTTCCCCCCATACTGTTGCTAAGAGGACAAATCGCTGGATAGTTCAGGAAAAGAAAAGAGCTACCCACTGAGGGTGGGGTGCAACTGGCTACTCTTTTGTTTCACCTGGGTGTGTGGGCAGTTCAGTTCCGAATGCCGGAGAGAGAAGCTGTTTTTCATCGGCTGCTTTTTCCCTCCCTGCTGGAGAAGCCCTGGGATCCCAAGCCCGCCTTCCCTGCCACACTCGGAGCCGGACCACGGCCACCCTGCCCCGCCGTTGCTTCGAGCCTTTGCTACGTTGTAACCCTGCTCGACCTGCCTGCCCCGACCTCCGGGGGGTTCCCTGTTTGGATACACCTCGTCTGCCATCCGAGGCTCG
>NW_008237435.1:612712-619965 GCF_000691975.1 Corvus brachyrhynchos
GGCCGCGGGGGAACCATCGCACCTGCCCTGCTCACCGGGAGCCACCAGCACCCCTGCTGGCTGTGAGCAGAACTGCACGCGAGGGGAAAAGGGCCTGACAGCCGAGAAGGCTGGGACTGGGTTTGTGATTGTTTGCTGTTACTGCCATAGTTATTGGTGTTTGTTTGACTGGTTATATATATAATAGTAAAGAACTGTTATTCCTATTTCCCACATCTTTGCCTAAAAGCCCCCTTGATTTCAAAATTATAATAACTTGGAGGGAAGGGGGTTGCATTTGCCATTCCAAGGGAGGCTTCTGCCTTCCTTAGCAGACACCAGTCTTTCAAACCAAGACACCTGAGCACGTGCTCTACATTTTATTGACTGTATCTTTAAGAGTGAAATGAGATAATTTTACACCACTCAGTAAAAAAGGTATGTATGACTAGAGCCACTCAACCTCCAACTAAACATAAAGAAATAGTATAAGAGTAAGTTAAGAATGGGGAGAAGTTAGGGAAGACTCCATCATAACTTCTGGGATCAGTTGACAGGCTGAACCTGTCTTCTCCCCAGCTGGGATGTCTATCGGGTGAGAACCATATTCTATGCTTGCTAAATTATTACCTCCAGCTAACTTTTATTGGTGATTAGAGCATGTATTTCTATTGCTTTGAATACATTTTTGCAGTCAGATGCTATCACTGGCAGTTTTGAAACCTTAGCTAGTCACACTTTTCTATTAACAATGTGTACATAAATAAAGGTGTTATTCCACACACCGTGGGTGTTCACGGCTGTCGCTGGCTGTGGCTGACATACTCACTAAGAGGGGAGATTCTGGAGGGAGTGCCTCTTATGCTGTCGGGTGTGTGTCCCTGAACATGTTAGTCAAACCACCCTCTGATCCAGCAGTGGAGCGTGCCCATAACGGGACACAGACAGACTGGTCAGGCACAAAGGTCTCAGCTTTCCTGGGGCGCTAACAGACCAAACAAACAAAAAGGATTTTAGGAAGGTGCCCCCCTTTCATGTGACAGTCCCATCTCTTCAGTCTCTCACTTGGCTACAGAATATAATATGGACCCTGACTTCAGTGTCCTTGATTGATTGATTGATGGTTATTAGACATACTATGGAATATCAGTGAGTGAAGAACTACAGCAAGCATTTAACTTTTCTGCAAGGAGCTGAAAAATGTAGTCTACCTTGGCTTTTTCACAAGTTTTCTCTTCCTTGTCTGAAAGTATCTTCAGTGATTGTACACAGATAGTAGCAAACTGGTATGCTTGTTATAATATTTCTACTGTTTTGAGTTTCAGGTGTGCCATTTAATTGTAACCATTTCAAAGCTGATTTGTCTTTGAAGAAAATCCCTAGATGTCTGACTAAGCTCTGAAAACATGACTGATAAAAAATAAATTCTTTGGTAAGCATTTCAATCCCCTAAAAGAAATGTTGATGTGGCACAGGTAAATTGATGATCTGATGGAAAAAAAGCTGATGAAAACAACCCATAATGAATTAAATTACATTATTTGTAAGCCAAGATCTCCTGGTGAGGAAAGTGACTTTAATGCACCTCATTTTTTTCCCCATTAAAAGAAAATCTGTAATAATATTTTGTTAGTGAAATAACCCTCCTTACTTAAAAGACTATCCTAGATCTCTGCAGATCTAGTTTCAGACAGATACTTGCTTTTGGGAATTAATTGTATGCATCAGAAAACTATTAATAGAATCTGGACTTACAATTTGCCATTTTTTAAGTGATTTAATGGAGAGCTCTGATTTGCATCCTCATCTTATTTTCATAGCTACAACAAAAAATATTTTAGTCCATGTCAGGGCGGTACTATAGTTGGTAATTCTTTGTAGTTGAAAATAAGAGAAGCACTCGTCTCTGTCTGTCTCTTTTCCTTCCTGGGCTGCTGAATACACCACCTCATTTGTATTTATTAGTTAGCGCTACTTCTCTGTCTTTTCATTCTGCCTTTCTGCCTTCTTTTATATGCCTTTTTAATTAAATCTTATTCTGTCCTTTCATTACTTATTAATGTTTTCATTGGCAAGCATGGTTTTCACGCTCCTCACACAGCAGAGTCAATTTATTTCAATAACCTTATTTAGACCTAGTTATCAGCAATAACACAAATAATCCATTTGTTAATTATGGGAATTGAAGTGACAATTTCAGAACACATATTCCTAACACAAGGTCAAATGGTCATACCTGGAACGTGGCTTCTGCTTCATTAGCAAATGTGCTGACTATTAATGTGACAGCATCTGATAGAAATTGTTTACAACTTCTTACTAGGAATACTTGAGGTAGGTATCTAAAGATGTTTTCCCTCTATGTCCATTATGAAGGAGACTTTGAACATCAAAGTTAACCTCCTCATTTTGGCCAGCCCTCTAAAGCAGCCTACATTGACTGTACGGGAGCTCAGTCTCCCAGTTTAGGTGCCTGAAGTCAAGCAGTGCAAATAACCTCTTCTCAATGTCTCTGCAAATCGCCATTTCTCGTTTTAAAAAGTATTGACAAAGATACTTTAACTGCACCTCTTCTTTTAGCCATGTTCTCATGGAGAAGTTTCCTGATGAGACTTCCAAACTTCTGTTGTCTGTAGACCTCCATGCACATTTTATCTTGACTGCTACATTTCTTGTAAATTTGCCTTCATTGAGTAATGGTTTGAAGAAAAGGCTCTCATTTTTTGTTCTTTGTCCTGGTTTCTCATCTTCTTACCTTGTCAGTGGACTAATTTCTAGCATTTTCACTCCTACCCTTATAAATACCAGTATATTTTACTATCTACAATTTCCTCCAGAAAATATTTAACAAATAAAATGTGAAAGCACCTCATTTTGTATACTTTCTTCCATTTTCTGATAGCTTCTGTATGCAGTGAGCAGTTTAAGCAACATTGTTTCTTCTTTCTGGTATTGGCAAAGACATAGCTTACTTCTAGTTCTTCATTATGCCATAATGCAGAAGAGTACAGGTAAAAGATTGCTACCTTTCTCTTGGCTTCAATCATGTGGCCTAGTTAAGGTTATAGGAAATCTCAGTGGGCTGACGTCTGTCACATGGCTATGGATAAGCTATGGTTCCAGTGGCTGCCAGGACCACCATGGCTTGCTGGGTAATATCAGTCCAAAAGGAAAGAGCACACACAAGATAATTTACAAGTAAGAACCTCTTGCTTTCAGAGAGACTGCAACATGAGCCCGAGGGGCTCTGTGTGGAAGGCATGGACACACTTCTGCCAAACAAACATTGAGTTCAAGTACCATCAGAAGCTTTACAGTTGTAATCCAAACCCAAACAGTCTGTAGAGTAAGGTATAAAAGTAGCTCACACCAGTGAAAAGTTGCTGAGTAGCAAGTGGATGGGTATACAAAAGGAAATGATTTGGAAAACAACCTATTTCAGTGCTTGCACGAAGGGAAAGGTGAACTTTTTCAGAGGTTATTGGAGCTTTGAAATATCCTTTCCATCTGACTCAATGCTCTGTTTCAAGCTTCTCTTCTTCTGTAGCGTACTGGCTCTGGACTAATTATAGGTTAATACGTTAAGAAGCAGTTACACAGAATTGCCTTCTGTGTATTGGATGTTACACACCAGCCTTTGGCTGCTATCCCCACCGCAACATCAGGCTGCTTGTGTAAGTGGTAAAATAGACACACTGGACAGTGAGGACAAACAGGCATCACCACGGCAGCCACAGCCCCACAGTGGCACAACCACAAAAGTAGCATTCATAAAATAAAGAACTACATACAAAAAGCTGCCTACACTGAAAAAATAGACTTTTCAGATGCTGGAGTTGTTAAATAGAATTGAGAGCACATTTTCACCCTGGTTCCACAGGAGTTAGCAGTGATATCTCTGCAGCTAAAATACTGTGATGACATGATATTCTATGGCATACAGACAGCATTAGAAGACAATCCTTTTAATGCATTGACATCCACTCAAAAACTGATGTAGAAAACTGAGTATTGGGAAGACACATTGTATTTAATTGCTGTGTCTGAGAAAAACGAAGTTTCCCAGAGAAGCAGCTGCACTTTCCTTATTGATTCTGTAGTGTTATCACTCTCCCAGAGGTTCCTATGCATAAGACTGAACACATAGGGTCGTGTATCAGTAACAATTACATGAACACAGGGTCCTCCAAGTCCCTCGGCTGCATATAATGTCATGCATGCTTTAGCATCACATTGTCACTTATACTGAGGCACCGTCTCTGGGAATGAACATTGCAGAAGACAAACATGAGAAGAAAATCAGACAGGTGTTTCTCACACAGAAAATCAGTGGTTTTCATTATTTTGTCCATTGTCACAGTGGCATGTGCTTTTCAAGAAGATAAGACACATTATTAAACATAGCCATTAATTTTTCAGTGTAACTTTTTCTCATGCCCAAAGCATGTTGCATAGTCATCATGTAAGCAAGTAAGATTTCTTAATACCTTTTTCTCTTTCTAATATATATATATATATCCATGTAGAGAATTTCTGACAAAGGAATAGAGCAATAAGCCTTTGATGCAGAGCCTATTAACTTGGTAAATGTTTTGATCTTTATTTCTAGTCTTCTGTTGTTTTAATTTGTGGTTACAAAAATTATCTCTTGGTAAGAATATTTTCCTGTATTATTTTGGTGTTTTGGTTACTTAGTCTGTAAATATACAAGGCATTTAACCTGAGCTTTAAGAGTTGCTGTGTGGGTACGATGGGAATATGGAGGGTACTGAAGTAAAAATACATATACAGATGTTACATTTTTCTTGTGTCCATCAGCATTTGTAACTGATAAACACGAAGTACAGTGTTAAACTTCTGGATTTTTCATTGCACCAAAATAATATTTCCATTTCTTAATTTCCTAATAAAACTGCAAATGCAAACACAGAATTGCATCAGTTTTGAAAATACTTTAAATATTCCTTTACCAGAACTATCAAGCAATAGACTTACTGTTATACCTTAACCAAACTTCCTTACTTGATGATACAGCTTAGTAGCAACTAGTTATTTTTTTAATATTTTCTTGCATTGATAAAGGCATGCCTCTCTCTGATTCATATTTTTTTTCTCAATCTGTACCGTGAACTTGTATATATGTATTTATACAAGCTGAACTTGTATATATGTATTTTCTTTATAGTCAGAAGAAAATGGCACACTCTGCCCTGAAGAACCACCATCATCATAAGAAAAAAAAAAAAAGTTAAAATTAAAATGCCCAGACAAGTGTTGTTATGGGCTCAAAAAGTGAGTTGACAAATTCACAGAGGAAACTAATATCAAAAGAGATCAAACACAAGTACATGTCTCATGCCTGAGGAAGCCCATCAGCCACAGATGGGCAAAACCTGGGAAATTATATTGAGAAGTATATACAGGTGCTTTGCTCTTTTGTTCCTCCTGAAGCACCCATGCTGGCTATTTACAGAGAGGCAGTAATGAAGTAGATCTATCTCTCTGTTCTTTATGTTCTGCATAGTATGCAATAAAGTTTAGATACCTACAATGTAGGAGAAAAAAATAGAGAAAGTAATTGTATCATAAAAATATAATGTAATGCTAATTTCTGAAAAGCACTCCAGGAATCATACAACAAGGCAATGAGCCATATGGTACTCACTGTTTGAGATCAAAACCCACTCCCTGAAATGTTAAAAGCTAATCATGTAGATTATTTGCTGTTGGCTCTTGATGGTGATTTGGCATTTGACCAGTGAGTAATTCACAGATCAGGAGGGAGGTTTGCTTCCTGATTAAATGGATAACAAACATTTTAAACAGATGCTCAACATGAATGCAAACCAATAATAATGGACGTCCACGTGAAGTTTTGAAATTTATGGATAATTTCACAGATACTGCATAGCAGCCAAAATGCTTGCTGGCAATAACTGATTAGATCACATAGATAAACAGCCATTCTAGTTTTATGCTTAAGGGTATACGTATATCCCTTTCATTGTCAGGGTTCTCATTAGGTCCTTCCCACTCTGGAGTAGCCTGATAACGTGTAGCAAAACCCATAGGTATAAATTTAGCACATGAGTTACTTTCACCATTTCCCCTGAGAAAAGACACTAGTTTTATAGACAATGTTTCCAACTTGTCCTCCACAGAGTACCATGTATTATCTGCAAGAGTTCTTATAGAAAACATGCCTGAATGGAGATAGTTAATATATCTCTTACAGCACCAGCATTTTAGGACTTGTTTTGCCTTGGGCAAGATTGTCCCTGAGATTTCAGTGTGGCTCATGAGCTTGTAGCAGAGAATCCAAACTGCATAATCTATGAATTCTTTTTTTTTTTGTTCGTATTAAGTCTCAGAATTTTTCACATAATTAATATTTCTCTTCTATCTAATTGGACCTGACCACATAATTTCTAAAATTCACTGAAGACCTTATTAAGCAAAAATGGGAATGATACAGATTACATGGTTTACAATGAGTATTGTTACAGAAACTAAGATACATAGGTAATTTGGCAATTCAGTGATATGTTAATGCCAGAAAAAATTTCAGGGTCGGTGATAAAGGAAGGGACAGTTTCAAATAATCAGAGCTGCTGATGGCTTCTGCATTGAGTACAGCCACTCAAATATAAAGTCCTAAAAAATTTTCTCCCAAACTGAAAATATGAAATGATTTTTATATGAAAGAACAAGCTCTGACAAGACAAGCACTTACGATAACCAATATTTAGAAGGAGATTGCCTAAATGTGTTTAAATTATTTCACAATGAAAGGGCATAGGAACATCTAAATTTTTTTTAAATGTAACAGTTAAAATTAAGGAGAAGAATGTGTTTACAGGCATAGTTTGGCATCACTGACAAAAGCCAAATATGTAGGCAAGGAAAACAGGTAAAGAATATTCAAGTAAAGGTACTATTGCTTCCTTCTAGCATAGTCAAATCAATTCACAAGGTGTTCTAAACCTAAAACATTGTCCAAATCAGACATTGAAAAGAAATTTGGAGGATGCTGGACTCCTAGTTATTCTATTAAATTTAAAACTCTGATTTTAAAAAGCATGGGAAGAGCATTAATGCAGAACTACTGAAGTTTCAAAAAGGACATTTAGCCAAGATTAACTGCAATTAAAAAAACAACAGGATGTATATCAAGAAAAATAAAGTCCCCATTGAGGAAAAAACAAGATCAAATCGATAGCAATATAATTATTACATAGACGCCAAGGAGATAATTTTAAATTTTAAAAAGGAGC
>NW_008237435.1:620013-632740 GCF_000691975.1 Corvus brachyrhynchos
AGAAAATATTCCAAATAATTTATAGGAATGCAAAAGGAATGACAGTTTTACGGACAATAACACGAGCCAGTATGCTCTTGTGGCCAAGAGGGCCAATGATATCCTGGGCTGCAGTAGGAAGAATGTTGCCAGCAGGTGGAGGAAGGTGATCCTGCCCCTCTACTTGGCCCTGGTGAGGCCAGACCTGGAGTGATGGGTCCCATTCTGGACCTCCTGATATACGAGAAACACAGATATACTAGAGAGAATCCAGTGAAGAGCCATTAAGGTCATTAAGGGACTGGACCACCTCTCCCATGCGAAAATGCAGAGAGAGTTGGGACTGTTGAGCCTGGAGAAGAAAAGTCTCCAGGAGGACCTTTACTAATGTCTATAAACACCTGAAATGAGGGGGCAAAGAGGACAGATCCAGGCTATTTTCAGTGGTGCCCATGACCAAGGAAAATGGACACAAACTAAACACAGGAGATTCCCGCTGAACAAGAGGAAGCATCTTTTCACTGTGAGTATGACTGAGCTCTGACACAAGGTGCCCAGGGAGGTTGTGGAGCCTTCCTTCTTAGGGATATTCAAAAGCCTTCTGGACATGGTCCTGGGCTACTGTCTCTAGGTGGCTCTGCTTGCAGCAGGAAGGTTTATCAGGTTCCTTCCCTCCTGACATATTTTGGGATTTTGAGTAAGGAGAGGTGTTGGAATCATGAAAAAGTGGGAGGTATTCACCAAACAGGAAATAGCATCCACCTGATTACTTGGACCATGGAACTTTTGCTATCAAGAAGGGAACTATTGATAAAAAGATCTGTTAATGAAGTAGGATACATTTGGTAGACACTTGCATGAATTCGGTCTTGGGTTTAGTTCACAGCTGAAGAGAGGAAGATCAGGTGAACGGAGGTACTTAAGAGTGAGAGACAGCTGAGGAATATGTGTCCTAAAATTAATAACAAGAGCAATGCATTTACTGAGAGTAATATATCTTACACAGCTAGAAATAAATGAAGCCAAAAATCGACAAAAATCCTTGAAATTTTTATATAACAATAAGCTCTAGCAATAAGAATTACACTCAATCACACATCAGATGAAACTAGATACAATAGAAATAACATAAACCTGTGTGGCATACTCGCTTAAATGCCTTATCCCATGTAATGTAGAGGACTTCTCATTTACAGTTCTGCAGCTGGCTTATGATTTCCAGTTCTCCAGTTGCTCAGGTTGCCCTGGCCAGTATTTTCCACAGCTTCACTGAAAGTAATTTTCTCTTGCTCTGGTTCTGTTGCACCTCCAATCTTACACCAGCAGATTTCATAACTATTGTTAGTGCAGGTTCCAATGGGAAGTCACCCTGCAAATGCATCTCATCTCTTTGTCTACCAAATGGACTCTCATGACTCTTGGGAAGGTGTGTCCAAACAATCACCATGAATGCTGCTGATGACTCATGTCCATGTGGGACTCTGCTGAACTGGGAAGCGAAGGAAACTGGTCAAAAGCCCTAGAGATCTTGTGTTTGTCTGTGAAGGCTTTCTGGAGCTTGTAGGCAAGCAAAAAATTGAAGAAGAATTGTGAAGCCTGAGAGGCGCATGTTAAGATTAATCATATGGCAGAGACGTCAGCAAAGAGACCTCTGCCTAGAAAGCCAAGATATACTGAGATTAATTGAGGATTTTTGAAAGCTAAACTAAGCTGTATATTTAAAGAAAACAAAAAAAAAAACCAAGTTAAAACAGATAATGGACTTCCCAGACCCATATCTGTGTGGGAAAAGAGGTCAAGGAATAAAGAATCACTATGCCATGCTGTGATGACTAGGTACAGTTTAAAGATAATCAAAATATAGTCTCAGAGTAGATTAATATTTTGCTTTCCTTCTCAGTAAGAATAATTATACTGAACATAAGGGCAAAGACAGGATGGAAAATGGGAAATGAGAGCGTGGAAGCAAATAGGACTTCAACCAAAAGTATAATCAAACTTTAAGATGGCCTGCTGTGTTGCAGTGTGCTTTATGAGAAACTAGTATTTGAGCCGGATAAGGAAGAGATTAGAACAAAAGTTGAATGACCTTGAGGACCCAAGTATTACAAATGGAAAGGAATTCAAGACTGCAAAGTGTAGGGTCATGCACTTAGAGACTAGTAATAGGAATCTCTGTTATAAATTTGGGAGCTCATCATTGAGAATGACAGAGGAGGGGGAAAGCTTGTATATGCTGATCCATCACAAGAAATCTGGATGATGTGATGTGTCTGTGAAAAAGGTAAGGAAGGATATATCCACACAGAGGGAATGAAACAATAGTGCCTTTATATGAATCATTGGTAGGGCTCCATGTATAACAGTAGTTGCTCATGTCTAGGGAAGCAGGATTCAGAATGAAACAAAGGCACAGAAGGTCTGTTAGGAAGACCACAAGAATAAAGTCCTTTTGTATAATAAGTGACAGCAACTGTATTTTTTTAACAAATCAAAGGTTGAGATACTCTCTCTAAAAATGTATTTAGGGTGTTTTTTCATTCAAAATCAGGAAGATACTACAGCTGTTGAAACTAAAGGACAGAGGTGAAAAAAGACGAAGTTATAAATAAACTGTGACAGTACAGAGGCTGCAAATTAAAAGATTTTTAACCACAAATATGAGACAATAAAGTAGACTTTTAGTAAAAGTTCTTAGGGCAAAGCATAAATGCTTTTAGTAAGAGTTTCTGAAATTTATGAAAGGAATTATATGAACTTGCACTATTCCAGGCCTTTTGTGGTCAATCATCTTGGAAGTCCTTTCAGTCTTTTTAGGTAAGATCCAAGTTATCTAAACAAAGGGTATTGTTTGCCCTCATTGCCTTCTGTGAAAGATCACAGCTAATCATGGTATCAGTGAAGTTCTGTCAGAACAGATCTCTGTGTACAAATATTTTGCAAATTCTGCTGAGTAGTTATTTCTCAGTAAGCTGTTGTGGGGATGAGGACAGCAGCAAAATCTGAACAGAAACATTAAATGTAGCAAGTGCCTCAAACTATAGCTATGGATAATACATGGGCATCTTTCCTTCAAAGCATGGAGCTTTCTCTATCCTTTTGGAAAAAGTTCAACAGTGTTGAACTATGGTCCATGAAGGAAATCTATTAGGCACAGAAACAGTTCAATTAGCAAGTTGTACAGATTTCAAAGCCATAGATTTTTCTTCAATCCAAAGTTGTAATAAGTAATTCCTTTATCTGTGTGACTGTGTATCTATCAAAAGGATATTCTACTGTTCTGGTTACCACATGGTTAAGTGTGGCCCAAGACTGTGGTAAAAGCTGAGTGGCATCCTAAAGAAATTGTTCTTGACTATGGATACGTAATAGCAGAGAGGATATGGACGATGCAGACTTTACACAATCACATGCATGCACATGCAACATGCACAAACATTTACACACACCCCAGACAGCACATATATCACCTACTTGAACAGTTCCAGTGCTTGAAACATGTACTCTGTCTTTGGTCTCCAGGTAGTAATGTGTCATATAGCTCATAGGACCAAGAAGAAAACATGGAAAACACAAGAAACACAAAGATCCAATATAAATGTGTTTACTTCTTTCTTTTAACCCTAACAGAAGATAGACCTCCTCATTTATGATCCCTATGGGACCCTTCCAATTTGAGATATTATACAATTCCATGATTCTGTGATCTATACATACCTTTAATTTATCTAAAATCTGTATACTATTTCAAAGAATTTGATTTTTATTTGTATAGAAAAATACATTTTGTGCTTTTCATATTGGAAAAATACAACACCCAGCCCATTCCCTTGGTAGATCTGATTCCTGTGTCAGTCTTTGTCTCAGCTGCCAGAATTGTGGTGGGAAAGGATAATAAACTTTCACTCAGGCTGGGCTGACTAAAAGGCATCTTATCTAAATGAGTGCAATTACAGCTTCATTTTAAGCTCTCTCCTGATCCCATGTCTGAGTGCTGTTGTATTTGGCTTGGTTATACAGACTCTTATGGCACATATTAACATTCAAAGAGCTGGCTTGTCAGAGAATTTAGGCATTTTTCTAATTTTAGGAAGAGACTTCAGTGGGGCATCTCTAGTTAGACCTGTGTGTCAGTATCAGGCTGAATCAGAGCCAAGGTGTTTGTGAG
Organism: Corvus brachyrhynchos; assembly: GCF_000691975.1. NCBI lineage: Eukaryota > Metazoa > Chordata > Aves > Passeriformes > Corvidae > Corvus > Corvus brachyrhynchos. Next base: position 624,161 of record NW_008237435.1, read on the forward strand.
CGTAATTCTTGCCTCTTTTCTATGTCTGCCCAAACCTGTCCTGCTGAGTTCAAAGACAGATTACACATTCCTTATCTTTTGTAAATTCCTTTGGGTCACCTTATTCCTCAAAGTCTATCACAAGTTCTTTTTGGTTTTTAAGACAAGTTGTTGGCAAAGACATTCTTCCTGAGGAGGCGTCCCTGGAGCAACCAGCTGTGTACTTTTTCAAAATGATGGCTGATTTTAATAAGTAAGCAATAAAATATATCTGTATGTTTACAGAATCATATAATTTATCCAGCTGGAAGGGACCCATTCTGAAATACATTTCAATATATTTGAAATTTGAAATATGATATCAACTATTTAATATAAGTTAAAAAATAATATAGTATGATAAAATGAACAGGAACCTGGCAACCAAGTGGCATTGAAGAGCTGCAAGTAGATATCAGGTCTCCCAGGTCACATCTCAATGATTAGATTTTTAAGTTAAGAAAATGGATTGGTGTGTAGATTATTTTCTGAGCATAACAGGTTTTCTGAGAGAAGAGGGAATAGTAAGCAAAGGGTCCCTCTCTTTTTAACACTAGCCATCTCAAAATGCACTGAGGGGATTAAGGTTACTTATCTTTTTGTGGTGTCTTTTTCTAAATTTTAGTCACCATCCTACAGGACATATAACACATTTCCACATTAATTCATTAACTGACCTTACTGGCTCTGTACCTGACTTTTTTGGTTCAGTGTTCCTGGCCTTTTTTTCACCCATCATCATCTGCTTTAGAACTCCACTTTCTGGTTTCTAATTTTGCCTCCTCTGCTTTCTGGTGTTGCTGCATCTGGAAAAAGCACAGGGAGAGGTTGTGAAGGGTGAGCAGCCAGTGCTGTATTTCTACTTGGCAGAAGCTACAACTCCTTCTGCCTTGGGCTGTTCTGATGGCAGAAGGCAACAGAGCATGAGAAGCATTTAGCACAGTCTTGACCCGGCTAGCAAGGTGTAAATCAATTAGCTGTTGAGCTAGCAGCCCAAGGCTGTAGAATGAGGGAGAAGAAAATTATGGCTACCCTGAATTGGATTTTAGGATGTTGTTTTGTTATGATTTGTTTGGGGGGGGAGGGGTGCTTCGTTGTTTGTTTGTTGGTTGGTTAGTTAGTTTGGTTTGGTTTTGGTTTGGCTTGGTTTGGGTTTTGATTGTTGATATTTTTTTATTTACCCCACAGGGAAAGCTCTCCTGGGCAGCAAGCTATCAATTTTCAGTCCTAGTTAATTGTATCAATGCATCTGATACGTAAATGTTTTCAAATGAGAGGCTAATTCTGCACAGCAGCAAATTCCTTCAGCTGCCAGCAATTAAGATGGATAGATTCAACGCTTCAGAGGTCTTATTTTATGAAAGTATGAGTTATCTCATCTGCACAGATTAATTAAGATCCACCGAGGATAAAGTTCTGAATGCTCTCACTTTTCAAAGTACTCCCTATGCTGAGTAATGACTATTTTCCTGGATAAACTTCACCAAGACTGGGAACTTAATAAAGAATTTAGGGTTCTAAAAGGCAGCATTTACTCGTATGAATTATGCCATTTTACAGCAAAAGTTTCAGACTGCTACTCACATGAGTAAGAATTGCAGTTCATTCATCATTAGGAAAGCCACAATAAATAAATGTTAAAATAAAATGACATGGCCATATCCTCAATACTGCAAAGAGGACCATTTTAAAGTGTACTAATAATTTAGCCTGCCAATAAACGTTCTTAATGAAGCCCTTCAGACTAGTGTTGGAATAATTTTGCTTGGTACAAGTGGAAAAATTGGGCATATTAACCTGATGGGGGGTCACTTGAGGCAATGTGCTTGCATGTGTGTTTGAGAGGATCTTCATGTAAAAGAGAAATATTCAGTAACAGAAAAATACAAATATCACAACATAAAAAATATCAAATAAGGAAAGATAATTAAAAGATTTGTGATTATGATCATCTTATGGTTTTTACACATTTCTTTTATGTGAAGAGTGCTGCTTTTGAAGAACAGAGAGTCTGTATGTGATTAAATTTAAAATGCTTTTGTATTTAATGCCCAGGTATATTGTGAAACATATTCAAATGCAAAGAAAAATGCTCATTACTTTCCTCTTGCCCTTAAATTTGGAAATGATGTTGCCATTATTCATACAAGGGCAATTTTTCTACTCCACGCAAGAATTTTGTGCAAGAAACTTGCCAAGACAAGACGGGTTTTTGTTATGTTTAGCATGACCTTATAAACCGGATTGTAAAACGTTTAGAGGGTTGTCTCCAGAAAACCGTGAAGCCTCTGCTCCTACTAATTTCAGCTTTGCCTGCCAGGCCTCTCACCCTTCAAGACTGCAATTGCTGCAAACTTTTCTTCAGGATAGAATTGAAAATTACTTCACAAGCTGTTTTCTTCACCTGTGTAAAGATTTCCTGCTTCTCTTCCTTCTATGTTCCTGCTGTTAGACACCAAGGAAACTGTAACAAGTGCCACATTTCTGAAAGAAAAAGAAGACCAATTCCTGCCTCAGTTGTTAAATAAGATGGGTTTTAAAACCCAAGCAAGGATGGTGAAATGCTGCAAGTCCATGGGTAGATTGCTCCCTCTCCTGACAGCCTTCAATATTGCAGAACAGTTTTTTAACCAGCTAAAATTGAGGCCTATTTAATACATCTGCTTTACTATTGATTATTATTTTTGATCACGTCTTATTAAAAATTCATAAAATTTGAAAAAATATTTCATTATAGTATCTGATCTCTATTACTGCACCTTACTGGCTACAATAAGGAAAAGTGGATTGCTAAACATATCTACTAAACACATCTGATGGTATTTCTCAAGGCCTGCCTACAACTAAACCTGCCATTTTTTGTGGAGAAGGTTCTGAAGCAGGCATGCAAGATTTTTTACATGCTTCTACAGAAGAGAAGAAAGGAAGCTTATCTAGGGTCACGGATACTGGAATATCACTTTACGAGGACATCTATTATGTGCTCCATTTCATAATTTCAACCAACCCAAGGTCATATTTGGTTCTCAGACTTTGCTATGCCCTGTTTCTAATCAAATCTGAGGCTTCCTTTTGCCTTACATAAAATCTAAAACTAGTCAGAAACCTCTAGTTCTCCAGAATTTCCAGTCAATAATGCACCAGTAGCAAAAGAGACAGTGTTTTCAATGTAGCCAGATTTTATTATGAAGCTCAGAATACACTTTTCTTTGCCCTGAAAGCTGTAAAGCTAGGAGTAAAAGCCATCTATAGTCAATTTTTAAGTTAATACCATGTGTGAGGGTTTGATTTATGAGGGTTTTGTTTGTTTTCTAAAGTTTAGAACTGATATTATTATCTGAAATCTTTTACTTCCGATAGAGTGAGGCTAGCTATTTTTTGGCTAGTTTTGAAAATAATAAAAATAATCCCAAAATTCCCAACATAACCAAAAAATATAAAATATCATGAGTCAGACTCATTCATTCATTTTGCCCCTTTAGAACCATGGGGCCTAGAGATGCTCTTTTCTTTATATGTTAAAAGCTGAGATCTTGTGGCAAATAATTAATTTTCAAGTTTCAGAACACAAATAAAAAATATTTTAAGAAAGACAATAAGCCCATATTTTAGTGTTAGCTGAACATATAGAGGATGTCTGTGCCACTCAAAGGCATAGACACTAGCAAAGAAGGAAAAAGTTGATCATCTTCTCTCTGGAAGGGGGTTTCAGACAGAGGATGCCCTCGAAGGGAGCATGTGACACACTGGGTCTGGCGGGTCAGGCTGCAGCCAGGAGTCTCATCCATGTGAGATGGTGTGAACAGCACTGCTGGGGAAAGGCAGATGGACACATGCCCAAAAGCACCTTCTACTGCCAGAACCTGATGTTGGTAACTGGCTGAGCACCATGCCGACCCCCAAGGTCAGGGGGAAATGTCTGCTAATGTTAATGGAGGAATGTTTTTGTGAGAAAGGGATGTTTAATATATTTTTCTTTACAGTTAAATACATCCTGAGGAGACCATTTCTCTTCCTATTTCGAATTTGGTCATCACAATTTCTGTGGCAGTTCAGTTCTCCTGGGTGCATAAGAATGGGTCACATCTACATGCAAACCTCTGAGTTTAGAAAAGATCTCACCTGAATAAGGCATTCGCCTGCATTTAAAATATGCAACAAAATTATATTAAGAAAAAAAAGTACTTAATTGCCATTCAGAAATTTGATTAATATTTTACTCCCAAGAAAATAAAGCACCTAAATGGTGCAGATTTTATGATACTTTATGAGAATTGGGAGAAACTGAGAAAGTTTTTTCAAAAGCTCTTAAATGAATCATCCATCCTTGATTACAGATCAGACACTGTGGCCAGTTCTATTGTAGGAGACCAGAAAGTGTTTGGAGATAGGGGTTCAAAGATGAGCAAAAACCTGTTGGAAGATGTAAATTTGTCTTTGTGAATGATCTATCAAGATGCATATATCTCTCTAGACAGAATGAAAGATATCATGATGGAAATCAAAAGGGAAAGAAAACAGGAGGTGGTCACACCAAACAGGCTAACAGGAAAGAAAACTTGAACAGGAAAGGATACAGAAAAGGACTTAGAACAAATTAGAGGGAGAAATATATTGCAAAGCCACAGATTATTATGAGATAACAACACAAGGAAAACCTGATATCCAACATTCACAGCAATATCTGAGAAATGCTTCTCAGAAAATAGAGATTCTGAGTGACTCACTGAAAATTTGTGGTTAGTTACCCATGATTTCTGTAAGTAAATAAAAGTTCCAACACTCGGTAATTTTCTGTCAAAAAAAAGAAAAAATAGCCTAGAAAGATAAGGAATTGCACACAGCTATCAGACAAGTAGAACTACTGTAATACCAAGTTCTATTACAACTTGTTGAAGGTCTCTTTATGAAAACTAAACACCATGAGACAGAATGTTCAAAATTAAACATTCTTGTTGTGAGAAAAACTGATTTTTTGTAATGCAACTTTTGTTTCCAGGGTATCATAGGCAACAATACAATGTCAAACATTGCAGAACTGAAACCTAAGTTCACATAGTAGTGCCACTTTTTGCCAGGAGCTAAGAGAGCTCAAATGCATTGGGCTTCTATGGAAACTCTGACCATCATCTCAATTAAAAAAAAAAAAAAAACCAAAAATCCCAGCATCTTATGCCTGAGTTTCCACTCTGCTGGGAAAGGTTTTGCTCAAGGGAAATTTTGCATTTGATATAAAATGTCTAACAAGTCTATCACTGTTAAGAACTTTTAGAACTAGATGAAATATTAAAAACAAAGAAACTTCTGATAAACATGTCTTTTTTTAATATGCCTTAATCTATTTTCTGCAAGACAGTTGGGATAAGATTGATTTTGATTCTGTGGTTTTAACATTTTTTTCTTTCATTCTCATGGGTCCTCCAAGTCAAAATCAAAACCAGACTTGTTGTCTTTTATAATTAGATTGAAATAGATTAAGATAAATATGTACTTCATGCAGGTTGCTTTAAATAGTTGGCATTAAAGTGATCAGAGGTAGTCTTTGAAGTTCATACCACTTCAGAGGAAGTGATGAAATTTCACTCCGGTATTGGTACTAAAGGTTCCCTGGGCAGACTGGCAATAACTTCATAGCATTAAGACAGTGAGCACTAGAAAGTAGGAGGATCAAGACACATTTAAATGAAAATTTAACATCTGGCAGACTCAGTAAAATCTCTGCCACTAGGTTTTCAATGTAAGAATACATTTAGGATGTCTTTCTTACAAGTTTTTGAAAAAGAAACTTGATTATTTTCCTTCCTTCCTTCCTTCCTTCCTTCCTTCCTTCCTTCCTTCCTTCCTTCCTTCCTTCCTTCCTTCCTTCCTTCCTTCCTTCCTTCCTTCCGAATTCCTTCCTTCCGAATTCCTTCCTTCCTTCTGAATTCCTTCCTTCCGAATTCCTTCCTTCCGAATTCCTTCCTTCCTTCCAAATTCCTCCTGAATTCCTTCCTTCCTTCTGAATTCCTTCCTTCCGAATTCCTTCCTTCCTTCCAAATTCCTCCTGAATTCCTTCCTTCCTTCTGAATTCCTTCCTTCCGAATTCCTTCCTTCCTTCCTTCCTTCCTTCCTTCCTTCCTTCCTTCCTTCCTTCCCTGTCCTAAAATGGAAAGCGTTGCTGAAAATATTATCACAGCTGTAATTAGTGCTGCATAAAAATAGACAGTTTCCTTTTTAAAGACTTGATTTTTTTTTTTTGTTTGCATAGACATTTAGAAAACCATATCAGCATCTGCATGAGATACAGTAGAAAATTTATCAGAATTGTCTCAAATGTTCCTTTATATCACACCTGGACTATACATGAAAAATTTCAAAATCAGTGAGTGTCATTCAAGAAAAAGAACTAAATTATTTCTCAACTTTATTTGTTTAATGAACAATTAGTTGCTTCCGTGGTTTAAATAAACAACAATATAAGCTTTGTGTGGTTTATTTTTGTTCCTGTGCCATGTTGAATTTCCCACTCTTGATTTCTGGATTGTTGTTCAAAGCTTTTTCAGACACAGTCTGGAGCAGTTCCTGATCTTCTAGTCTCAAACAGCTTCTTTTACTTCTGAGTATATATTGCATGTCACTGCAGTGAGACCCACAGCAGAGCACCTGCTTACTGCTACTGTGAGTGAGCTAGGTCTGTCCCATGCTGCTGTCAGCAATCCAAATCTTGGTATTGACCACTCTTGCTCCTAGCCCTCAGCACATAAGTACCATTCATCAAGATGAAGAAGTAGTCACTGTATTAGGAAATCTTTATGGTCCCTGTCCTGTTGCTGCCTGTTCCGAGCTTCCCTTCCCCCTCCCCGAGACAAGCCAGGACTTGCCTCTGCCATGTGTTCTGAACCCCTTTGTTCCAAGCGCGGGCAAAACCAAATGTAACTCAAACTCTTTAGCAGTGTTTGATTGGCCGGTCACCCCGGGTCCGCCCCCAGTCCTCCCCTTTCCCCTTCTCTGAATAAAAGAGAGGACCAAGGCAGGGCCCACCTTCTTTGGCGTTGCAACTCTTTCTGCGAGCATCTCTTGTCGTCTGTTTCTTTTTGAAAGCTCTAATTGCGGAAATTAGGTGAACCAAAAGCTATATTTCTCCCTCTTTGTTTCTGCTGGTGATATCAGCTTTGCAGCTACCATTTTGCCGCTTTTAGAGCTACTGAAATGCTGGATTGCCCATGCTACCTCTCTAGGCTGCCCAAGGTTTTCTAAAGTGTTGAACTACGAGCCTAGCTGGTAAAAAGCTGTAAGTGTATCTCTGCACTGTCCCAGTTCCACTCCCTGGTGGTTTTCCAGCATTCTTTTTCTTCTTTTTTTCTTCATTGCAAACTGGCTGTGCCATTTCTTCACATGCTCACACCCAAACAACTCTCCTCATCCTTGTCTAACATCCAAACCAAGTGTCATTGGAATTCATCCTCACTCTTATGCTTGGAGAAATGTCAGTTCTCAGTTAAATTTTGTTACATTTCCGAGTAAGAAACCTGCAATCACTGAAAATAAACAGCAGCATTTACTCTAAATAATTCCTTATCCACAAATGAAAAGGCTCCAGTGGACTTCTTTAATGGTAAAATTGAGCACATATGAAGGGCATATGATATATAAATTAAAAACTTGCTGTAGGTTCAAAAATCTCATGGAACAGAGGCTCTAGACTTTGAAAAACAAGAAAAATCCATTTTGAAGGGAATTCTATATTCTCTGCTGGTAGCTCTCCTTGCTTATTCCATCTGTTTAATCTTCTTACAAACAGGGTCTTGATGTAGGTGTAAACTATGTTCATTCTTGTGCTATATTTTGTATGTTTTTCCTTGAACAGATGATCATAATATAGCCAAGCCTGCCTACCTAGCTGCTATGTGACCAGCAGTTTCTAATTGTTTATGTTATTGGTTGACTTTTCTGCATTAAATTATTCTTTGCTTTGTTTCTGTCTTGGGTTAAGGTAAGTTATTGTGAAGGGAGAACTATTTTCAGCAAAAACATGGAGTATTTTAACAGCAGCAGTGTAGACATTGCCGTGTAGACAAATGATAAGGAAGGTGTCTGCCCTATAAAGAAAAATCTGATCACTTGAGAACTCAGTTTACCCTCTTAGGCTAAAACTGAAAAGTGCTTAGTTTTCCTTCTGATGAGCCACGGAAACTGCTCTTTGCAAAGAGTAGAAAAGTTATGGGTCTGTTAAATAATTATTTGCAGGCTCTTTTTAACTTCCCTGTTAATGCAGTTGTCTATTCTTCCCTGCTCCATTAAAGCAGATGACTGAAGTGGGAACGTAGAAGAATTCTGAAAAATCACAACAGTCATAAAAAGGATATATATGAATCAGCTGTTGACTCTCACTTCCTGGATAAGATCTGAGTAAGGAGGAGCATTAAATGAAGCCATATACCTGGAGCTGCTTGTATGAAGAAATGTATGTCCATTATCTTTGCTGAGCTCTCAACGTAACTTTGTGACTTCTGTGCTTCAACATCCAGGTTATCCATACCTGAGATAGCTATTTAACATTGTCTACATCTGTTGTAGAGTAGA
>NW_008237435.1:632758-641459 GCF_000691975.1 Corvus brachyrhynchos
TCCCTACATCAGTTAAAAAATAGGCCTATCACAAAACTAACGGAAAATACATATGTGTAAAGTGGATGCTATCTTTCCTTATAGAGGGGGGCTTATGGACATATGCCCTCATTTCTTCATGTAGCCACTAGATTTTATTTCATAAGGGGAATATGCTGCCAGCCTTACCTACTCCATGAATATGGTATTCATCATGATCTAGAACATCCAGATGCAGTCCTAAATTGGTATGTAAAGATTTAATTAACTGAGTAGTCCAACAAAGAGGAAGACTAAGAATATAAATGGCAGTTCTGTGCTTTCCTTCTTAAAAGACAGAGTATAAAACGTCATAAAATGCCTGTGAGCCATTTACTCAATCCAGAAGAAATTTTGTAGGAACCAAAAGGAAACCTACCTTGAGAAACTGTGCTGGTCCTGTTCCAGCCTCCAACACATGTAAATAGATAAAACCTCACTGTCAGGAGAACACAGGCAATGAGGCTGTTATGTTTAATCCTTTTGAATGAGCTATTTAAAGAGGGCCAAAGTATCATAAAAACAATTAGGGGCTGTTTACCCCTTGGTTAGTGAAATCTTTGCATCTGTGGGTTTTGCTGTAATGGGAAAGGAGGAAGTTGCCATCTCTACCACCAAAGACTGATAGCTTCTCTTCTGGATGTAAAGAATCATTTTTTAAAATATATTTTCCAAGTATGAATATTGTCTGAGCAAAACATTTTCAAAAGTTTTCTTTGGGTATTTTGAAAATGCATGGTCCAAAAAAAATAGTTATTTTGGAATTATGTTTTCTGTTCAACAGTGTAGATGCATGTATGAATGTGATAGTTCTGAAGGTAAGTATTTCTGCTGGGAGTGAATCTATTGGCTCTAGATTGATGTGTAGAGATGAGGTGTTGGGTTCCCACAAATACACCATGAGAAAGAAGTCTTTTACTTTTTTTGCATGAAAGACAGACCAAATGTATGAGTTTATTATTCAGTGCACAGGACTCAATGGCTCTTGTTTCTGTCTAGGCTTTAAGAGCTTAAAGTTCTGTCACTAGGAGTGCTCTAGCCTGGTCAACAACTGATGTACATTCTTTGCAAGTACCGTGCTCACTGTGTAGGCCTGTCTAGTAGGTGCCAGGGTGGTGGGGTGTTCTCCATCTTGTAACACAGTGAGCTGTCCCAAAAGCCCTCCTGGTAGGCTGTGGTAAATTATCAGACTTGCTACAGCGTTGCCTTCAGTTGGTGAAGAATTGATAAGGCTTCTTGAGAACATGAGCTAAGGCTTATCTTGCACTAGGCTGGAGCGAGGCTTAACAACTGAATGATGCTTGGGGTGACAGAAAAGTCTCAGAGCCAAGACCCTCATTAAGCCCTATTTGCATATTAACTTTCATACTCCTAAGAATGCAAACGAAGAGAAAAGAGAGCATGCTTACCTGTATGATGACAGTCACCAAACCCCACCTGTAACATGCAGTTGTTCCATCTCTTTGCAAAGGGACAGAAGTTATTGCATAAGAAGTGGGTTTTAGGGGAAAAACAAGGAAAAGCTTAATTTATGTTATCTTTTTGACAGCCATACTTATGCAAATACAATGGAAATGGATTGTCTATCTGCTTGTCAACCAGTCCTATTCAACCCTATTTCTTTTTCCTTTATAAGTCTGAAAATGAAAAAGATATTTGAAAAGATATGTGAAAGAATCACATTAAATTACTTAAATTTTTAGGACAGGAAAATGCTGGAAATTTACATTTAAAATTCTGAAAAGAAAAATTGTTGCCTTTTGGTTTGCTTCCAAAACAGATGAAAGTACCTCGAAGTACCTCACAGTTTTCTTCCTTGACCTGGGGAGTATTTGGGTGACTCAATGACTCCTTCAGATCTTCTCAGGAATGTTTAGGCATCTACTAGATGGGTTTAATAAAAATAATGTTCAAAAATCTTCGCTAAACTTTTTCTTAGAAAATGTGGGAATGCTGAATAGGATGTTGCTTTTCCCAGAAGTCTTTCCATTTACCTCATTTCACCACATTATTTTGCTGTCTTCTACTGATGCCAATTGGATTGACCTATCTTAAAAGGCAAGCTTAATTATTGTTTAACAGCAAAGAAATGTTTTAACAAAAAAAAGAAGAATATTTTAATGCTTATAATATTTTACTTTTGAAGGGTGGGGGTGTGGTTGGGTGTATTTTTCCATAATATTTGTGGAGTTGTCATTAGTCAGGAAATTATTTTATAGCAGATAACCTCTTTAATGAATGTGTTAAAGTAAGGATTAAACGTAGATAGTTAAGATATAATGGGGATAAACTTAAGCTCTGTTATTCATCTATTTTGTCAGAAATAAAATTTCTTCACTACTTTAGGCACAATACTCAAATCAAGGCAGAGTCACTGTGAACCCCACAAAATACTACAAGAATAAATTTTTGAAACCGTCATCAAAATGCAGCAAAACTCAAGGGAAAGACAATATGTGTATTTCTGTACTTAACATCTCCAACCTTCATCTAGTAATTTAGTGACAACTCAAGTCTAGGGAAACCTAGAGTTGGGGTAAATGCTAAAATAAAATGTAACTCTTTGCTGAGCTAAATTTAGGAGGCACTTAGTTTCCATGAGTTGAGAGTCATGCACCAGATATCAGTATTGTTCCCAGGTGATATTTATAGATGAAGAATATCTAAATCTATTGTGCCTGGATAAGGAGTGATTTAGGCAGAATACTCACAAAATTAGAGTTGCAAGATAGAATAAAATAAAAGTAACTTAAACATCTATTACTGTTATTTTGAGGGAAGGAATATGACTTCTGCAAGATTCAAGGATACCTAACATAATGAAAGCATAAATATAACTATGTCTATAAATATTTTCATACTTTTATACTTCAGAACGAAAACAGAAATGGGATGTACTCTCTCTGCTCTGAGGGAAATCTGTGAAAAACAGGAAGTTTGTGTTTGGTTTTTAGAAAGCTTTTCTTTTAAGCAATGCAATAAAAACCTAAATAAATAAGCATATAAATAAACCCCACTGCTTTTATTGTATTTTATTGCTTTGATCTCTTTGTAAATCGGAAAACCCCGTGTTGCCTGTCTTAACAGGAAGAGAGACTATTCAAGGATATCCCACTTTGCCATTCTCCTGAGGCTCCTTCAGCTGACCTTTTTCTTGACTTACTAACATAACGATTTCAGATGTAAGTTTTTCCCTTTCATTTCCTACAAGATCATCACAGTTTGGTGGGGTGGGAGGTCGGTGGTCCCACTTTGTGAAGAATTCATCTTCTCTCATGGATGAAGTTGACACAGAATCACTAATATGAAGTTGCTTTGCTCATTAGCTTCCTTTGATTTCTAAGAACACTCAATACACTTTATGCCCAATAGATGGCAGTGAAGCACTGAAAAATCCACCAGATTTGTTTATGATTTTATTTTTAAATCTCTTCTGCAGTGAAAATAACCAGCTACAGCCTAATGCTCCTCCTGAAGAGCAGGCACAATTTACAATTCCCTCTACATTCTGAGCTGATGTTTCATAAGAATCTGAAATTTTCATATGCATCATAATCCAGACTTTGCTTTCTGATACTTTTTTTTGTGACTGTTTCTGCTTCTGTTCCTCCTTTCTTAACTCTTAAAATACTTTCTTAAGGTTCACAAAAGTCTGTGCCTCTTTTCTCATTAGATGTCACTCATTGTTGACAAGGTGATGATAAATTCCAGTGCTTATCTCTTCATTAAAATAGCATAATGTCTTCCGTGTCTCCAGTATAGTGGCCAATTGAACCTGCTAAATATATGCAGAAGATCTTTATGTGTTCACACTTCTGAGAAATATGGAATATTTTTCTGAATCACTTGAAGTTTTTGTATCAACTACATAAAAAGAGTAGGCTTTGCAGCAATCCAGAGAAGTTGTGTTTGGAGTTTAGAGGAGGAAAGTTGTTTTCTACTGTATGTAATATTCCAAGTTTCATTAGATAGCAGTAGGATTTTTCAGAAAATCTCAGAGCAAAAATTTCACATGTCTTTGACTGATTGTTCCTAAGGGCCTTGCTGCCTTTTCACTATTAGGCTTCAAGCTAAAACTGGTAATTTATTTGCACTTCAGAAAAATGTGAGCTACAAAAAATGGTGATGCCCTATTTTATGATTGTACTTTCAGTCTAGCAAGATCTTCAAAGAAAAGTACCTGCAAAGCAATATTTGCTATTTAAGAACTATCTGAAAGGACAGAAGATGTGAATTATTTACAGAATGATGCACATAACATCTGATAGTCATAAAAATTACACACCCACTTTATAAACACGATTTATTCTTCCAAACACATGTCTTCCGCTCCCCTCCCCTTCCGTGGAAAAAATCCTTCCTTAATAAAGAATTTGGATTTATAATTCCATTTACTGAGAGAGTTGCTTTATAGCTTCTTGCAAAAGTATGCAACTACTTCTCTAAAATTTCAAGATTTTGTCCTCACTTTTTCAGGTGGTCAGCCAACTTTATAAGATGGTGTACATACACAAAAGAGATCTTGACAAGACCAGTATGAGACAGAAAAAGAAGCAAAGTACAAAAATAACAATGGAAGGTTCCTAAGCAATGATTTTACCTGTCAGATGATGAAATTCTTTGCAAGAGAAGATTTCTACCCAGCTAATTTCACTGGTTGACCTCTGTTGTCCCCATAAGGACTAAATTTAACATCTGTCTTGGGATATGGACTACCTTTACTGTAGGCAAAGATGTTGGGGGCTTGCCACTGGTGGTAGGTTTCATTGCTGCCTTTCTGGCAGTAAAAGCCCAAAATACAGGCCTGCCGTTTTGTGCTCCCTGCAGTGAAGCAGCTATTCCACACAGTCCATAAAAAGTGCAGTTTGCAAAAGAGATTCAACTTTTCTGCTTTGGCAGTAGAAAATTAAAAAAACTGATCAATTTTTTTGGGTTGCTGTTTTTTTTCACCATCAGTTACTATGCAGTAATTTTTTCCTAACTTCAATATTCATATCATTTTGGCTCACACCTCTTTCCTGTAACAACATTGTAATAGCTCAGTGGTTTGGATGGAGATGATACATCTTTGAATATCATGTCAAAAATCAGCCTAAATAGTCCAAAGAACTGTTTTGGCATTGGATCAAAATTCACTCAAGAAGAAAAAGTAAGCTTGTATTTATACAAAAAACTGTGCTAAACAATGTAATTATGTTTCATCATGTCCACTTGAATAAAGTTGAAAGTTTTCACTATTTTTAATGCCATTGTAAAAATGTACCAAAAGTGAAAAACTGAATACTGTGTATTTTTTATTGAACCACAAAAGAAGTCTAAGTCCAGATAATACTAAGGGTCTCATTTGAAAACCACAAACTCCTGAGAATTTAGAGTTAAGACTAAAAATACAGTCTTAACTTATTTTGTTGCATGTAGGTACTGAAGAGGTGGAACTACCTAGGCAGAACGGGGTTAGTTAAGGATCCTAAACAGAGTTTGAAAATATCCACAGACACAGCATTATATGTCGCCAGTCCCATTTATGGATACTGCTATATTAATGACACAATATTTGTTTTAGAGGCCACCAAATATCTTTGCCAGATTAAACATTTGTAATCTGGATCCAGCTTTAATATACTCTTTCAAATGGGAAAGCCACAAACAGCTATAGGCAACATCAACATAGTCTCCCTCAATCTGTTAATTTGTCAGAATTACAGACAAGGTAGAGCCAATAATAATAAGCACCTTCCATGAGGACATTAATTAGAATTTTAAAATAATGCGACTCCTTGCTATAAACAAATCTGAGTTTAATGTGTTGGAAGAAAAATCCTACACTATTTCAACAAAAGATTGACAGTGAACAGATCAGTCCAGAGAAATGAGAGCAGTGTATAAACTTCCTTCCCTCTCTTTATCCAAAGATGCTCATGATCTGCAACTTTTGAATACACCTGACCATCTTCTCTTTTTATGACTTGGTCCTTGCTTACCATTTTAGGCATGTCTGCACAGTTATCTGCTCACTTAAGCATAGAATGTAACTCTCTTAGAAATGTCCACTTCACTTCCTTAGGTGGAACCAAAGGGATTATCCTGTATTTTCTCTACAGCCACTGGATTTGCTTTTTCAATTCCATGGGCTTTCAATGACGTGGCAATAAGGCAAATGGAGAAGAAAGAGGAAAAACAGTATGAAATACATTAATCTGTAGCAACTTCAGCAGTGGAAACATTTTTCTGGACAAGGGCTGTGTTCTAGACTAGTGGACTAGATTAGTGACACAAATATGGGGCATCTGGCCATGATACTGATCTCAATGGTAATACAACTAATTTTCTGTGAAACTCTTCCTTATTCCCTCCCCTCCAGTTCTGGCATTTCTGTCCTCTGCTCTTAAAGAGGAATTCTTCTACAAAGGCAAAACATTTTCAGTGAAAAATAGTCTTTGTAATGATGATGCCATAAGGAGTTTTTGCCTTTTCTTTTATACCCCTGTTATACCTTTTTTACAACTTCTGTATTCCTAGTGCTTTTTGCCTACATTCTTGGACTTGTTTGTCAAGCTGAAAGACTAAACATTTTAGAAGCTTTGTAGCTAGGGATCGGTGTGCCCCAGACCCCAAGGTCCTCTCCAGAACACATTCTGTAAACTAAGGTAGAACCATCCAGGGGAAGGCTCCTTGGGGAGGGGGGCCCATTCCAGCCTCTCATTGGGGAATTTTTGATAGGTATGCTAATTAATAAAACCTATAATTTTATACCCGATCTTTTGGGGTGGGCGTTTTGCGGGGTGCATTTGGGTGCATTTGACCTGGATGTGTGCACCTAAGGATCCTTAAAATAAATACCAAGGTAAAATCTCTCTTCCCCTTCTAACCGTGCATGACTCTTGATTTTAAGACTAAGACCAGGAAAAGGCATCAATGAAAGGCTAATTGTTGAAAGGTTTGATCAGTTTTAAGGTTGAAAAATGGATATGCATTTGGGCTCTATGCATATTATGGCTAAAAGTGTCTATGCGGCAGTGTAGCAATTCTTTATGTGTCTGGTACCTGCATCACCAGGTATAAATATTCAAAAGCCACTGAGACAACCTTTCACAAAAGGCAAAGAGCAAACTAACAGCAGATAATATGCTTCTGTTTTCCATAAAAATTTGCACTGAGATTGCATAGAAATAAAAGAGAAACTCAATCTGTAAGGGGTATTTGCTTTCAGTCTGCTTACCCAATATACTATAGCCCAAAATGGAGTCTCTGTATGTTTTTGATTGCTATTTTGTCTTTTCTGTTTATCTCTGCATTGCCTGATGAATGGGTTTTGCATGGCCTGTTTTTTTGTAGTGGGGAGGCTGCAGGGATAGCTTCTCTGAGAAGCTGCTAGAAGCTTCTTCCATGTCCAGCAGAGCCAATCACTGGTGACTCCAAAGACAGACATGCCACTGGCCAAGGCAATGAAATCAAATCAAAAAGCTGGTGTGCAGTTTTAATTGTGGCCAGAGAAGAGTGGGGTGGGAATACGTGAGATGAACAACTCTGCAGACACCAAGGTCAGTGCAGAAGGAGGGGGAGGAGGTGCTCCAGGCACCAGAGCTGACATTCCTCTGCAGCCTGTGGTGCAGACCGTGGTGAGGCAGCTGTGTCCCTGCAGCCCATGCAGGGCCATGGGGATACAGAGATCCACCTGCAACCTGTGGCACACCGGAGCAGGTGGGTGCCTGTGAGGAGGCTGTGACTCCACAGGAGACCTGTAGAGAGAGGGGCCCTGTTCCCATGCAAGAGCAGCCTGTCCTTGAAGGACTGCACCCCATGGAAGAGTGACCCATGCTGCAAGAGTCTGAGGAGGACTGTTGCCCATGGGATGGATTCACACTGCAGCAGGTCACAGGGAGCTGTTGTTCATGAGATGGACTCACGTTGGAGAAGCTCATGGAGAACTGTCTCCTGTGGGAGGGACCCCATGGTGCAGCAGGGGAACAACTCCTCTTCCTGAGCAGCAGGAGAAGTCAGGAGTGATGAACTGACCATAACCCACACTCCCTGTGTCCTTGTTCTGCTGGGGTAGGAGGTAGAGCTGAAAGGAGGGAGGGGTGGCAGTAAGGTGCTTTTTAAGGGCTTAATTTAATTCTCATTATCCTGCTCCGATTTTATTAGTAATAAATTCATTTCATATCTCTAAGTTGAACCAGTTTTGCCCATGATGGTATTTGATGAGCAATCTCTCCCAGTCCTTATCTCAACCCACGAACCCTTTGTTATATTGTCTCTCCCATTGCCGAGGGGGGTGAGTGAGCAGCTTGGGCGGGTGCCTGGCATCAGGCCAGCGTCAACACACAATACCTGACAATGCAGTCATTATTATTTTTAGAAAGTACATATTGACAGTCAGGGACATGTTTTAGTGGTATACTTGGCAGGGCAGGGTTGACCGTTGCACCTGATGATCTTAAGGGTCCTCTCCAACCTAATTGGTTCTGTGATCTTCAAAATCCTGTCAGTCAGAGATGGCTAGAGAGAACAAAGGGCTGGGAGGTTGCAATGGATTAAGATGCTTGAACGGATGGATAAAAAAAGAAAATGAGTTGGAGAAGAGGCTGGTGGGACTGAATGCTAGGAAATAAAGATCGACGTTTGACAAGTGCAGCATTTTTTAACATACTGAGAAAGAGCGAGGAAGAAGACAACAGGGAAA
>NW_008237435.1:641493-676881 GCF_000691975.1 Corvus brachyrhynchos
CACCACAAGAGAAGCATTAATTCTGCCTTATTTAGCCCACCTATAGAAATTGGTGGAAACTGTGTGTGGTGTAATGTCACACAAAATACCTGCAAGCATAGTGAAGCATTTTCAGATTTATTTGGAAAAAAACTCCTGACGACCACAGTAATAGTTTGCCTGTCTCCAAATTAAGCAAAGCAATGCCTGTATCTGCAAAATCAGTTTGGCTGCTCTGATTAAGAGCTTTGTGGTTGGGGCCCATGTCTTACCAAACAGGGTGCCCTGTATTTCATGGAGGTTTTAAATCATATTTACAGTGGTTAATTTTTTTCATGATTTGATGTTAAAATAAACTTGCAGTCCACTTCCTTATCTTTTAGATAGCATAAGATCCATAAATCCTCCCTTTTCTGCCTCACTCTGTAACATCTGTATAAGGATGCCTGTGTTCTGTCAGTTCTCCAGAAGGCATTGAACATGCTCCAACACTGAACATGCTCCAAGCAGGGCAATTGAGTCCAGCAACTCAGAGCTGACATACCCAGATGTGGGGACACTCTGTGAGTGATGGTATAATTATTTGCCTCCGTTTCTAAACTACAGCTTCCTGAGCTGCTCCAGGCTGCATGATGAAATGGAGCATCTGGAAGAGCTCAGGATAGGCAGGTGCCTGAACAATACCAAACTAAACACTAAGAAATGGGGGATAACAGTTAAGAACATTCAGAAGTAAAAGTGGATTTAGACACATCCAGATGGAGAGACACAGGGCTTCCTAAGACTGAAGAGAGATTTACTTCCTTCCTTACTCCCCGGCCAGGGAATTGTGTACATTGGGTCATATTGGAAATGATCAGCACAATAAGCAGCAGCAAAACAACCGGGATAATTACCTGCATTCGAATATTAAAATATGCAAATTCTAGTAAGGTTCTTTTCCATATGGGAGACAGTGCTGCTAAAATAATGGCTCCTGCCAAAAAGCCCAGCTTGTAAACAGAAGAGCTACAAACACAACTCCCTAATAAAACTTCTTAACCTTAAAATGAACAAAATTTCGAAAAAATGGAGTTTCTTCTATCTAAGACAATGTTAGAGGCCTGTTTGTGTTGTTTGCTAGAAAGCAGTTAAGTTTGGAAAAAATCTTATGTGTGGAAGTCACTTAGTAGTGAACTCATTAAAACTGTTCAAATTTGTCTTTTTGGAGTTGAGACATGTTCTTATTGTGTATAATAGTCTGCAAGCACACAGTCCAAAATATGTTGGCACTGAAGTACCCGGGTTTTTTGTGTTGCTGCTTGGTTGTTTTACTGTGGTTACTTTATTAGTAGATCCATACCATGTGTAACATATGCACCTTGAAAGATCATAGCTGGAGGGAGTGACATTGAATTATAAAATTAGTTTTGAGTGCTGTTATTGATATCTCTTCCAGAACATAGGTTTAAAGGAAGGTGCTCCTGAGAATCCTGGTAAATTGGGAAATAAATCAACTAGTTTACAGGTGTGCATCACATTTTTTCTACTTTTTCAGGAGTTCAGATAGCCAAAAGATTTGCAAAATCAAACTCTGTTAAAGTGCTTTGAGCTCCAACACATATATTTGCATCCAGTGGTTAAAATTGCATATTGAAAAGTATTTTTAGAAGACTCTCTAAGGAAAGAAGGTCTTCATATTCTGTCTTATTTCCTCATCTATGAAAGAAGCTGGTTAGTGTTCTCACATATGCCAGGCCATTTTTAACCAACATTTGTACATATGCAGCCAGCAATTACAGAAAGTTGCAGGACATCCAGAGACACATAAGAAAGCCTCTGCCTCTTCTGGTAAAGCAGAAATGGACTCCAACAAACAAATATTTATTCAGATCTGTGAGTCACAGATGCTTTAACGTCAGGTTACAGCTTCGTCTTCAAGCCTGCAAAGTTCATCCAGTTCATATTTGCCAACTGCAGCACTCTGCTGTGAGTGCTCTTTTGCTTTACTCCAAAAGCAGAAGCTCTATGACCTGATTCCATGTCTCTTTTACGTAAAGATATATAAATCACTTTTGTAGAGAATTTGATGATCATTTAAGAATGTAGTTAGTTTTTCCAATATACAAGATGAGGAAAAAAAGAAAGATTTGGCCTAGTTGTTATTTTTGTGCCTGATCTGAATTTGACATATTCTTTCAGGAACTTATCCAATACCTACTGAAGGTAGTGGAAGGATTGTGTTCTTTTTCCATAATAGATGCTCTCAAATTACTTTATTTATGATGTGCTAATGTAAAATATTTTTTCTTGTGTTCATCAACAAACAAGAAAATTACTATACATGGAAACAAAATTCTTAAAATGTGACAAAATTTAAAATTCATAAACCCCATCTTTTCCAAGGCAATTTGTCTACACAACCTTCAAAAAATTAGTCATTTAAAATACTCAGATGGTTCAGAAGACATGACTGTGTTCACAGGGTATAATTTTTGGTGATGTGGTATGAGAGTTGCTGTCTACGGGGTGTAATGATCTGTGACCATAGACAAACTGACCCCAGGATCATCAGCCAGCCACAAACACAACACTGGGATTTAAATGTGGCTTCCAAAGCCACAGACCTCCACCCAGTGGGCTAAAACAGCAACTCTACTAGATCAGCTAATAGAGGACTGATGAGCAAACACACGAGGAGATGCATCATGTTTTCACTGCAGCACATGTGTACTTCAGTGATCACATCATTAACAGGTACCAGAAGGTTAAGGAAAATAAAAGCTTCTCACACAGAGACAGAGGCTGTACAGAGGAAGATCTATATTTGACAGCAGCCTTGGGATATGCTTGGTCCCTTTTGAAATAGATGAGCATTCTTCCTGGCTAATGGCTCCTTTGGAGTCTTTTCTCAGCCCTGCCTAATTCATAATGGTTCAGTGTTTTCTGTCTCTGTAACTAGAGGTGGAGTACAGTGAGAGCCAAATAAACAGGAAAGCAATGGGTGTACTGTAGAAAACTGAAGATTCAAAGGGCAAAGCAGCAATGCTGCTAAACCCATGACTCTTATCTGAGGGAAGAAGGAAAGAAAAAAAAACTAACAAGGGACAAAGGTTATAATTTTCAGTATGTTGTACAACATTATCAGCTCCAACAAAGAACTCCTCCCCTGACAGGTTTCCATAAGAGCATATTAAAACTGGAGAAAGCAAAATGCTTCATCTGGGCAGCCTTCATCAAGAGCCTTTGTCAGACTTAACTCACTTCTGGAACTATTATAATCAAGTTACCCAAAGACAATATTTACAAATATTCAACATCAACCTTAAATATGAAGTGAGAACGAAGGTGAAAAACAAATCCTCTTTGTTGGAAACTTTGAAAGACTAAAAGTAAATTATGCCATGATATTGCAGAAATGTGACTGGCTGGAAATTTAAAAATATGAAAAATGTACTCACATTCTCCCTTGATATTTACGTTAAAAGCTCTAATCACAAAGGATTTGCAATGAGTCTGTTCATCTTGTTCAATTAGCTCTGTGCTTAGTTTTATTGAGACATCTGTGTTCCTTAGACACATTATTTCAGAAAGCTTTCAAGTAATTTCAGTGAAAAACATATAAAATCAACAAGTAATAGCCAGATCTTCAATGGTATAAGATCAGAACTCCATTGATCTTGTCATTCTGGATCAGGCAGAACTACTATTAAAAAAATAAAAACAACTCTAGTTGTTTTTTCTCCACTCATCCCAGTCTTTTGACTGCCTGTTAAATTGTTATCTGACCATTAGACATTCAATGGCTACTTAAGCATCTAAGTTCTAGAAAAACTTTATTTCAAGTCAATTCTGGCAATCACAAACCTAGGACTACCAAAACTTTCTTATTTGGAGCCTGTATTTCCATTGCTAATGTTGCTATGGTACCAAACCCCTTTCTACTTGGTATGTACATATCTGCCTGCAATCTGACAGCAGTAAACTTGAGTTCTTCTCTCATAGCTCAACTCCTTCAGGGCTCATAAAATGCGCATTCCTCCACTTCTCCCAAAATACCATTTGATTTGGTAGATGATCATACTTATCAACACTTGCCCGTGTCCCCCCTTCCCACACATTCCCAAGCTAGCTGAAAGAGTAATTCCTGTTTTACCCAAGAGGCCAGTCATAAAGGTTCTGAGTGATTTTAACATTTTTCATCCCTCCTTCACCTGAAGTTTCTTCCCAGTCTATAAACAGCCAGGCTGTGGTATATTCTAGGGTTATCTGTGTGTCACTATGGCAGAGCCTTGCACTAAATTCTTGAATTACCACAGCATCCTGGAGCTGAGGTTTTAATTGCCATTCAGGCAGGGGCAGGGACTAGACTTTGAAGCCAGTCACAAAACAAGGATACTGAGAAGTGACATAGATATCTATTACTAAAACCATATCCTGATCTGGTGTTTTGGAAAGGACTGATCTGTTCACATTATCCACATGGATTAAATATCAACCAGAAAAGTCTTGAGAATTTATAACTTTGCCTCCAGTTTATATTTAGAGTCAAGTAATTTATTCCAGTAATAATAATTTTTTTTCTGGCTTATGGAGTTAAAAAAGGCTATTTTTTCTGATTTGAACCTTTATAAAAATAGTCAACTTATTAATTTATTTTGGATTTTGTTTTTGAATAAAAGCTTCTAAATCAATCACTGAAAAATATGCACTAATATTTTATATACATAGAGTAATATACTTAATGTGTGTATATTGTAACAAAATAGTTCTCTAAAGCATTAGACACAGGAGGAGCAAAGGAAGAATTATTTTTACATAGAAACGTAAGTTTTCCTACTGAAATAGTTTGGGCCATACTTTGCTTCTGGGTTAGCAGAGGAAATAACAACAAAAACATTCCTTTGGAAGTTTTGAATGATACCTGAGAAGTTCCAGGAATTTGCTATCAAACACATTCAGTATCTTCTGAAAGAAATTAGTAACATAACTCCGAGATCAAAAGTCTTTCTCCCTCAGGAATGGTCACTGCCTAGTCTTAAAAGGCTAATAATTGTGCTAAATTCTGCTTTTCCACCTGTTAAGCCACAAAAACATGACCATAAAACTCTTCACTAACACCGCTGTAATGAGACACAGTAGTTCAATGCCATGGAAGGTTTGATACCACTGATGGTTTCCTGCCCCTACAAAAAGGTTTAGAGTTTTTTCAGTTGATGGAAATTTTTTCCCCTTTAATGAACATCATGTTTATGATGTCCTTCTGCTAGCTCCAGGGAATGTAACAGCTACAAATTAATATCATGTTCTCCAACAGAGGTGCTGGAGTAATATTAAAAGAAGCTGTCTCCTATTCACCACTATAAATGAAGTTACATGATAGAACTGCTGGGCCTTTTCCATATCTTGACTTCCTGGAGTTCTCTTCAGTCTTGTGGTGAGGGTATAAGGCAATTGCCAAGGAGCTAATGATCTTGAATACAAGGGGAAGGGCCAGTAAAAAAAAAATAATAATAAAAAAAAGGAAGTGTTGAATTAACACCTATTTAGCTTTTATAATAATTCTCAGACATAATTATACTGCCTGGTGATAGACATACGTGTCTCATTAACAGCATTATATATATTTATGTATGTTTTGGCAAGAGAGACTGAATCCTAGAATTTTTCATAATGACAACCTTGCTGTTGTTAACTTCACCCTACATTCTTGTGATGGCACTTCATTCCAATATTTTCATACTTTTTTTCCTACAAATAACTCGGTTGGAAATACAAGACTGTTTTGAAACCAACTGCTATTTTCTGTTGAAAATAAACATCTCTTTGCATTTCTCAGTAGGAGTCATGCTTTGAACTTACTCATGGTTTTCAAACTATTCCTTCAGAGTGCCTCAGGTCCAAGCTTTCTCTGCCTGCAGCTTGATCCTCAAAAAATGGAGCACTTTACGAGCTACACCAAAAACATGCAGTTTCGGATTCCTACTGCAACTGCTATGGTACGGCAAATTTTCCCTACAAATCCACATGTGCTCATATGCAATGACTTCTTGACAGAGCTGAGCTGATGCTAAAACGTCCTTATGATGCTTTTACAGTGATTTCCTAATTCTGTCCCTCGTGACTTCAACAAGCCACTCATGTAACAAGCAACCATGAGAGCAAACTTTCAGGATAAAGTTTAGTGTAGAACACTGGTGTCAAAGAAAGAATTATCCTTGCTCATTTTTTCTCAAAGGTCCTATAATTAGTCGGATGGAATGTGATGGGTGAGAATTTCATTTACACTGCCTGCTTAAGGAATTTCAACCCTGACTAAGCTCTTCTGTTCCTTAATGTTCTAGGATGGGTTTTTTGCCTCTTATGTTAACATTTCTGGAGGACGTGGTTTAGCAGTAACATGGTAGTTTTGAAACAATAGTTAGATTTGATGATCTTAGAGGTCTTTTCCAACCTTAGAGATTCTATGATTCTCTTCTCAGTGAGTATTTTGGTTCCTCACCCAGTACAAGCCGTTTCACACTCTCCATGCACCTCCTCAAATGACTGAAACCAAGGCCAAAATTTTTTAAGGCAGGACGTTAAAAACGCTGCAGTGCCCATAATCAATACAACTCAACTATTCTAGTGGGTTCTCAGTAAATGGGAGCACAGGGTCAAGAGTCCAAGGATGTGAAATATTCCAGCAGTAATTCCCATATTATGTGGGAAGAGAGTAGAGAAACAACCAGAAAACTCCATTCCTCCACCCATCTGTGGTGGCACACAGATAGGTCTAGTAGTGGGCAGCAGCAACCATTACACTGTTACACTTCTCCTACTTCCTCACTGCCAACCTCAACGTGCTTCTACACTGCAGAAGGGAGTTGGAGCCAAGGTCCTGCTGCTTCAAGGAGGCCACACTGCCCTCTTTGAGAATAGCACAGCTTTGTCTTTTCACTCACACATGGCCCTTGGCAGGTAAAAGCCTGACAGCTAGCAGTGTTACAGCTGCAGGGTAGACAGGGGAAGCAAGAGTTCCCACATGCTAACAGACTGTGGCTGTCTTCTCTGCTGCAGAGTAGAAGGACTTTGACAGATTGGAGAGATGGGCAGAGAATTACTGTCACAAATTCAACAAAGCCAAATGTAGGGTCCTGCCCCTGGGGAGGAATAACCCCAGGCACCAGCACAGGCTGGGGGCTGATCTGCTGAAAAGCAGCTCTGCCAGGAGGGACCTGGGGGTCCTGGTGGACCATAACCTCTCCATGAGCCAGCAGTGTGTCCTTGTGGCCAAGAAGGACAATGATATCCTGGGGTACATTAGGAAGAGCACTCCCTAGTGCTCAAGGGAGGTGATCCTGCCCTCTACTTAGCCCTAGTGAGGCCACATCTGGAGTGCTGTGTCCAGTTCTGGGCTCCTCAGGACAGGAGAGACATGGAGCTTCTGGAGTGGGTTCAGCAAAGAGTGACAAATATGACCAAGGGGCTGTTATAATGAAAGGCTGAGAGAGTTGGGCCTGTTCAGTCTTGAGAAGGATTGACAGAGAGAGGACTCCATCAATGCCTGTGAGTATCTGACGGGAAGGTGTCAAGAGGATGGAACCAGACTCTGCTCAGTGGTTCCAGGCAACAGGACAAGAGGCAGTGGGCAGACTGATGCACAGGAAGTTCCCCCTGAATGTGAGGAAGAACTTCTTTACTGTATGGGTGACTGAGCACTGGAACAGGCTGCCCAGAGAGGTTGTAGAGGGTCCCTCAGTGAAGATATTCAAGAAGCATCTGGATACCAGTCCTGTGCCACATGCTCTAGGATGATCCTGCTTGAGCAGGGAGGTTGGACCAGACGACCCACTGTGGTCCCTTTCAAACTTATTCATTCGATGATTCTTGACTTCTGTTTGACTGCTTCTGTCAGAAGGATCACCTGGACTTTCACAAAGGGCTGGCAGATAAATTGTTCCTGTAAGGTGTTGGCAGGGAATTTCAAACCAGACTGCTAAAGCTACTCTCATATCTCTTTACTCTTCCTCCCTGTTAACAGAAATTCTGGATTTATTTCATGAAGAATGATATTGTTCTTACAGAATAAGTATTAGGAGTTTTACAGTCTGCTTTTTTATAGGATTTTGCAATACTTGATTATAAGATATGTTAATAAATAATGAGAGGAAATTTAAACTAGTGAAATTTGAAAATTGCAAAACTACAGTGACATAGTCAGAAGATACTCAATCATTAACACTGCAGGAGTAGTACAAAGTAAAATACATTGCATAATCTCAACCTTTTGTTAGTCCAAAACAAATATCGCACAATTACACAGCAATAAAAAATAAATAATATATATCTTGGCTAATACAGCTTCTGAAAAGATAATTCATATATTGTCTGACTTGATGTGATGACAGCTGTAGTACTCTATTTACACATAGTTGTCTAGAACACCTTGTTTTAAGGAAGAAGAGTGGGTGGTGAAATTACCTTTGTTTAGTCATACTGATTTCCACATGATCTTCAAGATACTCACCTCTCATTAAGTTGAGAACAAGAAGGCTCATTATGTGGTGAAACCTTAGTTTAGATACTTTGGGATTATTGTCTTCACATTTTCAACTCATATGAATGTGATAAACACTGTTCACTAGAGAAACAGCATGAGAAACTGGCCAGAATGCACAAAAATGGACTTAAAAACCTTTCAATAAATAGCTGTTTTGTTTAAAAGCAGCACATGCATATAAAATAAAATATCAATGTATGCCACACAGATTTTAGTGACACTTGTTTCAAACGTGTCCATGTCCACTTCTCCAACATTATGGCTCTCTTCTTCTCATTCCTATAGTTCCCCCAAAAACTTGAATCTGGCTTTTTAAATCAATTGACTGAATTCAGATTGCAGTGGTTTACAGGGACTAACTCTCCGTGTGCCAGATATAGCTCCTTCTGTCTATACAAAATGGATCTTTTTGCTTTCACTTTTCTCTACATGAATGCAGACAGTGGAGGGAAGGTTATATGTAGCAGACCATGTCTGGATGTCACTGTAATATTGATGACAAAGCTGTCAGCTTCTGCCCTCTGCTTCAAACAAAGCACAGGAACATCACATGGTGAAACTGTAGGATTATGAATTTTCCTCCTTCCCTGAAAATGTTCTTTGGTAGCCCAAACATCTGAAAGTTCAGGTTTGACCTATCTTTTGTTTTCTAAAATAAGGATCCATTGATTCCCTGAAATACTGCTTGAGAGAATGAATCAATCATCTCCTCAATAAAACTCCTTTGACTGCAAATTGCTGTAACTCATATAAGATGTTGAATAAAAGCTGGAACTTGTTTCTATTTACCACTGTCAGTTTCTGAAGGTTGGCCATAAGGAGTTTCTTTGTCCTACCAAGGACATTGACAAAGCCCACTCCAGTACTGATAGAGACGTGAGAAATAAAAAATGTAAGAGGATAATAATGAGAAGTACTGGGATGAGCAAGATATCCCAGACTATAAAAAACATAGTGGTTTTGTTATTTTAAAGTGTTTAATTTTTCAATAATGAGTAACAACAGAGTGGCATTCTCCATGCCCATGAGGCAGGAGAGAATCAGTCAGGACCAGGGGCAGGATACATGTATACTTGAGGCAATGTTCCAGCTGTGGGAATGAGTGGCAACTACTTCCTGCAGCAGGAAAAATGGGTGTATGAGGCTTGACCAAGATGCTGAATATCCTCAGGCCCCAGAAATATGTGCTGACACTGAATTCTGCAGCAAGAAGATCAGTAAGCAGAGATGCAGACAAAATACCTAGATCTTCTCATTTTCTTCTTCTACAGGTGTGGAAACCAGGGACCTTTGTGCTGAAAGGAGGAGAGGAGCAATTAGTGGTATAAAAGTAGTGTAAGATGAGAAAAATATGAAATGAGAATGCCAAAGTTCCCCTACATTCCCTTTAACAGGAGCTGGTTTTAGGGGAAGGAAGCATGCCAACTGCCTGGGAAAAAGGTGAGATGTCTTAAAGATAAAATTAAGCAGCAATACTGTTGTCCAACATGCATGTTGAAGGAAGCAGAAGCAACGCCTTGTCCTTTTCCCTAGGGGGAGTGGGTATACATTGCAGTCCTACTTTGTCTTCATTTTCACCCTTAGATTTTTTTTCTCACTCCTAGAAGAGGTATATAGAGTAGAAGTTAGAACTCTCTCCCAGCCCAGGCAGGACCAGTCTAAACACTATATAACTTTTTTTCTTTTGTTCAGTACTGTCATGTGCTTCATGTGACCAACTTGTCTTGTACCTTCACTACATTTGGAAAAAGTGTTGTGTGTTGGAACTACTCTGCTGCACTTTTCTTCAGTGCAGTTTGGCTTCTATGATCACTTTTTTTTTAAAAAAGGATGAAATAAATCTCCTTTCCCTGACTGGCTATTAGAGGGCTGAATGTTTTTTGAAAGGAAAAGTTGAAATAACAGTTGTAATGACAGAGTGATATAGAATGTGGGAGAAAGTTTATTTTGGTATGCAAAAGTGGGCCATAGAATTACAAGTTACAGGGATTAAAAATGATTTTACCAAAAATGGTTTATCTTTGCCAGAAGATAATATAAGCTAGAGGTTTCTTTTAACTGTCACTCCAGTTAAATCTAATGTGCATGTTTCTATCATCTTTGTGTTTATTCTGCCTCTTACTTTTTCTGACATTCCTCCTTCTCTCACTTTCTCTGATTTCTGCCTTCTCTTGGCTTTCTGGCTATATATCTTCTTCATTCTCATCCTTCTTTGTTGATCAGTTCCTGCAAATCTTTACTTCTTACTTCTCCTTACTCATATTGACCTACCAGATTCATTTTTTATGCAAAATCTATCAGCAATTTCATCTATGTACAAACAATTCCCAAACCATATTTTTTTTATTTCTTCCTCGGATTCTAATCCCTATATCCAGTCAGGTTTATACCTTTTATTTTGCCTTTAAAAACACCTTCTGGTTCAGGGACCAAGTAAGAGAAATCACAGAAAAAAATCAGTAGAATCTTGCTTTCCCTTTTTCAGAATATGTATAATATATGATGACATATGCAGATCTTAAGCTTCTGAAATATAAAGGGAAGCTACTTGCTGAAGGAAGTGGCAGGTGAGTTTTTGATACATATCTGAGCATGCACATGTGAAGTCTCAGAACTGATACAAAAAATATGAACAATAAGATTCCTTCTACTAAGTGAGCTAGTTTCTCTTCTCAAATGATGCACAACTCAAAAAGATATTTCTATCTTGGTGAAGGAGCAGGAAACCAGTTATGAAAAAATCTGACCTAAAGATTTTTTGGTAGAGCTTTGTCTGTTTAATTTTCAGTGGACCATGTCAAGAATGAGACCAGCCAGATGCTAGGAACTGTCATCTATTACCTCTTTATCTATGTAAGTTATTTATCCAACAGTATTTCACCCAGGTTGGTTTTTTTAATGCTTTCTTAATGAATGTTCTTCTTTGCAAACTATTTCAGCTGCTAATACTGCCATTATGTCATTAACTGTAGCTACAGTCAGCTTCTACCCTAATTCAAAGGGAAATGACTGATACAAAATTGATTTTTTAAGTCGAGCAAATATACCATCCCATGGTTATGACTAGAAGGAAGAGTAAGAGCACAAGACAGAGAATTGGGTTTGGATCCTGTCTCTTCTAGCCTGCCTTTCTCTCTGTCTCACACAGTTTAGTAGAGAGTAACTTTCTTTCTTCATTACCCCTGAATATAATTGTTTCCTCAGGATATAGACCCCCTGGCTTTTTGTACAAAATAGTTTTCAAAAACTTTGATTCTGCCTAATGATTAATTCTGGTGGTCAGCAGTTATTTTTGCTGTCAGAGATAAACTGGCAAATTTTTCATCTTCTTCACAATGTCAGATGTGCTGGTTTTATTACCAGCAGGAAATGAAACACCAAATCAGCCACTCCCGTACCCCCACCCCTTCCGATAATGGAGGGACAAAAAGGAGTGATTATGGGTTGAGACAACAGTTTACTTACTATAAGCAAAAAGCAATGGAATATGGGCAGGAAAGAAGTGTTAGAGACTGAAAAAGGTACTTTGTGACTACACAGTAGCAAGATGGTGGCCTTGCTCTGGACCTCCTCAGATATCGTTAGTGTTTCATTAATGAAATTTTGGCCTTCTCCAACTATGCTCTGTCTTCTTATCAGCTTTCACATGCCGCAGCCATGGTGGCATGACATGACAGGAAAAGGAGAAGTCTGCAGTGCTGCTCCCACCACACAAACTGTTGGGCAGAGCTGAACTGACTTCTACTGGAATCACTGGCAAACTTTGCTGCCTGGGATAGTGCCAGATCAGATCTATGGAGCCGAGCTTAATTGAAAGCCATTTAATTTAAAGGATGGGATGGAACAAGAAAGAACACCTCTGGTTATTAAAGCACAAGCAGAAGAAAACTCAGCTGGTGCTATAAATCAAATGGCAAAGAATGAGAATTTGTGTTCTAACTGCAGGAAAACCAAAATCATCCTGTCCCAATAGCTGTTTTAAGAACAATGCTGATAGCACTTGCACTTAGATTTTTCTGATGGCGCATTCTCTTCAACATAAACCCTCGTCATGTGTCTGCAGCTTTCATAAACCTAGGTGTCAAGAGTAACAATGGAACAAGCTTCAGTGCTTTCACTGGACAGCTTATGGGTAGGTAGAGACAGACAGAATTATTTTCTTCGGGTTTATCAGACCATGCTTTCATTTGCCATCATTTACAGAAATGGTTCTCAAAGTGTAGCATGCAGAACACTCACTGGTGGTCCACGAAGAATTAGCTCATCACATAATGCACATTTTGCTGCCTTTCTTTTCCTTTCTTCTCCTTTCTAAAAAGGCAGCTAGTGCTTTGCTAGCACTCCTTCTCAGGGCAAGAAAATGCTGTACTACTTGCTGGAATGTTACAGGTTTCTGAATGCACTGGTTTAAAAAAGTTTATCAGTCCTCTCCTGGCATCTCCTGAAAGCTAACAGCTGGACCTCCTTAGCTATCTGGCAATCACCTGGTGCACAGTAATAAGAAATTATAATACTTGTGTTCTTTTTTTGAAACATGACATGGAGGCAATACAAAAACAAATCACAGTAATGCACAATTATTCCAGCCTTGGTTTGTGCACAGTCAGCATGCTGAGGTATTCCAAGCCAAGAGGATTTTTTCCTTGCTTTTAAAGAAAGATTTATTCATAAGGGTGAAGAGGGCAAATTCCCAACATTTCAGCCCTTAGCTGGCTTTTGTCAAGGGTTTCTAATGCACGCACATGGTGAAGCTTGGCTAAGGTGCAGGGGAAAAAAGTTATTAAGTAAATTGTATGGATTAATATATACTCTTTGTAGTAATGGTCAGGTTTGCCAAACTTTTCATGGATGAGGAATGTGAAAGCTTAGGAATATATGCAGATCTGACTATACTTTTACACACACAGATAAATAGCATAGTCTTTGTTTTTCTACAATGACTTTACCATTGTATTATCTTACTTTGCCATTAATCCCACTACATAAAGTCAGTAACCCTTTCAACTACACAGCTGGAATAAAAGTAGCAAAATCTGACCTTCTGGGACCCTAGCACTACATAGCTAACATCCCTCCCTCCCCCACCCTATCTGTAGGGTAAGATCCATGCTTATCAGATGAGGCTTTCCTTCACATTAAGTTTAGAAAACATCCAAGGGAGTGCACTCAATATGTTTAAAAATCATTTGGATTTATGTCTACTTCCTTTTTTGAATTTTTTCTGCATGAAATAACACACACTTCAGAGTTTGCTTCTACCTAGTGATTTTGGGGACTTGCCCAGCCTGTGTAAGGCTTTGAGATAAAGTGATAGCCCTATCCTCAGGTAAGACATATACTATTCCATAGCAGGTGGTGGATTCTAGTCTGTGTTCCTTGAAGTGATGCATTTTACATTCTGCGTTTGAAAATAAATGCATAATATTAGACATTTTTGCATTGCATAGTGTTAGACATTTTGCATGCCAAAATCACTGTCTTCAGCAGCCACAGTCCTGTGAGCGGGGGCTGAGATTTGTAACTCCTCTAGTTAGGTGTCCAAACCACCACTTTTGTTTCCCCTTGGGACTCTTACATGACTCTTGTACACCTGGCTGCACAGCAGTAGATCGTTGCCTACCTACTTTTTGACAATGCTCTTCTGCACTTAAACAAGGCTTTATTTGGGAGTCTACTGGAAGTGTGAGAAAGGGCTTGAATCCCCTCTGGTCAAGGATGAAAGTAACTCTGAGGCTCCTACTTCTCGTATGGGTTATCTAAAAAATAATAGACAGTATGTAAAAAATCTAAACATTTATATAAGCAGCACTTGCTTCCAAAATTTTATCCTCTTTTCTTCTTCCTAGAGAGCAAAAGGAACAAACTCCATGCTCTGTATCTCTTCTCAGCCCTCTGTTTCTTCCCAGGAAGAAGGCTCTAGCCTTCAATACGTAGGATGTCAAAATCCAGTTTCCCTTTTACCACTGAAAACAGGTGAACATGCTCTGCTTCTATGCAATGTCCTCTATATTATGACATTGTTGGTAGAAAGAAAGAATTAGTAATCACTTTCTTAGATGTAGAGACTTATAGTCTGTCTAAGTAGCTCTTTAAATAAACACATGACTTTCTGGAATTTTGCCTTTTTTACCCAGCTGTTGTACCATGTGGTGCATAGACTTGTTTCAGTACCTCTCACTCTTTGTGAGGAAGTATGAGATTTTTCTTAATATAATGGTGAGAAATTTTGAAAATATATATCATATCAACAGCATTCTGAACTTCTGGTTAAAACTAATTTAATACATATTGTTTTGAAAGCACATAATTTCTATGAAAATAGAGAGCAAAACATGTACTGCAGTTTTAAGGACCAGTATTTTCTGATTGGCAAAGACCCCAAAGACTGTTTTAACATTGAAAAGGACATACCATAACACTAGTTAAAGTAGAAGAAAATATTTTAAAGTAAAGTTAAAATGTAACTGGAGAAAATTTGTTGAATAAATCTAACACAATTGTAAGAATTTAGAGTAGAAAGTAATTTCTGATATCACTGGGTTTACAGTAAATAACCAGCACTGTTTACCTTTAGAAAATAAGGGCCCTTGAAGAAGAAGTTAATTTTTTACCCAAATCAGATATTTTATTTACATCATCCTTTTTAGTTTAAGGACTTTTATTGGTTCTGTTTCTTCTTAAAATGCAGCTGTCAGAAATAAAACTATTTACATTTAAAGTGAGTTCCACAGTATGACATCTTCAATGCACAAAACCAGCACGTGCTAAAGTAGAAATTTTCAAAGACTCTGAGTTTAAATTATCTTTTCCATTTACCTTGTTTCATTCAGCTGGGGTTTTACTCCTTCTGATGGATTTTCTCCTTTTTCTAACCCTGACCTCTCTGTTATATGCTCATGCACCTTTTGGAGAACAGGTTAAAGCTTGCAGGTATTTTTAAAGTTTCTTCACTGCTGAGGGGAAGTGACACTTCTTAGGATTGTCTATGTGCTGGTTTTGGCTGGAATAATTTCTTCATAGTAGCTGGTATGGGGCTATGTTTTGGATTTGTGCTGGAAATGGTGTTGATAATATATGGTCATTTTTATTATTGTTAATCAGTGATTACACAGCATCAAGGCCTTCTCTGCTTCTCATCCCATCCCTCCAGCAAGCAGTTGGGTGTGTACAAGGAGTTGGATGGGAACACAGCTGGGACAGCTGACCACAACTCACCAAAGGGATATTCTATACTGTTTGGTGTCGTGATGAGCATTTATAGCTGGGGGAAGGAGTAAGGGCAGATGTCGGGAGTGATGGTGTTTGTCTTTCCAAATCCCTGTTATGTACAATGGAGTCCTGCTTTCCTGGGGATGGTTGTGGAGTCTCCCTCACTGGAGATATTCTCGGACCATCTGGATACAATCCTGTGTGATGTGCTCTAGGATGATTGTGCTAGAGCAGGGAGGTCAAACCAGATGACCTACTGTGGTCTCTTCCAACCTTGCCTATTCCGTAACTCTTGACTTCAAAAGATTGCTGTTAGAGTCCATAGCTCTATATCTGTATAGCAGCACGTGCACCTAAATGGCACTATCTCAGAGGAGAGTTCCTTAGAAAGTATCACTACATGGGTCTCTGTGAAAAAGTTATTAGCATCCATAGATACTAGGATACTAGCTCAGAAGAAGAAAAAGAGAAAAAAATCAGATAACATGATCTCTTTCAAGCAGCAGGGAGAAAGTTATCCAATAATATCAGCAAGGTTCATCCACAGTGCATGAGCAACAAGCTGTAAAGATGACTCGAAAAAGAGAGGATGTTTGAGGGCAAATTGGTAAGCCAGTTGTGAGAGTGGGGAATTATCTGCCTCAAAAGCTGTATTGGCCACCATAAACCTCTGGAAAACACCTGAAGAAGAGAGTGGCATAAAGATAAGATATTAAAATACCTTTTATGGAGGAATAAAAAGCTGAAAAGAGCCAACAAAGTTGAAAACCTATGCATATATCAGTGACTCCAGATGATAGTTAAAACATTTTTCTCTCACAGAAAGATAATAAATGGATAAAAATAGAAGGAAAGATAATTTTAAAAATTAGCTTCCATTTTTCCTCAAACATTCCTCACATTTTTCTCAGAGGAGCTTCAAGCAATAGAAGATGAGTGGACACAATTCAAGTTGAGTTTATTCCCACAAAAGCATTACATGCCTGGGTGACTAAATTATGGCAATTACAGAAACTTTAATAAAAACTGAGTAAAACATGGCGTTTTTTTAAATTAAAAGTATGTCACCCCATTGGTCTTATGAAGAAACTTCATGCTTTAGAAAGAAAAGAAGCCAAGCAGGTAAGGAATTTGACACTTTCAAAGAGGGGAGGATCCTTCACTGCTGTGCATTCCCATCAGGCTGTCCCAGCAATATAACAGATGCTTCCCACCTATGGCTCCAGAGTTGCCATAGGAATTACATTGAGACCTTTAGCTGGAGCTTTATCATACAAACAAGGCTACTTTGGTGCGATGGTTTCATGATATGGCTTATGGAAGGCAGTGAACAGACTCTGGAGATGGAAATGTCACAATGTCATCATGAAATCCAGCTGTGGGGCCCATGTAGACTTGTTTAGTAAGGAAATAAAAGTATTCTATGACTGCCAAAGACATCTTCTGTTCCTGCATCACTCTTGGAGTATTCCTTGCCCTCAGCTCACTGCTCTGTACTGTTCTCAGGCATTAGATTTTGGTATACAGCTCCAGGTGACTACACTGGGATTAGAAGAATGGATAAAACAGATACACTCACTTAAAACCAGTGTGTTTATTTTTGCTTTTGGACATACCCAAAATAATCAAACAGATATGTAGAAGAGGAATATTTTCCACTACCTGTGAGGGGAACAATCCTTCAGGAGATGGCTAATGACAAACATTTTTCCATGTCTGATATATCAGCAGGATTCTGGCATTGCCCATAGGAAAAAACCCCACATGTCTGTGCACATTCAACACACCCATAGGAAGACACTGGTTTTTTGCAGACTGCAATCTCAGTTATGTTTGGCACATATGTTTTTCATTGAAATATAGAAAATGTTGG
This sequence comes from Corvus brachyrhynchos, assembly GCF_000691975.1. Classification (NCBI taxonomy): domain Eukaryota; kingdom Metazoa; phylum Chordata; class Aves; order Passeriformes; family Corvidae; genus Corvus; species Corvus brachyrhynchos. The sequence goes on from NW_008237435.1 coordinate 659,076, forward strand.
TGGTATACAGCACACTAAACAGTACAATTTCTACTGGGAGGAGAATGAGATGAGAATGACAACAAGATCATGTAGCTGTGGGAAAAGCTGGAGCTTTTGAGTAAAGCTAAAAAAGTAAAATCCACTTCTGTGTAATAAAAATAGCAAACATGGGGAGAAGTTTACATGGCAAGATCTGCAGGTAGATCACAGTAAGTATGAAGAATTTATCAGCACATCTGATCGTGCAAACAAGGAGGAAATACATAGACTCTTTGAAGAATGGTGCAGAAAAAATGGGGCCAAAATAAAATCCAACTTAAAGCAGCCAGCCAAGGGTCCTACAGTGCCTGAACAGATGCAGAGATGTCAAAAGTTTACAGAACACAGAATGTTACTTAAATAACACAAATTATTTAGTCGCCTTCTACATATATTTTAGCACACGCCTCTGTGTGTTCTGTTCTACGTTCTAATACAGCCATATGATCAAGTACAGACTCAGCTGCCATGGCTGCTAATGAAAGTGAATTTAAATACATTCAGTTAAAGAGGAGACTTTGGATGTTACCTGGGTGAAAAAAATCTCCCATCATTATTCAGGGTCCTTGTTGGCTGAAAATACCATCACCTTAGTGTTGCCAATGTCTACAAAATACTGTAAAACAGCACTCCAAGGCTGTAGCTGCAGATGTATGGACTGCAAATTGACCAAAACCTCAGAGAGTTTTGGGCTTACAGACATACTTTCAAACTTTTTTGACAAAAAAAATGCAGTGGAGCAAGTCCAGTGCTAGATTTCACAGACCAAATCAAATAAACCTGTCCTGCCTCGGATGAAAAGAGGATTCAAAATGATGGAGTTAGAGCTCAGGATGAAATCCCACAGAAAATGATAAAAGCTGTAAGCACTGCCAAGTTCAGAAAACACACTCTCAATTGCTATTATCTGTTAAGAGCTCTTTATGTTGTTTTTCATTGCATGTTTTCATGATGTTTCTGTAAAGGTCTGTCATATGTGTAAGGAATGCAACTACTACAATGGTCCCCCACTGAAACACAAAGCAGTATATCAAAGATATAAGAAAAATTCGTCTGGAGGAAGAAAATGTTCAGGTTATTGTTTTACTAATATGAAAAAAAAAACAACCTAACAGGAAAAAAATCACCAAATTATAATAATATTAACATCTTTGTTGTCAAAGTCACTGGGGATTTTGGGAATTAGAGATTAAGGCAAAACTTGTTCTAAGTGGGCTCTCAGGCACTGCATGATTGCACAAGAAGGAAGTCGTCTGCCTCTCTCCTAGGCTGTAAATGGCTAGGATGCCACAGTGACTATCTGTGGATACACGGGGTTATTACCCTGTGGACATAAACCCTGTTGGCATGGTAGACACTTTCTCAAAAAACTTAAAGAGAACGCAATCTCCTAGTTTACATGAGAGGTTCTCAGCCTGGCCATAATCATTGTGCAATGACATAAAGGTACACCAAACCATGGCACCACAATAACATGTGGACTTGATGCCTCCTGACAAGAGTGATGTCATTCCTCCTGCTGTAATCACAGTTTAGAGCAGCTCATGTTACATCTGAACTGTGGACTCAACAACTGCTTTCAAGCTCCCACACCCCAACTACATCTACTCTCCATATCGGTGTGAAAGCTACATACACATCAGCTTCTCCATGTTCCAGTTCCTGTTGGTGAAAAATCAAAGTGCAAAGGCCTGATGGAAAGCATGATTAGGAAACTGGAAGACTGAGACATGGCACTAACTGGAGATCTTCAGTTATCAGTTCTGTTTCATTCTCAGATCCAGATAAAAGGACACAAACACAGAGGAATAAATAAATAAAAGGATAAAATACAGAGAAAATGAAAAATAGTGTAGAGGACTGATGTGTCTTTCCAAAAACTGCAGACCAATTCATAGATCATGAGAAAAGTGGGAGAGGAGCAACATAGAGAGAAAAAGAAACAAGTCCATTGAGAAATAAGAAATTAGGCAAAATCACATTCTTTTCGTCATGGTCCAAAAAAACTAGGCTCAGATCAGGAAGAGACTAGCAACAATGCTGAATATTGTTGTTCAGATACTAACATTTGACATAATCCTATTACAATTGCCAGAGACTGCCAACAGATTGTGCTGTGTTTATTCATTTGTTCATAATATTAATCCTAAATTTCCTTAAACTTCTACATCAGAAACAGGTGTGATGAAAATCATACAATGTCATTACACAAAAAAATAATATACTAGGGAAAATGCATGGAGGCATTCTGAAAGAATCTGCTCTTCCTTCTATTCTTTCCTATATTCTGTAAGAGTGTGTCCTCCTTGCTGAAACCCTAAATGATATATAAAATAACTGTGTCACAGTGAATTTTAAGAAAAGTAGTTCTTTTGTGTCCAGCTTGTGATGGATGAATCAAAGAGAGCCAAGGATTTACACAATGAGTTTTGAATAGCTTTTGTGATGCTAAGTCTTAACATTTTAAAAATGCCTTTTCTTCCTCCCTCTGTTCTCCCTTGTCCTCACAATATAGGTTCCTTTTTCTTTTACAAATTTCTGGTTTTTGCTTTCAAATGCAGCTTTTACAGCTTTGGTACCACCTTGGGAGGAAGAATAATTATTCAGGAACGAAGACCTACTCTTTGTCTGACTGTAGCATGATTCTTTCTGTGGAAAATACGTGGCCAATTGACCATCATTCCTCTGTGATTTTCTGTGGCTATCTCCTTTGGTCACAATTCTGATTTTTCTTCTTGGCCAGATGCAAGTAAGAAAACATAACCTGAACACAAATTCTGATGAAGAGTTCCATCTCTCAACACCAAAAAACAGGCTCCTATCCACATAGCTGGATACATGAAGACAGATTTCAAGTACATAATGGAGCTCAGGTGTAAAGCATATGCACTTATACAAATATATTCAAACTGAACGAAAATTCAGTTTAGATCTGTTTTTTACCATCTCCTTGAAAACTTGTCTTCTTCAGGGTACAAATAGAGAAAAGAAACAACAAAAAATTCTCAAAAGAACATAAATTGTAAATATTGATAATTTTACTTTTTTATTTAAATGCATAGATGTTGCAAAATAGATCAAAATGATGCACAGTTTCATAGCATTAGAAGTTAAAACAGGGATACAAATTTATATCTCAGGTATAACATATATATAGCGTCGTATGACAACATGAAAGAAATGATACATTGGTAAGTTCACTGCAACACGTGTTAGACCACAAGCTTTCTTCTCCAAAAAACCAGATACAACCCCACCCACACAATTATCAAAAATTCTAAACAAGAAAAATGAAAATATATAATGAGAGGGGGGGAAAGAGGATTTCACTCTATAAACACCGAACATTTTTTTTGACATGGGTTCAGATAAAGAAGCACAGAAATACACTTATTTTCCAACCCCCAGGATTTTTAAGCCTCAGAAAAATCTTTCCTTGTTGCATATGGAAAAAAGCATCTGTAGATGGCTTGCTTCTTAAATGAACCCCGCCTTTAAGCACCGTTTCAATTACATTAGAGCACCCTACATGAAACAAAGCTGTTTAACTCCTAAGAGCTATTGATTCCAATATTACCATTCACTCTTAAGGAAGAATTTTGTTACTTTAAACGTCACATCTAACATACTTCCTGACTTATGATGATCTATTGAAGCTGTAGTGAGTTAGCAGCATGATGAACAGCCAGTGATTTGAATGACAATTGCTGTTGTAAGCTAAACATATAACCTGAGAGATATTCCCCCTCTTTCCTGCTGGCCAAAATAACCCTAAGTATAATTCATATGCATTTTCAGTATGAGGAATTTTAAAGAATTTACAACCTGATTACCCAAAGATAACATGCCAAAATCTTCTTCCACTCTGAATTTTGTCTTTTGGCAGAAGACAAAGAGATAATGAATTGCAACCATTTCAGTCTGGATTTCTCACAGATCACATTCAGGGGAACTCTGCAGAATGTGGATAACAATCAAAACCTTCTACGTGTTCCACTGAATTGTGTGAATTTAAAAATGCATCACCTTGTAATTATTTTCTAACATAAAATAACTCTATCCTGAGGGCAAGTTGGTAAATGAAGGTTAAGCAGAAAGAAAGTATTGAAATTACCAATAGTAATAAATTTTATTTATCATTTCTTGAATTAACCAGATAGGCTGTTGCCTATCTGTTGAACCAATCAGATGGGTAATTGCTATTTTTTCTTGATTTTTAAAATTATTTTCTATTGAAAGAAAGCAGTTTGAGAAGGTTATTGCTATTTCAGGCTTCTATTGACAGAATTTCAACATTCTTCTTGTAAATTTAAACAAGAAGGTATGTGCACATTGAGACAGTCAGACCAATTATGTATGATCTGAGAACTAGAGTATACAAATTTTCAATTCTGCAGTTTAAAAAAGCACCACAAAAATTTTGTGTGCTTGGATTCCAAGACCGTCTCATTCTAGAATAGGAAAGCAAGAGTTTTGTCTTGAAAACTTAGCAATAATGGGCAGATTGCAACAGTAATTTGGGCCTTTAAAACTTTATTAGCGATCATCAAAATTTAGTATCTGAGTAATGAGGCTTCCCACACCCTGGTTTTTAAGAACTATATCTGACTTAACACTTCTAAAAATTCTTCTGACATCTGAATAACTCTGTTTTACCGCATACTCATAAAACTTTGTATGTTAGGTAGCCATCAGCTAATAAAACTTCAATTGAGTTCTGTACTTACAAATCATGTAAAACTAAGAAACGGAAGAGTTGTGCACTGCACCTCTTTTCTCAAAGGAAACAAAGTCATGTGTCTTTAAAATCAAGGCAAAAAACTTTAGATTTGCATTTGTTTTCAAAAAATCCTAAAACCTCTTGGATTCCTATGTAATGAGTAGCAGCATTCTCAACCACGAGAGGGCATCCATGCTTGCAACCTGATCCTCGGAGAGAATACTTGAACACGTATATCCACCTACCAATCCATCTGCCTACAGATATAGATATGGATATAGACACAGATATATTTCTTTCCGTGCAGTCACAGTACTTTTGCTCTGGGAGGTTTCCTCTTTCAGAGCCCCATGGTATTTCCCAGTGCTGATAAGGGATGGCACATTAAGTCTAATTTTGCTGTTCATAAAGCCCCCATGGAATCCAATTCTTTCATTCCTGCAGAAGTTATATTAAACCTCCTATGGTTTTCACTGAGACCTGATCCAACTCACCTCAAATTCAGAGGGAAACAAACTGATCTCAAAGAGTAGATCCCAAAGATACGTCTGCAAGGTCAAGCCCAGATTTTCTGAAGTCATTTATTTTTCAGAGAAAGGATCTGGAATCACTAAAACTTGCTCAGCATTAATCTGAAGTCATGAATCTCAGAGGTCTTACTCCCCCCATAGCTTGTTCCACAGGCACTTGCCTGCTGTGATGAGGGGAGGGTGCTGTTTGTTTTGGTTTTGGAATACATTTGCCTCTCTGATACACGTAAAACTCTTATTAGAGCCTGAAATAACTATAAAAAGGAACCTTGAAAGCAAATCTGACCTAGTGGTAAGTTATATGCTTAGCTGAAAAAGATCTCACAAACACTGGAGTGTATATGGTAATATTTCCACAAAAAATCATCTGTAACTTCAGCACCAGAACATAGAGGTTAGCACCAAAAGGTATCAATTGCTACCTATCATGTTAGATGTTTAATGAGGCAAAAAGTCACAAGAAGATATTATAAACAGCTGCACTCAATAATTAATTATATCAATTTTGTTATATATTTTTTTACTTTTATGCCTCTCACAGTATTTTGACCAAAAATATTTTTTGCCTTAATTTAGCTTGTGCATACTTTTACAATTTTATATTTAGAGCAGAAGTCTGAGCTAATTTCTCCGTCTTTAAAGGCACACCCCTCTGCTGAGAAGAAATTAGTACTTCAAGGCCATCAGAATAACAACTGGAGGTAGTTTGCCTCAGCATGGCCTTGAACTCATCAAGAACTTTCCTCAGCATGTATCAGAGCTGCCAAAGACATCTGAAATCTTCTGCACATTTCAGTGCTTTTTTTTGTAGCAGCACTTGGTGTCAGGTAGTCAATCAGGAAGCACTGGCACTGGCAATCAAAGTAGAGCTTTACTGGCATTGTTATTGCCTGGCCCAAGAGAAAAAATGATAATAGAAATGGGGGCAATTCAAATAGGCAATACAGAAAGGCCTTCTACTTTAAAGTGGAAGGGGAAATTTCATGTGGCAATCACATATCAGATGATCTGTAATCCTCTCTGTTAAATGAAAAATATTCAGCTAATGCTTGAGTGCTTGTGGCTGCTTTTATCAGGAGCTGCTTGTATGAAATAGCTTATATCCAGATCATTTTTTGCTGCTGTCAATTACAGTGTGATTACAATAGTTAATACCTAGCACCATTATGGGATGTTGTGAAAAAACCTGCATACCTGTTTGTTCAAAGCAAAGTTTTCTATACTCACAGAAAACAAAATATTCCACAAAATCAAGGTATTTGTAGCAACTTAAAAAGTAACAGATATGATAACATATATACCCGTGATAACAATTTCAGCTGAATGACAGAATTATAAATTAATTTACAATGTCTAGTCCTGTTTGGAAAGTGTACCATACAACATACAAGTTGCAAGTTTCAAAGTGCATAGTCATTTATTGTTAGACCTACTGTTGTAGGCTCCATGGCTTAACCTGAATTTTTTCTTATGCTCTGCTTCCTATCTTATATTTTAAAAATAAAAATACTCAAAATGGCTAGATGCACTGCTATAACTGTGCTGTCTTTACCTCTATAGAAGATTTCTTATGCAGAATGAAAATGCATTTTTCACCTGCATCTTTGTCAAAAACTGTGCTGGCTGAGGGGCTAGTGACCCACCAAGTAGTATTGTCTCACTCATTTGTTTCAGTGTGTACATAGATAATGCAAAGAGGTTGTCTTTCACTCCCAAAACAGGACTGGATTTTACTCCGCCAAAGTATTTGACTGATTGAGTACTGCTCAAGTCCAAACTCCTTTGAAAACAAAAGGAAAAATGTTTATATTGTACCTGTTAAAATAAAAGTTAGTAGAATACTGCAAAGTATTATCCTTTTACAACATGGACACATCTAAAGGTAATGTGCCTGTCTAGGTCTTGTCCTGTCAGATACAGAAGTGTCACTAACCAGAAATATCTGAAGAGCCATAGATCAGCTGCTGATGTTCTCTGAGGGATCAGGTTATGGGTAGATAGAGAGGAGCTGCTACTTTTCACACATTATAGATCCTGTTCCAGATATCTTGCTGGAGAAAAAGAGTAACTAATGTGAAGAATTCAAACTCTCATCTTTCTTTTTATATCACCAATATGTTACTTCATATTCTGGTGACAGATTGTTCTAAATACCCTCAAAAGACTGAATTAGTGACTTAAAGATACATATGCAGCTCTACATATGTAGCTCTAGTGAAATTATCCTCTGTTGTTCCACTTGCTCTACTCAGTATTGCTTTTCAAAGTTCATAAATTTCAGAGGTCTAAATGTAGCAGTGCAAGCAGACTAAACACTTATATTTAAAGTGGACTACATTCTGCCCTGTAACATAAAGCCAAAACTCAAGGCTCTTTCAATGATCTAGTAGTTGAAACAGACAGCTGATTTCTTCCTTTTCATAATCTGTTTTTCAAGAAAAGTACCTGTATAATATTTTAGTTTTAATATCTCTATTAAGCACCCATAAGGCATTCAGGTTTTGGCAGGAAGGTTTTTGGAAGATTTGGTTTTTAATAATGCACACAGGTATTTTCAGGAAACAGCACAATATATATTATAGGATATATATTGCTTTAGAAATTTGGAATTTTTGCAACAAATCTATATGAACTTTTAAAGCTTCCTAATGTCTTTTATTTGGAATTCTTACCTACTTTTAGGTCTGACCTCACCTGATCCTCAACTGAGTTTCAGTCAGAGGGATAACATATATACTGGTAAACTTATAGTGCAAAAAACACTATGGATGTCATGTATTGATGTATATTGCTTTGCAGCAATATATTTCTTCCTGTAAAAGAATAAATATACTCCTGCAAAGCCCCATTATAGAACTATGACTGTGTTCAGAAATACAGGAAGGTACAGTCAAGCTATGCTGTTTTACCAGTATTTTTAAAGTGGTGTAGCTTTCTATCTAGATAAGACTTTAGGCAAGTGAGTTAACAGCCACTGCAGCTTGGCCAGTGTGGTTCCTCATTCTCTCTAATATTCCTGTCTGCACACAGACATGTGATAGCAGCAGCCGTGTGCTGAACTCTTGGAACACCATACACGAATTGACGCTGCGCATGAGGTAGGTAATATCCTGCAGTTTCTCTTGCACATATGTCTTCCTCTGCTCAGTGTCCCATTGACATTGCAGGTGAAAGCACAGGTGTAAACGGGAGGAACCATTGGGAGTGTGAGGACAACTTGTTGCTTTGCATGTCACACTCCATTTTTAAAGCACAGTATTAAACAATGACCCTTCTCTTTCTGGAGCTATTATTTTTAAAAGGAAGAAATATTTTATCTTTTGATGTGCTTTTAATATAATCTAATCTTCAGGAAGCTACACTTGATAAGATTAAAATGAGTTTTAACTCATTAACAAAATGTTAATCTAAAAGGGATAATGTGAGTCTTAAATCCCAAAGTGTTAAAACCAAATTATACTGTACTTTGAAAGCTAATTATACAAAAGCATACAAAAAGAAAACATCAGAGTATTATTACAATATCTCTCTATATATAATATGTGCAAAATTCAATACACAAGCTTCTTGTTACTCATCTGTGGGTTTTCTTCAAAATAATGTAAACCTTAACTTATTTAAACCAGTATAAGTAGTTTGATGTTACTCCTGGGAAACAAAGATTGTCAGTACAAGAACCTCCATAGCTTGGAGGACAAGCTGAACATGGGACTCCTACTTTATATGGTGCTTCTCCAATCCAATTGCCCCTGAAAATAAAAAATGAAAAAGAATGCTTAATAATTTCAGAATGGAAGAAAAAAAATCATTAACCATACTTGTTCTTAGTGATTAAAGTTAACGTCTCCACTGATATCCCATAAATGCTGTTACTAAAAACATGACATTAGTATATTTCTGTAGTTTACTGATAAACACTGATCTAGCAATTCCCAAAAATGAGCAGGAGAATGACTATATCAATCCAGGCCAGTAATATCCATTCCACATCCTTCAGTCTCAGTGGTGATGTCCCAGCCTTCTTGCTTTTGCTACAACCAAGTGATTTTTGATGCTCTGATCCTGTGACAGACTATTTTTTACTGGAGGTCTATATTTATGAAAAATAGCAAAATAAGCATTGGTGCAAGGTTTTCCTTGAGCACCCTTTTGTCTGGCAGTTATCTTAAAAGCTTGTACTTGGAAGACGGAAAAACAAACTGAGTGAAACCTTATTCTTAGGTTGCACTACCCTAGGTTCGCATTGTGAAGCTCTGAGGCTGAATTCATTATTTGAGAAAAGGGAAGATAAAAACTATTTCCACCAGTAATGTATTAAATGGAACTGGATTGGGGCATTTCCAGAGGTCTCATAGATGTGAATGAGAGGAGAAGATGGGCTCCTGTCTGGTGAATAGAGGTGTGCAATAGACCCTAGGGGGAAAGGGGTACAAAGTCTGGGGAGTGATCATATGAAAAGAGGTACCTCCGAAACATCTAGGAACATCTGAAAAATGCATCCTGATTTTTAGGAGTTTATATAAACCACAGGCTTTTAGAGAATCATGTAACACTCATGATGTAGGCAGAAAGTTAAAATTAGATTTTTATTTAAATGTTATGTCTCACAGAGCAGAGAACTTTCCTTTAGTTTGCATGTGACGTGGAATAGCAGTGAGTAATGCAATTATTTATGAAACATTTTGTCATCCCCCACCTCCCAGCCAGTAACGCTGGATCAAAAGCCCTGGTCTCAGTTGTGCCTTGGAAGAAAGTAGAAATCTCAAGTAATTTGCTCATTCCTACTTCTCTTCCAAATGGGTACAGCAGACTAAGTGCTCAGGAAACATATTTAGTCTGATAACTGATATGGAAATTCAGAGTTTGCTGAAAACTGATTTCTGCTTCATTTTCTACGCAGCACATGGCAGATTTGTGTAAGACTCCTAGATAATCTGGGGCCTTTCTAAACTTTGCAATTATCCTCCTTAACTTCAGGGTTTTTTCCCTCAGTTCAGAAGCATAAATATTTTTCAGTGTTACAGCATGGCATGAGTGAAAATTACTGGAGTTCTAAATCCTAAGTCTTTGCCAAGTTCCAATCTTAATAACTCAGACTGGGGGTTTTTTTAACTCCCTTCCTCTTTAGAGGAGTTTCTGATGTGCTGGTTACTCAGAAAGGCACAGACTTTACTGAGTGGCAAAGAGATTTCTGTGTGTGTGCCCAAGGACTCTACGCCCAATGTCCATGACTCAATTAAATCTTAGAAATACAAACTTAATCCAGGGAAGACCACTCAATATAATTTTTGTGACCCTGCAAGAAGTAAATGCAAAAATCATGATTCCACTTCCTATGACTGAAAGGTCTACACAAAATCTCACACAGAGAAAGAGCTTGTAACTTCAGGCTTTGGTTTGCTGTTTGAGAAGCAGTGGGACTTTTAGGCTCAGAAAATATAAAATGTCAATAATACAATTGTAACTTCAATTGTTTGTGTAACTGATACACAAACACTAAGTCAGTTTCCAAAAATGCCTGATTTATAAATCTATTTTCTTCCTACATATGAAAATGAGAGAAGTATTCTGGAAATTTTGTAATTTTTAATATTTGTTTTCAAATAAAGATACATAAAAAAATTCTCTTAGAAACTTTGATTTCATCTTCTCCATGTTGTTGAGCTTTAAGTCAGATACAGTTTTTGCTGCCTTATCTTTGTTCCCTCACATTCATTTCTTACCATCCTTTTCCAGTAAATATTAAAGACAAAAGGACAGAGAAATCTCCTTGATTTCCAAAGATGTTTTTTTCCCCCAAGTAAATTTTCTTAAGAAATCCTATCTTTTTTTAAGTTGCAAAACCTTTAAAAATTCTTTTACTCATGTAACAGCTAGAGTAATGACATATTCTTGCATATTCTTTACCACAAATGGACCTGTGCCACCAAGAGTTTATGGAAAACATGCTCAATTGATTACACTTAGATTCCTATACAGAGCTACGTCTTTGCCGAATGTACAGTCAGAGAAACCAGCCACTCACACTGTCCCTGCGGCTTTTGCAACAATGGTCCAAACCAGACCGCAAACTGAAGCTCTCCCAGAGCCACACTTCACTGACTCATTCTGCACCCAAATGTAAGCTTGGGATGATGTCTAGGAAATGCTGGCAGAAAACTAGTTTCTGCATTTCAACCCAACACAGACCTCTGCAAGTTATGGGATATAGGGCCACCTATGGGTGTCTATGACCTGTATTTTAACAGACCCTAACATGGCAGGCAAGATGAGGTAGATTTGCAGACACGGAGCTTAGGCTGATGGACTTTATATGAAAGCAATTTATGTACCATGGTCATAAGCAAAGGTATCCTGTGGGCAACAACATGTATCATAGAATGAATCACAGAATGATTGGGATTGGAAGGAACCTTAAAGATAAACTAGTTCCAACCCCTTTGCCACAGGCAATGCTCAGAACCCCCTCCTGTCTGGTCTCAAATACCCCTAGGGATGGGGAGTCCACAACCTCTCTGGGTAAACTGTTCTAGTGCCTCACCACCCTCACAGTAAAGAATTTCTTCCTAATGTCTAATCTAAACCTACCTGCCTTAAGCTAAGGCCATTCCCTCTTGTCCTATCACTACGTGTCCTTGTGAAAAGTCCCTCTCCAGCTTTTTGTAAGACCCCTTTAGGTACTGGAAGGTTGATAAAAGGTCTCCCTGGCGCCTTCTCTTTTCCAGGCCAAACAGCTCCAACTCTCTCAGCCTGTCTTCCCAGGAGAGGTATTCCAGCCCTGATCAGCTTAGTGGCTCTCCTCTGGACCCGCTCTAACAGGTCCATGTCTTTCTTGTGCTAAGGACCCCAGAACTGGATGCAGCTCTCCAGGTGGAGAGCAAAGTAGAGGAGGAAAATCACCTGCTGGGCACATTTCTTTTGATGCAGCCCAGGATACGGGGTTAGCTTTCTGGGCTGCAAGCGTGCCGTGGTAAGTCATATTGAGCTTTTCATCTACAAACACCCACAAGTCCTTCTCCTCAGGGCTGCTATCAATACATTCTGTACCCACCCAGTACCTGTGCTTGGATTAACCCAATCCAGGTGTGTTTAGCCTTACTGAACTTTATAAGGTTTGCACAGGCCCACCTCTCAGTAAATCAAGAGCCTGATCTACAGTGGGATTGCTTACCTGAGGAAGTCTAGTTCACCATGCCTATGTATAAAAGAGTGAAGAAATAAGGAATTCCAAGTAAAGTGAAGTGAGCACAAAGAAGGAAGAAAAAAATTAATAATAATAATAACAGCAATAACAGAAAACAAGTTTTTTGTTTTGTTTCACACACATCAAGTTCATTCCTTTTCTTCCTTGTGTACTGAAGTCATACATTTCTGCATGTTCAGATGGAAAGCTTGAACAAAGGAGCAGCCCACAGAAAAAGCACAAATAGAGCTCATGCTGCAGAAAAAGGAGTAAGCAGTCCTATGAGAGGACCAAAACATGCACAAAGTATAAAAATAAACAAAAATAAAAGAGAGCAACTCACTTTGGGGCATAGTTGCATACCAAGTAAACAGCTCGCCGCCAAACAGATCCCCAGACGTTCATATTGTGGCACGTGTGGATTGCACAGCCGATGCGATTGGAAGTGGCCCAAACCATCTGAATAAATATTTATTATTGGTGAAGTCCAAATTGAAAAGGAATATACATATACATATATTTATACATATACACATACATTTATTTGAGAGAGAGGGGTATAGACACATCATAGGAAAGTCCAGCTCTGGACATGAGATTTTGAATAGAGGAAAGTAATTTATATAACCTGTGTGTAATGGGTGCACATGGGTCCATAACATCGCATTGGGCACCTAGGGTTGCAGTCTTGAGGATAAGGGAAAGCATAATCCTTCACTTCATCATACCATGGCTTTACCAGCTGCAGAATAGACCGATACCTGGGTTTTTTAAAAATACAGTAAGACAAATATGTCATTTTAGATCTCTCCTCACATCACTGGGGCACAATATTATAATATTCTTAAGCCAAATGAACACTGACAGATATAGAACATAGACTACTGGATGACACTTGCATCAGTCCAAGATCTGAATCTCAAAGGTTGTTCAAAGGCTGACAAAAAAATTGTTTTGTAGGGTATCCTCTTACCTTCCAGTTCTTACAGACAAGTTCTGGCCCAAAAATCTCAGAAGATAGGAAGGTCCATGGTCCCAAATGCATGTAGCAGCCCAAGCTTCAGCAGATTTGGCAAGAGTTTCATCCCAAACCTGACAAAATAAAGTATCCTTAGCAGCAGAACAGAAAAAAGCAGATAATGATCATAGTGCTAGAACAAAAGAAGCAAGTATCTTAACCCACAAATATACTATTGTAACATGTCAGATCTAGAACTAAGAAGAGAACTGTGGGGCAGCATGCACAGAATCCAGTGGGATTTGCCCTATTGCTGGACAGAATTCCTGCCCACATCATTAGAGGAAGCCATGTATTCCAAACTCTCCCTTTTTTCTGGAAAAGCCCTTCACCAAACAGGCATTCTCCTACCATTTTCCCTTCTGTGTTGATGAGATCCATGTGTGGACAGGAGTGAAATTTTGGCTGGGACTCAGATAGAAATTGAAGGAGAGGAACACAGGGAAGAACAATTCAGCATAGGTATTACATACCCCACAAAACCCCAACACATTTGAAATAGGACCTCAGGAATATCTATAGCCAGAGACAATGTGTGTGTGGCAGCTCTTCATATTTGAGGTCACAAGGTCAAGAAAAGGGATTCCACAAAGGCAAAGACTTTGGATAGTTTCCAGGTGCAGTATGGATTTCACTACTTTATTCTGCACAGGAACTGGCATTGCTCACTGCCTGATATAAAAAGATAACAGCTCTGTAAGGACAGACAATTTGACTTCTTAAGTTCTCCAATGTTTGGAACATGACAAGTGAACGTAAACACTGTCTCCTTTATATGCTTTGCCTGCTCAATTACATTCCTGATTTGTAACTCTACTGTTTCCTCCACAGCGAAACAGGTTTGTCTCACGAATAACAGAGATATTGGCAACAGAACCTACTGCACCACTGGAGCTCCTGATAAAGAATATCTCACTGTTACATTCCAAGTGCACACAAATCCTAGTATATCTTAGTGTTTAAGGGATACCCAAGTAGGCTGTAGGTTCTGGAATTACATGTATATTTGGAATTCCCTGAGTGGAGTGCTCCGGTGCAGAACAGTTGTAATGAACTGCAAGTAGAAAGGCAGGAACAGAATGTGGTAAAATTGCCTATGCAGACCATTAGTGCTTTTTAAACACAAACACAAACTCATAAATCTTGAGTGGCTATGAAATAAAGAGCATGCTCTCTGAGGCATGAAATAAGAGGCAAAGTCAGAAATTAACTTATCAAAGAATGAAGTGGCCCTCATCACACATATTTTCTGTACTATGAGCTACTAATAATTTCTAGTTCAGAAATTATTAGTAGCTCATAGTACAGAAAATATGCGTGATGAGTTCAGAATTCAGTTTTAATTTCACAACCCTGCAGAGTCAAAAGACTGATCTTTGACTAGGACGGTAATTCATGCCCTGACTAGTACTTTGTGCAATTTCTCTTAGTGAGAAGGACAAAATTTAGTAAATTTTATGAAGTTGCTAAGCCACTGAACCAAGCTTTTGAGAATATGGAGTGGGTAAGGTACACCCTAGATTAAAGGTGAAGAAGCACAACAGAGACCAGTAAGACTCCTTAACACAAATCATCTTCCATTCAAGAGGAACCACCTTAGGGATGGTAAAATGGGTGGTGCTCAAAGCAGAGAAGATTTATTTTACGCCTGTTCAGCAAATCTTCCAGAACAAAGTCAAAGCAAATTGCTAGTACAAGGACAAAAGACAGACGTCTTAAAAAGAAGCATGCTACAAAGGAATAGTCTTCAAGCCAGGGAACACTTAGACCTCAGCTCTGAAAAATCACGGGAGTTTCTTGGAGGAGTTAGAGATAAAAAATCCAAAATCCAGGATATGCTCTAGGGCCCAAGGCGAAGAAAACTGTGCACAGACATTTCTTCCGCTTTGTATCTCTGCCATTAAGTTTACTAGCTGCATGTGGCCTGTGTATAAAAACCCCTTTATAATCCCTGTGGTACTGAAGTGGTCCCAAAAAGAGGGCTTAAAGAGTAGGTACAAACACAAAAGTGTGCCTGGGGAGTGTGCCTGAGAGGCTGGGGCCACAGCCGGTGTTTGGAGCCTGCCCAGGCCCAGGGCAGCAGAGGAGCTCATGGATCCAGCATGTGGGTCCAAACACAGATGCCTGGTGTGCATCCATAAGGGGCTGCTCTGCCAGGACTGTGACACCCCATAAACACCCTCCTTTGCTGGGATTAATCATGCTTCTGGCACGAGTGCTCCTGCCAGGAGGCTGAACATGAGGTTTGCGTGCTTGCTCCCAAGTGACCTGGCTGCACTCCCACAGTAATCTAAATGTGTACTGTATTCACACAAATAGCACCGAGATCCTGATTTCCACACTGCACATTTTTGTGTACTAAACTGCCTCTCAAAACAGCATGTTAGGTGTTTGAAAGAAATGTGAAGAATGGATTAGGTTTTCACTGTTAACACTCTCTAACAAGGCACAGCCCCTGCCTTCGACAGTGAGGGCATTTCTAGTTCACTTTCACTTCCCAGCTTCATTTCTGCTTATCAGGAATCATCTGCAGCATTGGATTGGTAAAGTTTTGGCAAGTTGTTTCAAACTCAGTTAAAATGTTGTGAGTTTGTCATGTATAGTACACTCTGCTTTCCATTATCTATTCACTCTTGATCCCTCTCTGGACAGATTAAATTTTTGGCAAACATAAAAAAAAAAACCAAAGAGAAGGAAAATAACTACTGACTAATGAATAAGGGGGAGGGGGGAGCATATGCAGCATCTTTAAATTTCCTCCCTTCATCCATTAGCAGGCTGGTGAAAAGCCTCTATACAGAGTCCCCTACTGCTATGTAAATAATTTGTATTTCAGGGGAGAAGTTGATTGCCTCACCTTCTTTATTTTATTTACTTCATATTCTCAGAAGAAAAGGTGGTCTCAGTCCTTATAGGATGAGCAGATGATCACCAGAAGAAGAGAGTGCATAAGAGAGACCTTACAGAGTCTTTCAGTACCTGAAGTGAGCCTACAAGATAGATGGAAAGGGACTTTTTGCACTGGGATCAAGTGATAGGACAAGGCTCAAAGCTGAAGGAGGGTAGGTTTAGATTAGATATTAGGAAGAAATTCTTTAGTTTGAAGAGTGGTGAGGCACTGGAATAGGTTGTCCAGAGAAGTTGTGGATGCCCCATCCCTGGAAGTGTTCAAGGCCAGGCTGGATGGAGCTATGAGCTATGAGCAGAAGATGTCCCTGCCCACGGCAGGAGGGTTGGAACTGGATGATCTTTAAGATACCTTCAACACAAAACATTCTATGATTCTATAAAAAGGCAAATGACTAATATAGGCTGAAGGTGAAAAATATTATCTCATAATGACCCAAAATATTGTAAGAAACTGTGCCATTAGTTCACTCTTTCAAAAAAAGTCTGATCCTGAGTCCACACTTGTACTAATTTTTATCTCAGTTCAGTCCCCTGTTTTGGGCATATAAGAGAACAGAGCAAAGACATTTTGACTTTTGAAGCCATGTGGATTCATTGTTGTACATAGATAAACACCATATCAAGAAATACAAATATATCCTAAAAAGAGAAACTGAAGTAACTTGAAAGTAAAAGGGACAGTTTCTGTATGAGGAGAAATGAAAAAGCTCAAGCTAATTAGCAAAGAATTGAAAAAAACCAGAGTGATAAACTCTGAAATGATGGGCAATCCAGTGCTCCTATTAAACATCTGAGAAAGCTGCCTGACATGAATGCAAAATTGTAAAAGGAAAAAAGGAGAAAGATGTCCATACTCAGTGGGTTAAGATCTAAGAAGGTGACTCATCCTGAAATGCTGATTGTGCAAATTCCCAGTGCCAAACTATGATCATCCACTCCCTGGGGACAGCTAATCTTCATTTGCTAGGTTGCAAGTAGTTGAGGAAGAAGTCACCTTCTATCCAGTATAAAGATCCCCCTCCAAACTCCAGATCACTGGTTTGGTCCAGCATGGAAACCTTCCTACTTCTCAACTAGGTCTAACTGAGCCACAACAGAGTTAAAGCGTGTCACCACGCTTCCACTGACAACTTGAAATGAACATTCTTTGGCCAATTTATTTTTCTTTCTTGAGCCAAACATTATTTTCCTAGAAAGCTGTCTGACTGTGCTCTCTGTACTGCTCCCTGAAAAACAACACTTCCAAACTACATCTCACTTGAAAATTGTCAAGAGGACTGAACACAAGGAACAGGACAGTGCTTCTACATGGGGAGTTTCAACACCAGAGACCACTTTATGAAGCAGCTCTGGGGTGTTCTCTGCACTCACACAGCACATGTTTATTGAGAGTTAGGAGTAAAATTTCAGCATTAATAAAGTCA
>NW_008237435.1:677006-683063 GCF_000691975.1 Corvus brachyrhynchos
AGCAGGAATTTTGCCAGTGAGACAGAATTTCATCCTAGATTTTGTTTGTTTCCCTCTGTAAACAAATAGTAAAATATTTAATCTCCAAAATATGTAATAAGCAGTAGAGTGTAAAACAAAATCTCTTTCATGTTCAATGAAATTTCTTGAAGTCCAAAAAGTGGTCTTCCTTCACCAAGGAAAGCCTTTTAATGTTGTGGGACACAGTTCTTTCATACATTCCCTTTTTATAGCTGTCTCTCAGTTGTTCTTAGATAATTTTCATGTAGAAAGGATGAAGTTGTCCTTTTGTGCTTGGGAGGAACAGAAGGTCCTGGTCACAACTATGCTCTCAGGTATTAAAACAAGGGTGAAGCTAAATAAACATTCTGATGATGAAAAAGAAAAGAAACAACTACAATATTGCAAAGATCTGTCCATGATATTTGTTGAAAAATAATTGGCTGTTCCCTTTCTACTTTGATACCTATGTTTTAATTTGAGGAACTGCATACATAACAATTTTTAACTATAACTTGGGCTTAGAAACATGGTTCTGCTCATTTTCATTGCAGACAGAATTGCAGTCCTCATATCAATCATTTAAATGGAGTAGCTTTTTCTTGACACTCTGCTCAACACAGGTCTTAGGAGGCAAACCTAATCACTCAAATGACCTCTCCTCTACTCTGCAAGTACTCTGAAATTATTATTAATGGCAACAGATAGCAAGAATTTGTGATCTAAATACAAAGGGAACAGAATACACAGTCATACACTGTATTAATTATTTTCTCATTCTGTGTGGATATCTGTGTGTAAACTGGATGTTTTGAGAAGCACTTAAATTTATAGCCCTCATTGACAAAAAGAAAATACGAAGGAAATGTGGTAAGTAGGAGTGCTCCTTCCATGACAGCACCAGCAGAGAGATTGTGAGATAGAAGATGTGGGCTAATTGTGGAGTCCATAAAGATATGTTTTTTACCTGGTAGCCTACGGATTGTGCTAATGATCATTGTAAAACACTCAAGGAATCCAAACCTGTGCTTTCACTCTTCTTTTGTCATCATGATCTTTAATTTTTCCCAGCTCATTTTTATTGCCAGTAATAGGGAAGCTGTCCTCACTTGCAAAAGAGCACAAGAGAACCTCAGCAGACCATTGCTCTGGACATTAAATACCAGCAGCAGCCCTCAGTACCTCACTGCTTGCATTTGGTTTGTTTGTTGTGGTTTTTTTTGATGTGACATATCAGCTAAGATAATATTATACATATTTTTCAATGGTAAAATGAGTACTTTAAGCAAAGCATACACACCCTGGTCACTCACTACCTTCCTAGGAATTCCCTGAGTCAGGTCTGCTGCCCATCATGCCAGGACAGCTGTGGTGTGACCAGACCCTCAGCTGGCTGCCACCAACTGTACAGCTGACAAACACCGGGTGAGGTGTGAACACAAATCCAGAGCAAATAGGTGAAGTTCATTGTTTTAACCACTCCCTTCTGAAACAGCGTCTTCACACAAGCGCAGTTACATGAAGAGATGGCAAATGAAACACTGGGATATGCAATTTGAGGAGAGCTGCATGGCAGCACTGCTACATTTTGAAGAAAAAGTGGCAATTTGTTTGCCAGTCTTGGCATCTTGTCATTTATATATGTTTACTCTGGACTCAGTGATATTCAGATTGTTATTTCACACAAACAAATCTACAGTGATTCTTAGGCATCTCAAAAGATGGCCTGTACAACCTTCTTTTAGCAATGATTCGTTAAAAAATTAGCCCTTCCACCTCAAACATATTATTTTTGTCTCCAGTAGCCCCCTGTTTCTCCTTGTTTGCCTAGTTGAAGATCAAAAGCTCTTACTTCCAAGCAGCAAGCGAGAAAGAAAAAAACCTTGACTCGAGCAATTTCTTCCTCTGAGAAAAACACTGTGAAGCCAAGGGATGAAATCCAACATGTCCAGTCCATCTGTGCAGCTGCATTCCGCAGCTGCTCGTGCAAGTCCCAGAGCGGATTAGCAGATGGAGGCTGCTACCCTCCAACACACAGGTCTTGTCCTCCCGGTCACTCACCCTTGCACCGCTCACACCACTTGCGTGCACGGTGGCTCTCTCAAATCCCTCAGCAGTGTGCAGGGCACACAGGAGTCCTTTGCTCCCCTTCTCTTTCATATAGTCAGACCTGTAGCATTTTCAGGTTTAGAAACTTTGTGTAGGACCCCCCACCATGTCCACTACCCCAAATCTGGCAGAAAGCTTAATAAAACAACCTAACAGCCCTTCTGCCTGCATGCTTTTACAGCAGAATGACTCAAAGAGCCTCATCTTTTTGCCCTCACTTCTTTCAATGCATACTGTGTGATGAAAACATATGAGCTCATTGGAACTTACAGAGAGATGTGGCAAACTTTATATATTTACTTGGGCTCTGAGATCATTTGGACTCTAGACTCACTCTCCCTCTCTCTAAGAATATGAATTTTTTTGTTTTGATCGCAACAGCCACTTCTTAGAAATTTTTCTATGCATATTGTAATTAGTGCCTACCACGCATGCAGGTACTTTCTCATATCCATTAGGTAATAATTAAAAAGTTTACACAGAAAATTCCCAGTCTACCCTGTAGAGAAAAACATCTTGACGGGAATTGCAGTTCTGTACGTCATTCTTTTGCAAATAAATAGAGGGTTAATACATCAAGCTGCTTGTCCAACAATCCACTGCAACTCAAAGTAAAACTGTGCAATGTTTTATAGTAAATTTACTCTCATATATCCAAACCTCCAAACATCTGAGTCACACTTCTGAAAAGCTCAGTAATAGAAGGCCTGGCTTAATCAGGGCATCACCAGACATATTCCGAAGAAACCTCATTGCCAGAAATACTTTTCTTATGAAAATTCAAGTCTGTGTTTTACATAGGAGTTTCTATTCCTGGGTGTCTATGTGGTGCAAACACAAAGTGCTATCACTTGAAGCTTTACCACTGTTAGTAGTCAATTTTTTTCTTCTAAAGGTTGTCTGCATTTCCTTTCAAGTTTGGCATCAGGCTTTTAAACAACAAGAAATAAAGAAAATTGGTACACTGTCAGATTTAATAACAATAAGCTTCTCTGACATGCTATTATTTGTTTAGCTTTTGGAAAAGCTAAACATCACAGCTATATATCTTAAAATATTCAGTGCTTTTCTAACCTACTGCAAGACTTATTTTAATTGGCAAGAGCTTATCTTAGAAGTGGTAACAAAAAGGACCAAACTCTGTCTAGTTCCATGTCACCCTGACAATTGGTCAGAAGTCTGAAAAGGAGCATGTCTGACCTCATTTTAAATATGATCAGAAAAAATTGTATTTTCTTAGAAACACAAAATGTGAACGAAAATGTATTTGTTTTTTGGTGTTTCATTTCTCTTATGTACAGAAAAAAATCTACCTTTTACTTTTCTTTGTTACTAACCACTGAAGTTTTTCATTAAAAGAAAAAAATGTTCTTATTTCTTTAAAAGTTTTCAAAGAAAATACTTACTATTTTCTAAGTAGCTCTAGCTGAAAGATATGGCAGCATGACATAAAAGAAAACACATAGCAGCTTCTTCTTTCCACAGAATAAAGAATAAGAACAATAGTTCTTTATTCTCAGACGAAGAAAGCTCAATTTAAGATTCTTTCTCTTGATACAGATTAACAGATACCACTGACAGATAGATAGATGTGCAAAACCAGTTCATAAAACAGACCTCAAACCCCATCCCAGGGCACATTCAGATGCATTCATACATGGAGGGGCCTGAGCTGAAGGCAGGATTCTGTGTACAAAACGCAAGCAAGGGGCTATCCTGGGGCTTCCATCTTTTTCTGCCTTTAGGATACACATTTTAACAGACCTATGATAGAGTATTTATTGTTTCAGGTATAGAAAGAGGATGAAAATGTTGTGAGGTTTAAGGTTACTACCATCTCCATTCATGTATGAAGCAAAGTACTGTGTACTTTGGATCAAGATTCTCATGAAAAATGCCCTGTCTGTGTTTTTAGCCACGAAGTTCAAGAGGTGCTACATTTAATAATAAAGGAATGTCTAATTCTGAGTGCTCTGGGCAGGCTGCTTTTCTATCTGAGACTTTACTAAGTTGTTTTTTGTTTGTTTAAACTCCTAGAAGGCTTTCTGCTAATACTAAATTTAAATAATGTAAATATTCTTTTCTAAAACACCATCAAGATGGATGTTTTAAAATTGTTATGCATAAAACATTGGAACAGAGCTCTAGTACCAAAGCAAGTTTAACACAGTCATTCTCTTCCACAAAATTTATCAACTGCAGCATTTTTGGGGAAGTTTTTCAGATTTTTCAAGGAGCGCTTTCCAGGAAGGGTCTTTTACGTTCAACTCTTGAACAGATCTATCATTCACTCTGCACATAACAGATGGCCTTTGTACTTCTTATCAGTAGCATCCACCTGGATTTGACCCTAAATGAACACCATTTACTGAGACTGAACAGGCTCTCCTTGCATTCTATCAATGAAACTGCTGGAAAAATGGGCAACATCCGACATCTCAGTGATAGCCAAGGAGTACAGTGCTGCACTATTGACAGTGGTGCACTAGGAAACATGTAAGTGGCTAAATTCACCTGTGAGGCAAAAGAGGGCTAGGTAACTCTATTTTGCCAAAATCAGCAGAAAGTAAGCTACATTTACTCCTGCTTTCTCACTTCACTGTCAGTTGCCATGTTGTGCCTCCACTGCAGAAAAAGGTTGAGTATGCTGTGAAACAACTGCTTCCTTTCCAGACTGTGATGCAGACTGACACAATTAACTGTAACCATGTGAACCACATCAGTTCCTCCCATATTATTCCAATTTTCTGAGAGGATCAATATTCCAGAATTCATTTGCCCATGATCTTCAGACATTCCTAGTGCTGGGTTATGGTACTAGGCAGAAGGGACATACTCAACTGGCTAAACAGAAAAACAAGTGGTAGGAGGCAGAAACTGGAACCAGTGAACACATTCCACCATTATAACCCTTCTCATTTGTTCTTACCTCACTTGTGAATTACCAGCATAGAGCAAGCTAAAAGCTATGGCAGACTAGGATAGGAGGCCCACACTGGGGAACCTCCAAGCACCTTGAGCTCTCATCTGCCAGAAGACTATACTTACATTTATTTTGTGCTCTGGCATGATGAAAAGCATATTAAGAACTTTGTACCCTGACTCGTCATCTGATTACTTTATTTCAAACTTCACCATGTATACAGGATTTAAGGGAACAGGGCTGCTCAATGGAAAAAGTAGGCTGCCAGTAACTTCTACAGTAAATTCTTCATTGCATTATGGCAGTTGGGTCTTTAGACATGCATAGTTAAAATGATGGGCCTAATCTTCTTTGACATCTAAGGGTCTTGCTCACTAATTTAACAAAGGAACTGTAAATGGAGTGCAACTGTAATTTGATCCAATATGCAGAAGTATTGTAATGATATGCACATGCAAATTTAGGAAAGATAATATGCATCTTAATGCCAAGAAAATTGTCAGTAAATATGACAAGGGTAATTTTTGAAATGAAAAAGGATAGAAATTCTATTTGCAGTTAAAAAATGCATATAAAGATTAATTATCTGAGGTTTAGTGGGAAATATTTAGGTTAGACATTTGGAAGTAATTTCTATTCCTAAGGTAAAATATTTGCCAAGAGATGTGACTGAGACAGCATCACTATATGTGTTCAGGAGCAGACAAGATGAAAACCATATGTATGTAATGCAGAAGGAAGTCCTGCAACAGGCCAGGGATAAAGTACATGAATTAAGAGACTCTATCCAACTCATTAGACATAAATCTTGAAGGAACTAGCCCTGCAATCCTTACTCACAGACATGTATGAGTTCAGTGGGACCATGTAAATAAGCCAGGGCAAATGACTCAAGAACAAAATGTCCTTAAAGATTTAGAATGGTCTGTAAGAAACCACACTGAAAACAGGAAAAAAAAAAAAATAGGTAAACAGGTTGAGAAGTTTATTTATCAGAAATGCTATTGAATTGGAGAGAAAACCTA
>NW_008237435.1:683144-689242 GCF_000691975.1 Corvus brachyrhynchos
CTCTTTCCATGTCCATACCAAAGGCTTTAGGTATTAAGCAAGACTTTGGAAAACTTGAAGTAGGTTTGTTGGGGTTTTTTGGGACTTTGTCTTACCTGTCACTTACTGCATATTCACAGAACATTTTTAAGACCACCTTCACAGCAAAAGAATTTTATCAAGACTTTCAAATTTAGAAGTGAAATAGTAAGGCAGTTATTTGCATTTGTGAGCACTAACTGGGTTATACCTTGCTTCTCTGACCTGACTTTGGAAGTTACCTGCAAATTTTCTGGGACTGGAAGTATCCAAATACATCACCTCAGCAAAGAGAGTCATTCCTGGGCCACACAGAGTGCACAGATTTCCAGCATGACATACCTGGACTCCTTCACAGGACCACAGCAGCTTCTTTTAGAACACAATTACTTTTATTCTACAACAATAGGTTGTTGTAGGGCCTTTGTTCAGTCTATCATGGTCTTTTATGTGGATTTACTAGAAATTAATACGCGGAGATTCTCCATTCTCTTCCAGTTCCTGTGCCATCAGCTCATGAGAAATATGAAATAACTCCTGGGTAGCTAAACTAACTCATTTCAGGCTAGTCTGGAAATCTTTTACTACTTTGAGTCCTACAAAGAGACTCAAAGTGACTCAAAGTGACAAAGTTCAACAAGGGGCAGATTTTCCCAAATATAAAAGTGCAGTTACATATCACTGAACAAAAAAGAACTGAAACTGTGTCTGAACATCTTTGGTACATTAGCAGGCTCAAGTTTATTTGGAGCACTTTTTGCACTTAAAATCTTCAGACTGCATTCCACAAACACGTTTTGAGTGTGCAATCCTGCCCCCACTATTATACTTCAGACATGCTACTGCCAGTCCACTAATAACTATGTTGATCCATACTGGGCTCTGGACTCATCCTTGCAGAGCCAGCAGTGAAACTACTACAACTTGTCTTTTGCTATGGCTCTTCAACAAGTTATTCAGATCACCTCAGAGTACTCTTAAATAAAACAGATTTTCCCATTTTGCATGGGAATGCCACAGAGGATGGTGTTCAGTGCTCATCAAGGCCCACTTTTATCAGTTACTGCTTCTGCGTACAAAGCTGTAAAGGGCATGTCTGTATGTAAGCACCTGCTCTACCAGCTTTTGCAAAAACACAGTGATGTGGGATACAAAAAAGGCCATACAGACTTTGAAGAAACTGGCCTCAAGTGGGGATGACGGTAGGGAAGGTAAAAATAACTTCTGATTCTCATAGGAACAGATATTTCATGAATGAATGTTTTGGAAGTCTTTTGGAAGTCTAAGGATAGTACCAATGCACACTAAAAGAGGTTTCATGAGACTCAAATTTCAGCTGGCAACATACTGCAAATATTTATTGGCCTACCAAGTAGCTGAGATGTTCCAGAAAGGCAACACAGGTCTCTATAGTACAGAATTAGCATTCAGAAAAAGGGATTTCTTTGTTCACATGCTTCCACTGGATCTACAGATGTACATGCTTTTCACACTAGAGAGCTGCTGGCAACTCTATGTCTCACTTTTTCTGAATCATGAATTTTATGGAATCTTTCTGCTTTCTCCACAAAAAATATGCAAAGACAAGTAGATTATTTTCACCCTTTGTGAGGCCAAAAGTATGGTGTCATCTTTCTTTCTGCAGGTATGCCCTCAGCTTTTAGAGCACAAGCAAAGATTGTCTTAGGATAAAAAAAAAAGGTCCAAATCAAAATAAGGACTCATTAATTCTGCATTATAGGCGTGGAAGTTCTTGTTTTCTTTCTCTTTCATTTTGGTTCACATATACACTGACTAGATATGTATCTGCAGAAAAACTTCCAACTGAAGGCATCAGCAACTCCAGAACCAGAACCAAAAGGAGAACTACTTTAAAGCCTAACACATTGGGTGTGCCAATGTCCCAACAGAAAGATTTACTAAAGTGTAACTGGCATAAGACACACCAGTTTCTTTCACTGGGGACTGATACAATGCCTCCCACCATGTTTGACTCCCCAGCTGTCTTCTTTCATGGGGAGCTGCATACAACAGGCTGGAGCAGCACCCAGACCCACCTGTACCAAAGGGAACTAAAACACTACCCAGCTTATATGAACTTCCCCTGCCTAACCCATGTGCATTCAAAGCTGTTCTTCAAGACCTCTCATCTGAAGTCCTACAGCACATAAATCTTCCACACAGTAAGGTCAGAGAGAATAATGCCCAAGGAGTGTGAAGTATCTATAACAGCATTGAACATGTGAGAAGCAGACTGTATCAGGGAGAGGAACAGAATGTGTCAAATAGAAAACCCCAAAAAAGGTTGGGTGTGGAGAACTGGAATCACAAGAACCAAACCATGCAGCCAAACACTGAGTTCTTACCAGGGAAGTGGAAATAAAAGCAAATGGAACTGTACAGAAGTGAGAATGGGATACAGTAATTAATGAGAAGAACGGCTCCTAACAGAATTAGGAAAAAACAACAAAACACAATTTACTATAACTGTGAACAGAGAAAAGAAGAAAAAATATCTTTTTCTTGTGCTTCAAAACTGCTTAGTTTTTCTCTACTTCAACACACTTACAAAAGATTTCCACAATTCACTGCATCTGTAAGCAACTCCAGCTCTCTAACATGTGACATCCGTTTTAGTCGTTGTTAGGGAAAATGGGATAGGCCATTTTCTTCACTACCCCAGCACTTTTCCATTCAGGAAAGGAACACACACTCTGTAAGGTCCTTTCAAGTACAAATGCACATTGTCTGCTGGTAATTACAATGTGTTTGTTGTCTTATTTATGAAAATAAGTATTGAGAAACATAACATCTTTTTTATATAGCAGCAGCAACCTCATGTCCCTGTAAGATACAACAGATTCTGTGCCACACACTGAAATTATTCAGAGACCAAAGAATGGACAAAGCAAACTCAGTTACTGATAATGGTTTTTCCAGTCTTGGTATGGCTTACAGCACCGGGTCATCTTCAAGGCCTCCCTACCAAAACCCTTCTGTAGTCACAGAGGTAAGAAGTTCAATAGATGGTGCCATGACCACAGCGCAGATGGCAGAGCACACCATCTGTGATGCTGCTCACTGCACATTTTTTGCTCTGTAGTTAGATGGGATACACACAGACTTACACAATTTTGAAAGAGAATTGGTGGCAGAGCGGTGGCTGCTACTTGGGGATTCAAGCTCAAGTTGCATTTTGGATCATTACCTACATAGCTTGAGTTGCTGATCCAAATTCTGCAGCATGAAGTCAAAAAGTACTTTCAGACTGGAAAACCAAATGTAAAAGAAAGCCTTTGGTCCTTGCCCTTGAGACTACTGATGGGGCCGATGCTGCCAGGAACACAGGGACATCCTATGGCTGGTTGTTACTGGCAAAAGCAATAGTGAGAAATGCAAGGAAAAGAACAGCATGCCAGCTGTAAAGAGCTTGACTTCAATATTGATTTTGTATCTATGTTGCAGCAAAGCTGCAGCAGCACACCCACCAATATAGATAAAATCTAGGCACTTTACGTACATGAGTTCATTAAAATAGATTTAATCCAGGAAGCTTGCTTTCTATTTTCAATGGTTTTTTACTGAACAGGCTAAGAACACTGCACTTCCAAAACCCTTGGAATATGACAGGGTGCTGGCTTCAGTTAAGCAAACTGCAGGAGCACATTTCTAAAACACACAAGCCAAGGAAGGGCATGGTAGGCTGCCATTCCCTCAGACATTACAACAAAGTTTATTTATGCAGAATCAAAGGAAACATCCGTGGAGAGCACAGCAATGAAAATGATGACTGAGCTTGACTTCTGACCTCTCTGGTTTTTCTGTCTCTGACCTTTCCACTCAACCAGACTCCAAACTCAGCCTATGGTCTTCATCCTGCAATATTTTGAGTGCACTCAGCATTCTGAGGTGCTGCTGGGATGTGCTGAACAGATTGTATGATCAAATCCAGATTTAGGTATCATCTGTGATAGAAACATGTCCAAATTTTTAGTCATTAGCTGCTACAAAGAAGGAGCTGTTATTACTGATATCCCCTTTCTGTCAAGCTGATG
The DNA here is from genome assembly GCF_000691975.1 of Corvus brachyrhynchos. Lineage (NCBI taxonomy): Eukaryota > Metazoa > Chordata > Aves > Passeriformes > Corvidae > Corvus > Corvus brachyrhynchos. The sequence continues at coordinate 687,218 of NW_008237435.1, forward strand.
GTGTCCTGTTTCTCAAACCTATTAACCATCCATTGTCATATGAGAAACTCTCTGATTTTAAGCATTTAATATGGTGCTGACACAACTTGTCTGTACTTTCAAAACAGTGTGAATACATTAATTACAACATAAAAAAAAAATTGTTGGACAACCTATGTTTAATATTAGAGGCCCACATTATGCATGCATGCAAAGCTGGAACACAAAGTAGCAAACACTGCTTTAGCCAGTAGTGCTCAGTATGAGATCACAGTGAATGTGTAACTTCTATCATACCTGCAGGAACAGATATTTCCTATAAGTATTTTCCAATAAGAAGAAAACATGCCTGCCACATACTTTTTTTGAGCACATTGAAATCCTGCATACTAAAGAAACAATTAAAAGCAGCATTGTATTTGATGGTATTAGATGTACACAAAAAATATCCAGTAAGTAAAACACATGAACAGGAGACAAACAGTGCATCAGATTAATTACTTTGCAAACACAGTCTTACCATATTGCTTCCATAGATATTATGTGTGAAAGAAAGTAGAAATGGTCATTGGGTACCTTTTTGCCCACATCAGGGCAATGACTTACAGTGTACTCCACAAAAACAAAGGGGCTAATGATTAGCACTTCAAACACTTTGGTTCACATGTGATCACATACTATTCCTCAGGCCAACAAGCAGTTAACTCACCACTTCATTTACTTCATTGGGACTACACATGGAAATGAAAATTGAACAGGGTAAGTAAGAGGTTCAGAGTTCAATATTTAGCTTTTGCTTGCTGAAGTTAATGCAGCTTGAAAAATGTAAGGACAGAACATTTTAGTGAGCAGTAATAGATAAAAAACATTTATTTAGTTAACTAAATCATGACAATTTGTTTAAGAAAATCAGATCACTGATTTATAGTTTGTTTTGCTCTGAAATAAACACAGTTCACTTACCATATATTCCATGTTGGAAGCAGGTGGGAAGACTTTGCCTCTGACTTGATTATGATAATCAAGAATGGCAATCATGTCATTCTGCGAAATGTAGCGCTTCCGCCTGGCTTTGGGAATTTTTGCAGAGTCCAGATGAGCTGCCAGAGCTGTCTCGATGTCAGTGAAATTATTGTCTGACAGGAATAGGTCAGTGGAGTTGGGTAACACTAATGCACTTGTTTCACAGAGAACGGAAAATAAGAGAGTACAACTGATTGCAGCAATTACTGTCATTCTGGGGCCAAAGGAGACAGATAGGCCACAGAGGTACTCTGCTTTAAGTCAGGGCAGCAGAAAGCAAATCTGTAGAAGAGAAGATATCAAAGATGTGATTCTGTATATCTGGGCAGCAAGACAAAGTGAACTGGCAGGCTGTGACCAGAAAAATCATTCTGTCTGTCAGCTCAATCATAAAAGCAATCCACACAGAACATGTGTTGCTGAGCAATTTTTAGTAACTGCATTAAGTGATGATGGTCCTACTACTACAACACACAAAATGAAGTATCATTATACCACTAATTACATGGTCAGAGCTAGTAGTATTCCTCAAATAGTGACAGTGCTATCACACCAGATCAGTCCATAAACCACACCATAAATCTTATATGGGGAGACTGCAAGAAACCTCAATCATGTTTTCCACTGAAAATTAAAAATACATCCTAGGCTATGCCTATCCCGTAGGCGTGGACTGTTTTGACACAGTGTGGCAAAGATAAAACTAGTAGGCAAAAGAAAACATATACAGCATGAAAGCAGGACATCTTAGAAATAGCATTCAAATCTTAAGGTCAGCAAAATGTGATGAGCACTGATAAAACTGCATGCAAAGCAAACTTATGGAGCTGAATGGCTTACCTCTGGATAATACCAAGAAAAAAAGAACACAGTCTATTGTTCTCCCAGTATATATAGCACTCTCCTATGTGATGATATGAACCTTTGTGAAGAAGTGTCTCTTATTACAACCCCCCAAAGAACAAAACTGTGCTGGTTGTGAAGCCAGCAGGAGCTGCTCGCAGCCTTTATATGTCACAGCCT
>NW_008237435.1:689778-693901 GCF_000691975.1 Corvus brachyrhynchos
CCAGGGAGACATCTGCTTCCCATTAGCTAGCCTATAGCTGGAATTATTTAAGCACAGAATGGTCCAGCCACTCACACAGCAGTGCTAAGGGCATAACACTGAGGCCATGACGAAAGCGAGCAGAGAAGCAGCAGCAGCCAGCAATTGTATACTGGGGACAGCGTATGGGAGCTACACAATGTCGCGCTGACCCCCAGCAGGGCTGGGCGACCTGGGGCAGCCTGTAAAATGAGACCCTTAAAAGTGTAATTACAGTATTTTGTGACATCTTAAAGGAGCTACGAGACAGAAATACAACAGGTTTAATATTACACCAAAACTTAGGAGTGCTCAAAAGTTTCAGTAGCTCTGTTAGAGGAGCAATATGGGATTTAAGTATTAAGGAGGTGCAGTCCAGTAGTTGGAGCGCAGGGCTGGAAGCCAACACTCACGCTCTCCTTTTGGCTCTGCGACTCACTTGATGTGTGGCCTAACCCAAACCATTTAATCTCTGTGTGCAATCTCTACAACAGTATAATAGTCTTCTACAGGCATGTCGTAAGAATCAAATGACTAGTGCTTGATAGTGTACTTTGTGATGAAAGGTGTTAAGTATAAGTTGTCGTAATTAGTTATATTACTATATGTATACCCAGCCTGTCCAAAACTGCTACTTAAGCTGCAGGTATTCCTTTGCATGATTATACAAGAAAGTTGAACACATAATTTGTCCTTGCAAGACTAGATGTTGGATGATTCGTTTCATTCAATTTTCTTTCTTCTGAAATGAAGTTCTTATTTGTTCGTGTTAATTTCAGGAACTGTCTTCCCATTGTTTGAATACAATAAGAATTCTCAGCTCCTTTGAATTGCCGCAGGTCCTTTGATTTCATCTAAGCTGCAGTAAGTCATCAAAGGGAACACACCAACTTAACATGTCAGGAAGTTCAGAGGGCAGATTTTACTAGTTAGTCACATTTTCGATTGCTATAATTATTTCCTCATACTCACGGCAGTACTTGGAGTCTCTTGTGATACAGGGCACTATACAGAACAGCAAGGATATACAAGCAAATGTGAAATAGTCATAGTTTTCACATCTGTAAAACTGAGCTGTACTTTCCTACAAACAGACCAGTTATGAGAAAATTCTTTTATTTCCCTTACCATCTGTAATTATTTGATTCCATGTCAACAGGCAGTCAGTGCAACTACTCACCTAAATGTAAAAAACAAAAGGTTCTGAGCAATGCTAATAAGCTTTATTGGAAAAAGTATATTGTGAATGTGAAAGGCCTTAGAGCATGAGAGTGTCTCAACCCAAGTGTGTTGTACTGGTCAGTTGTCAAGGAGTTGCAAATAGTGAGAGTGATAGTTACTCTCAGGCTTGACAAGTAAGCTAACAAAGAAAATCACATGCGCGTGTGCATTCAGTTTTCTTCTGAAAGAGTCAATCACCAGATAATGCAATGAAATTTAGCAAGCAAGACCAGTGAAGCCACACTAAAGTTCTCATGAAGGTCTGTGCCAAGGAGAGGAATGTCTAAAATGAAGAGAATGAAGAAAAAACACATCAAAGACATCAGCAGGGAGAAAAATAAGAAGTGGATGGAACCATCTGCAACATACACAAAAAGAACTATTTCCTGACTCTTCAGCCATCTCAGAAAAGACAAAGAAAACAATTAGACCTGTGATAAAAGACCATTATGGGCCAGAGACAAAGCATTAGTGAGACTTTGAATGAGTCAAAATATCTGTAAACCTAATTAAGACAGAATGAGCCAGCCGAGATGGCCACAACATGGTTACTGAGCAGCCTGGAAAAAAATAAAGGGCAATAATTCTTGTACTTAATGTCGGCAAATGTTACCAGTGAGAAAAGTTATATAATCAAGAATGAGAAGGATTGCAGAAGAAACTAAGAAAGAAAAATAACTCAGTTTATCTTCTGAATGATTCAGTTCTAGGAAATGGAGTAGATTTCAAGGTTTCAGTAGAAAATATCTACATTTCCACAGAACCAGTGTTCATGCATAGGGAAAAAAAAAGGAGAAATGACAATATAACATATTAGCATAAGATCTAAATTTTGTCTGGGCAATAGGCTGTATGAAGGCATGGGTCAAAAAGAACAGGATATAAGTTTATGAAATCCAGCATCTTTATGTTCACTGCACAATAAAAGTGATGATTCAAAGTAGGCATGGCTCTTGTGCAGTGTATTCCTTTCATTAAGACTATAAATTCTGAACTTCTGAGTAATGGGTGATTACCCATTGCTCAACAAAGTAGGATGAACTTCATCATATTGAGTGACATTTATTTTAGTAAATGAATTATGAATGTATAAAAGCTGAATTGTTGTAATTTAAGAGTAGTGTATTTACAGCAAACTAATTTTATGCTGATTCCTAATATTAGGCAGTTAAGCTTGAAATATTTATTGCAATTTATTTTACTTCTGACTAACTTGAAAATACCTGCCTGGGATTTGAGATACTTTTGATATTGTATCTATAGTGGCAGACAATAATTCATACAGTTGAAGTCTAAAATGCGTATTTTTTTCCTGTCCTGTATCTCCAAGCACAGTAAAGTTCAAAAAACCTGACACATCCATATTTCTCCCTTGTTTTTTTGATACTCATCATACTGATAGCCATCATACAGAGACAAGAATAATGTGGAGAGCAGTACCTTAACCTGAGCTCTGCCAGGTCCCAGACTACAAATCTATTCCTACCTCTGGATCATCCTGGGAAAGAATGCAAGTTTTCTGCTGTATTTTGTATTTCAAGAACTAAAAAAGGCCTTTTTAGCACAGAATGAAGTGAGAATAGGAAACAAATTATTCATTCAAGAATGTGCTGGGAGTATCTACATCCTTCTGGCAGCATGGTGACAGAAATGTCATCAACTACAGCAGTGTTGTAGGTGGAGTTTGAAATCACGAGTCACCCAGGCCTATAATGGTAGTTGTAAGTTTAATATTATAACAACTAACTATAATTGCCAAAGAGCTATCCAAGCTCCTGAAAAAATAATGGCAGCTGAGGAGCAGTGGAGCCTACTCCTTTCAGCTTACCGAGGCAGATTTTCCATTCCCTAAACATCAACTTCTAGTTTCATTTAAGTTGCCCAGACACTTGAAATGTCTGCTTCACAGATATGAAGGGCTTAAGAAGCCAAGGAACTTAAGAATATTTGTGCCTTTTTGAAGGTGAAATGATGAAATGATGAAATCTCAAATCACATCAGACACACACCCTGGAAGGTTGCTTGAATAACTCTCCACATCACTGACTGTATTGACTGTGTCCTTGTTAATTACACCGGAGGTTTAAGCACTCAGATTATACATAGACAGTACTTTTGGTGTCTTCATCTTGAACTGAATCCTACCTAGTATATCAAATTGTACCAAAGATAAAAGCTTCAAACAAAGAAGATAGAACACGTACTATGTGGACAATCATATTCTCAGCATTATACATTTTTTCCAAACAGGTTTAAAATATAACTTCCATCAAACACAAACATTAATATCATTAATATACTGTGTAGCCAATTGCTGTGCCATTGGCTACACAGTAACAAAATCAGCATATGGAAGATTCATGAAACAATTTCACAGAATTGTTGGGGTTGGAAGGAACCTCTAGAGATCATCTGGTCCAACTCCCCTGACAAGGAAGGGTCACGTGGAGCAGGTAGCACAGGAACAGTCCACATGGGCTTTGAATGTCTGCAGAGAAAGAGACTCCACACCCTACCTGGGGAGCCTGCTCCAGTGCTCTGCCTCCCTCAAAGTTCTTCCTCATGTTGAGGTGGAACTCTTATGTTTTAGTTTATGGCCATTACTCCTCATCCTGTCACTGGCCACCTCTGAAAAGAGTCTGGCACCATCCTCTTGACACCCACCTTTGAGATATTTATATGTATTGATGAGATCTCCTCCCAGTCTTCTAGACTAAACAGGCCCAGCTCCCACAGTCTCTCCTCATAAGAAAGATGCTCCAAATCCCAGTTTGCTCAGGTTTGTCTATTGTTACTGCAAGTATATCAATAACCTAGAAAAGAATTAGTAGAAAATGAGGAACAATTATTTATAATGAGAGGAAATGCTAATTACATGTATCAA
>NW_008237435.1:693920-722630 GCF_000691975.1 Corvus brachyrhynchos
CCTGCTGAGTAGAGTGGATGCTAAAGAGCTGTTGCCAGTCATAATATAGCATTTCTTAGAAATGAGGTAATTAGCACACTTTGAGGCACTGATAAAATCAGTATTCTTCTCACTGACACATCAGCAGAAACTGCTGGTCACAGAGGAGGGAAACAGAAGGGTTAAGAATTTACTAGGCTAAGTGTACTTGTCATTTTAAGCATACATTTTCCAGACTTTCCTTTGGTTGTTGTGTCACATTTCACTACTCTGGGCATTGCTTAGGAATCTTATCATAACCAGTATAATGAAAACAGATGAATGCATCAGCACTTAATTTCTTTGGATAGATAAATTATAAAACAAAGTCTCCTTAAGCATCAAAGTAGTGTCTTCAGTGCTTGTCTTGTGGGATCATCATAACCAAACATAAGCATTTTTTTGTTCTCTCATAGCTCCTTGATGATATAGTGTCTTTCTTTATATGGTGTTTTAAGCATCTCTGTAATTGAAAATGGAGTTGAAAAATCCAGTTTATTCCAATACTAAAAAAAACAACATTTCTCACTCCCAAGTGCAGAAGTTCATGTTTCATTTCTGCTGGATTGAGGCACCCTTTTTAGAACTTTGAAGAGTACTGAAATGAAAAAGAATAATATTTTAGTGGGTGTTCAACATTTGTCATCTGTCAATCAGGTTCTTACTCTAGCATTATGTCATTTTAAACACTTCTAATATTTCTTTTTCTATATAAAGCAAAGATATGTAGCAACTTGGCACTCATTTTGGAGAATGGGTGTGTATATTCTTCAGTATTTCTCCTGACCTTTAGAGTATTCATCCTAGGAACATAGCATCATAGAATCATTTAGGTTGGAAACCTCTAAGATCATCAAATCCAACTGTTAAACCAGTGCTGGCAAGTCCACCACTAAACCAGGTCTGTAAGTGCCACATCTACACATCCTTTAAATATCTCCAGGGATGGTAACTCCACCACTTCCCTGAGCAGCCTGTTCCAAAGCTTCATAGCCCCTTCAGTGAAAAAAATTTTTGCAATATCATATCTAAACCTCCTCCAGTGCAACTTGAGGCCATTTCCTCTTGTCCTGTCATTTATTACTTAGGAGGAGACCAAACCCCACCTTCTTACAACCTCATTTCAGGTAGCTGTTCCCCCTGAGTCTCCTTTTCTCCAGGCTAAAAAACCCCAGCTCCTTCAGCTGCTCCTCATAAGACTTGTGCTCCAAACCCTTCCCCAGCTCTGTTGCCCTTCTCTGGACACACTCCAGCACCTCGATATCCTTTGTGCAGTGAGGGCCCCATAACTAAACACATGATTTGAGGTGCAGCCTCACCAGTGGTGAGTACAGGGGTATGATCACTGCCCTGGTCCTGCAGGCCACAGCATTGCTGATACAGGCCAGGATGCCATTGGCCTTCTTGGCCACCTGGGCATAGCTGGATCATGTTCAGCCAATGTTGACCAGCACCCCCAGGTCCTTTTCCTCTGGGCAGCTTTCTGGCCTCTCTGTTGCAAGCCTGCAGCACTGCATGGGGTTATTGTTAACATATTTAACCTCATAATTTGCCTCAGCCCAACAATTCAGCTTGTCTAGATCCCTCTGCAGAGCCTTCTTGCCCTCCAGCAGATCAACACTCCTGCCCAGCCTAGTGTCATCTGCAAACTGTTGGAAGGTGCTCTTGATTCCCTCATCCAAGCCATCAATAAAGACATTAGACAGAACTGGCCCCATCACTGAGCCATGGGAACACCAGTTGTGACCACACACCAGCTGGATATTAACTTCATTCACCAGTACTTTCTGGGCTCAGCCATCAAGACAGTTTTTTTACGCATCCAAGCCATGAGCTACCAATTTTTCAGGAGAATGCTGTGTGAAATGGCGTCCAAACCTTTACTGATATCTAGATAGACAACTGCATCCTGTCCCATTTGCCAAATTCCAGTTAGCTGGGACCTTCCCAGTTAGCCAGGACTCCTGGTAAATGATGGAAAGTGGCTCAAAGAGCACTTCCCCCAACTCCCTCAGCATCTTTGGGTGGATCCCATCTGGCCCCATAGACCTGTGTGTGTCTAAGGTGCTGTGGCAGTTCACTGACCATTTTCTCTTGGTTTATGGGGGCTTCATTCTGCTCCTCATCTCTGTCTTCCAGCTCAGGGGACTGGGTACCCAGAAAACAACTGCCTTGCTACTAAAGACTAAGGCAAAGAAGGTATTACAAGGAGATTTGCCTTAGCCCTTCTTTTGTTGCTTTGTATTTATAGAAACATTTTTTATTGTCTTTTATGACACTAGTCAGATTAAGTTCTAGCTGAGCTTTGGCCCTTCTAATTTTCTGTTTGCTTAACCTCACAATGTCCTTGTAGTCCTCCTGAGTTGCCAGCCCCTTCCTTCAAAGGTCACAAACTCTCCTTATTTTCCTGAGTTCCAGCCAGAGCTCTCTGTTCAGTCAGGCCGGTCGTCTTCCCTGCTATCTCATCACTCAGTACATGAGGATGGCCTGCTTCTGTATTTTAATATTTCCTTCTTGAAGAATGTCCAGTTTTCCTGGACTCCTTAGCCCTTCAGGACTGCCTCCCAGGGGAGTCTGTCAACAAATCTCCTAAACAGGCCAAAGTCTGCCCTGTGGAAGTCCTACATGGAAGGGCTGCTGATCCCCCTCCTTATTTCTCTGAGAACTGAACACTCTAATTTCATGATTGCTGTGCCAAGATGGCCTCTGACCACAACATCACCCACCAGTCCTTCTCTGTTCAAAAACAACAGGTCCACTGGGAAACCTTCCCTTCTTGACTCCCTCACCAGCTGTGTCAGGAACATATATGTACTCACAATCCAGGAATCTGGAAAGCTGTTCACCTTCTTCCTTCATATGCAAATTCTGTGAGCAGAACAACCTTCTAAATTATGTTTGAACATGAACGTTGCTTAAGGAAACTAAATTTAAAGCTGAGAAAAGTTTCTAAATATTTAAAGAATATGGGGTTTAGTGACCAGTTCACTGTATTCAAAGCAGAAAATGTCACATCAGTTTCTGGATCAGTTGCTCACGTTCTTTGTGACTCTGGGCTATGTAGTTTATTGCTTACAACTTCAGGCAAGAGTCTAAATCTGTGTCCTTAAATGCCCTTCTGTCTCTTTTTCTATCATCTATTGGCACTAAAGAGGTAACCTTTTTAGATCTGTGGTAGAATAAAATAATACCTGAGTATTGCAACTTTTAAAAAATTTTTTGTTGTGCAATGTCTGCTTGGATGTCTGTTTCTCATCTTCACAACATTTTTATTTTTATGTTGCATACCTGCTCAGTATTATGTTGTCATATAATCTGACACAAGTTTCCCACAGAGCACTGTCTAAAGAAATGCAGGAACAGTTTCTTAAAACATGAAAGTTGAAGTGATGAATTATTAAATGCCTAGTAGCTAATAAGATAAATAATTAAATGCAGTAAAATTTCCTCAGAAATACAGCAGAAAAGTTGAGCATGAATTTCATCTCTTGATAAGGATGAATAAATATAGTTTTAAGAAAAGATAAGCAGAAGGTATTTTCTTTTTTATATATGTACTCTTGGGCCAGAGGTATGAGAAGCATTTATTATTCTGGAAAAGTGAAATGGCATAAAGCAGTTATCAGCCTGTACTACAGATATTTTAGGAAAACAGAACTCCTAGAGAGAAAGAGTCTTTTAAAAGATATCACTTTCCTATGAAAACTTAAATGAGAGGATGAAACTTTTCAAGCATTTACAACAGATTTGAGACTGTCAAGTTAAATATGTAATTTCGAGGTTTTATAGAATCCTTAATTCAAGACTGAATTGTAGTAAGAATTGGAGACCCAAAATGGAGAATGAGATTGGTAGGAGAATGTGACTTTAACATAAACAAAACCTGCTAAAATATGCAAAACTGAAGCTAACGGACACAATAGTTTGTAGAGTACTTTCCAGGCTCTTCTTCTGTATCTTCTGAGACCTTATTCTAACATCTTTGGGGACCTGTAGACAGTCTTCTAGAAACTTTGGAGTGACTGTTGCTGGGAAAGGGTAGCTATTCCACAATTTTTCTTCTACCAAATCTATCAGCTGCTAAATACTTTTTCAGCTGTTTATGCTAAAAAGTGCATACATCTTTTATCTTGGCTGCCTTCTGATTTGGGAATGACAAGCAGCTGCATCTGGGAAGGAGGAGGCCTTGTTCCCAACAGGGCTCTGGGAGGGAGCCTAAAGGCTGACATTGTGGGAGACCACGTCCTCACTTGGAGCAGCTGTGCTTTTTTTGAGGAGCCAGGTTGCTGCATTAAGGAGATGCAGAACAAAGATCAGGAACACATAGTGTCTGGGAAGATGACACAGACTCAGCAGAGGCTGAACCCCAACTGCATAGAAGGTGGAGAAGCTCCATGGTGTTTGACTGATTGGAAGTGAAGAAGCTGATAAAAGTTGGAAAAAATTATAGACAGGTGGAGGAATGAGCCAATGGGATCTCAGCAAGGACAGATGCCAAATCATTCAGCTGGGAAGAAACCTTTGATACAACCTGGGCCTACTAGGATACTAGCAGGGAGCAGCTCTGTGGAAAAGGACCTGAGGCCTTGGTAGACCAAATGAATATAAACTAGCAGCATGTCCTCATATCAAAGGTTGACAGCTTCCTGGAATGTATTAGCAGAAGCAATTATTCACTTTTACTTGACAGTTTTTAGGCCACATCTAGAACACTGTAGAGCATCCAGTTTCCTCCAACACACCCTATGCAATAAAAGAAGACACCAGTAAGATGGAGTGACTTCAGCAGAGGGCCATCAAGATGATCAGGGGCTGGAGCATTTGTCCTGAGAAGAGGTTAAGAATAGGCCTTATTCAGCCTGGAGGAGAGATGGGTTTGAGGAAGACCTGAGGCCAGTCTAGAAGAAGCTATCTGGAAGTACCTGAGCAGATGGAGACAGTATCTTCAGTGTGCTCAACAGAAGAACCAAAGAAAATGGACATAAATTGAAACAAGAAGTTCAGCCATAATATATTAAGAAGCTTTTCCTTCACATGGACAGAACAGCAACAAAACAGGTTGCCCAGGGAGTTTGGACGATCTGTGTTCTTGGAAGCTTATAAGACCCAACTGGCCAAATCCCCAAGCAGCGTGATCTGAGCTTAGAGCTGACCCTGCTTTGAGACTTCCAGCCCGAATTATTCTATGATAGCAGAGCAAAGCCAGATCAATTTCTTGGAAGAAAAGCAAGACAATACCCCTACAGTAGTGAACTTGTGAAGCATAACCCCATCGGAATATCCAACATGAGGTCAAAAAAGTCACCACTTCAAAGAGACTGTCGGACAAAAGAAAAGTGAAGCAGGAAACATCTCTTGTTTTCCAGAAATTACAAAGGCACCATGTAGTATGAAAGCAAGTACAGCCCTAAACTATGCCCTGCTGTTGAACAGACATTTTATTTTAGAAAAGTCTAGACTGCAGCTGTAAAGAAGTAAGATTAGAAATACTCTAAACATGAAGACAACATTTGCTCTACCAGACAGAACCGAATGCAGCAGCAACCAATGTCATTTGGTCTTCATTTGTCAAGAATTACTGCAGAAAGAGTTGCCTCCTGAGATTGGAAAAACCATTTGATGAAGCCTTTATACATTATAAGTGAGATGCACAGGCACAGATCATCACTATAGATGAACCACAGGAAAAAAAGCTTAAAAACATGCCAAAATCTCAGAACACACTTTAGATTTAGTCATTTGTGAGAAAGATGATTCCTGCTTACTGAATGTAAAGGTAAATCAAAATCTTAAAAAGGCAAGGCTTATAATTGTTTCAGAATATCTACATGAAAGGTTTATAATAAAAAAATCAAGGAGATAGGGACAAAAATGTGGTTAAAGGCAAGTAAAACTAATCAAAGGTAGAAAGTGAAAAGCAAAAATGACATATGGCATAGAAGTTCTACAAAAATGTCAATGTCAAGCCTTTGTACAAACTCAGAAAAATTCACCATGAAGAAATACTTGTTTAAGCACATGATAAAGAAAAGGTAGATGTGGAATTAGTATGGGATGATAACGTCTCAAAAGATTTTTGTTCTTTCATGATGTACAGACATAAGGCAAGAACTTAGCTTTTGTATTCAGTAACTACAAGACTGATAAGATCCAAATCCTTCCTTCTTCGTTTTCCATGTCCATGGAGCTACTCTTGCCATGCTAGTACATTGGCATCATTCAGTTTCTGAGCTGACTTAAAGTGTTCCAGCAGTGGAACAAGTTTACCCTTGGAAAGGGAGAGCAAAGTCCCTGACTCTGCCCTGTCCTTTAAGAAAAACATTCATTGCTATTGAACTGTTACTGAATATTAGTGTTTGTTTTGCTAAGAAAAGGTCAAAGATATTGACTTTTTCTGACTTTGAACTTCATCTCAACCCTATGACACTAGAACGGAGGGGAAAGAACCCTCTATCTACAGAAGGCTTCTTCCCATTTTAGGAAGAACTCATTAACTCTCTTCGTACTTAGGTCGAGTTACTCTGATTTCTGACATGATTTCATGTTTTGTTTCGCAAAACCTTTGAAGAGCCTGCTATGCTGTGCTTTCAGGGCTATGCTTTAGATGGTAAAATTATTTGCTCACAATGTGTTATAGTTTAGTTTTGTCCATAGGCAAAGTAGTCAAATGTCATTAAAAAGCATTCATTTGAACTACTCTAAATTTAAAACACCACTCCCATTTACTAGTTGTCAGTGAGAAAATAGAGAGTACTTATCCAGATACAGTTATATTCTGGGAAGTTGCCATCTAAAGGACTTTTTTATAGAGGAAAAAGCAACTCTGTACATTTCTTTGACTCCTGTGATTCTGGCTTAGCCTGGTGTGCTTAAAGATGGTAAGAAATGTGAACACTTACCTTTTGCAGAATACTTTATGCCCCATGATAAAGAGCAGATTCATGTAAATTGTCTATTTGGTTTTTTTCTTCACTCTCATTCAAAGGAGAGATTAGGAATCCAAAAGCTTTCGATTTTTTGTCCAGTTCTGAGGTGGGATTGTCCATGCTTTAGTCATTCTCACATAAAGATAGGATAAGCAATCACAGGCCTTTCAGATGAGGAATGTAGATGTGTGAAGGATAGCTGTCTGCAGCTTGTGCTACATTTACTTTTCCCCCTTCATTTAATCTGCTTCACATGGTTCAACATCCACTGTGACATGAAAATATAACAGTATTCATCAAGGTGTCACATTTACATCAGAAGAAATGAGATTCATGTTTTCCTTTTGCTGGTTATGGTTAAATATTTTCTACTGTTGGGAAGTGCTGTTATAAAAATTTCTAGCAAGCCTAACCCTAATGACATGGAGACAAAAAGACAGCCACTAGCATCAGACAAATTTTTTACATCGATTACCTCTGGAATTTTTGCCTCACATGAGTTTGTTCTTGAGTGTTGGCAGTTTAGGTGCAGATACCCCCAATCACATTGGATCTTGGGTAGATCAACTTTTTCCATTTGTTTTGCATTTTCTATATAAACTGAAATATGCAGCCCCTGGACCAAATGTGGTTCACAAATGGTTTCTTAAACAGTATAGAAAAGCCTTACTTTCAACACAGAGGTGGAAAGTACACAATATAGACCAGATCAAACAACACATAGTGCTGCACTTGAAGTAAGAGTTCTTTCATATTAAAGAACTTTCATATCTGTTTCTATGTTTCTTTTTAAAATTGATAAAAGAAATGTAGCTCAGTCCTGTGATCTACTTTAAAAACTCCAATGAACTACCTCCATTTTAGGCAAAGTGTGTGAGAGTCACTGCCTTTTAAAAACTTTGTAACATCTTAATGTGAACATTTATTAGGGAAGAAGGATAAATGGCACTTTTTATTTTCAGTGAAGCACTGACTGGAAGAATTCTGGGGAAACCATATCTTACGAGGCAAACAGGATGGATAAAAGGCATTTCTTACTGCTGAATAGAATGGTGGCAATGGTTTTAGCAATCTCGATGCTGAGTTAAAACCTTGGACTTGGGCAAAAATGTTTTATTGTTAATTTGTTTCAACTCATTTTGTGGCACTTACTCCTTGGGGCTGAAAGAGTTTAAGAGAGATGCATTTCAATTATTTATATCACCTGGATTAAAGTTACTGTCACTGGAAGGGCTACTCTTGTACTCCTTCATTTTGAGAGTCATCAGTAGTTTTCCCCTAAATACATCTGCGTTCAATTTGGGAAGAACTGGCAAAGACTGAAGGAGACACCTTCAACTCATGTCAATCTTCTGTGTCCTGTTAGATTATTTACACTTTTATGAATACAGGCAATACAATGGCCCCTTTGACCTCAAGCAAAGATCTCTGACAAAGATCTCTGGTAATACAACTAGACAAAATATTTTAAAAAAGAGGAATGGTGGTGTTGAGTTTGTTTTTACAGCAGGTTTGCCAAGTGATGCAAATGCAAATTGGAATTCCACATTCTGTATTAACAAAAGACAGAGCACAATATTATTCTTTAATGCCCTTATGAATGTTTTTTTTCCAGCTGTATACAACAATTCTGATATTTTGGTAAGAAAAGTACATTCCTTTCTTCATCAAAGTCCAAGTTCATAAAATATAATCAATTCTGATGTTAAAATCCTTTTAATTTAGTAAAACAAAGTCATTGTTTTATCAGACATTTTGGTATAGTGCTAATCAGAGTGATTTCACGAAATTATTTTAAGCACTCACATAAATTACTAAGTGGAGGTAGAAACAGCTCATATGAAATCAATTAAGGTTCACTGATTACACTGGGGTTTCATTTGGACTCTGTGCTTGCATTGTTGCTGTGTGTTTTCTCTTTATTAATTTGCTAATAACTATTTTATACTGCATAATGACCCTAAACTAGGAAGATTATCAAGTGGTTTATGAGACTTATACACAAATTGTATCTCTCAGCACTGAGATCTTGCTCAGTCTTTAAGAGTCATCTCAAAGGATGTGTTCCAAAGGTTTTAACTCTTCAGGCAAGTTATTTCACCAGCAATTTTGTTTGCAGTTTCAGTTAACTGACCACCACAGATGTCCGCATCACCTGAGCCACACTAAAAATTAGGGAAACTAAAATTCCTAAGTCAGATCCCAGGAGTAAATGACAGCAACCAGATCTGCCAGAAAGTCAACTACTGGCCAACAGTTACTTGCAGGTGCAAATTCCAGATACAAATAGGAAGATGAGCATCTAGTTTTCAGGTCTACTAAACTCAAATGTAAATCTGACAATCCAACACAATTATCTTGAACTGATTTTTCATCAATATGTGCCAAATCCAGCTGTACCAGCAGTACAAACTACTTCTAGCAGATCACAGCAGGAAAAAAAGTAAAGTAGCACCACAAAAATCCTAAAACACACCAAAACAAAACAGAAAAATCCTAAACCAATAGATTAAAAACTAGAGCATTTCCTGTCAATTATCAGTGGAAATGTAAGAAGGCTGAATACAACCATCCAAGTTAGGATACAGCTAAAACATTCAAGAAAATAACTCCACTCCCCTGCAGAGTCCAGTGTGATCTTTACTGACTATACTTAGTCAGGTACTCAGTTACAAATTCTATAGGAAAATCTGACCCTCCAAAATGCTGCTGGGTCAGTGATACTTAATGACTTGCAAGAGCAAATGCAACTGATTAAACCACCGTTTCATGTTCCGTTTAATCTTACTTTGGGCCTTTTCTCATGCCTCTGCATTTGTCTAGCAGTGAAAAGCATTATACTGGAAGTTATATGGCGACCATGCAGGTTCTTTTCGTTATTTTTAATTTAGGGTTGCAAGTTGCTGAGGAGCCCAATTTAGAGTCCAAGGCCTCATTTCTCAAATAGGCACAATACTGGTAGATTGTGCTGTGTCAGCTTAAAGATGGTACATTTAAGGACATCTGAGGATGAGTGAAATCACTGCTGATGGGAATGATTAAACTCTGACTGTTGTGTTTATAATCACTGCACTCTGCCATCAGTGAATGGTGGTGTCATAAATATAGTGACATACAAAATGAGATTTTGTGAGTATTTTTCTTACAAGCTTTTCCATTCCAAAACATCATTTGAAATTATGTACAGATTCAGAAAAGCATTCCTAGATTTTCAGTATGATTTTTTAGAGCTATAAAAATAAAAATGCTGAAATACAGGTGCAGAAAAAGATAGTCAGTTTTTGCATTTTCTTGCTTATATGTTGTAATGTTTTACTTTCCAAGACATAAAAAAGGTCCAATTTTCTCAGAATAGTCTTCAATCAACACAAAGATTAAAAAGACAGTGTTAAAACAAGGTACACCAACCCACAGACAAATAGTCTCTTCCTAACACAGGCCTCAGTCCTTGTCAGTCAGGATCTGATCTTGCACCCCCCTCTACCTTGTGGGGCAAATTATCAGCCTGGGTAAATTAGCAATGCCAAAAGATTTCCCACAAAAATATATTATTGTTGTCACCCACCCATATTTACAAGACATTAAACTGAAAGTAGTTATGAACTCAACATAACCAGAGCTAGCAGAATTTTTCCCTGAGAACAGAGACCATATGTTAATGATGCCATCTGGGATACACTGAAGCTGAAACAGGTCTGTTCTTTAAATGCAACCATAATTTCATTCCAGATGATTATGGTAAGTTTAGATATGGTACAGAGCAAAGAAGATGGAGGATATTCATTCCCTTCTTCATGATCAAATTAGCTTGATTTCTCTCTCTCAGAATTTTTAAAGAAACTTATCAACCCTTACAAAACAGAAGCCCCAATCACTGTAAATCTTATATCCTTTCAGCAAAAGATTTGTTAGTTAAAACTCTCAGAAAGTCACATTACATTCACAGGACTATTTAATGCAATGCAGTGAGTGCTGGTACACGGAACAGTGTACTTGTTCATAAAGTAAATGTACTCAACTGTCCAGAAATCCTTGCCAGTTTTATATCTTGCCAAGAGAGATCACTTCAACAGATCATCATTTATATTAGCAGTTGGACAAATGAAAACAGTGTGACGCATGAATTGTCTTAAGGACAAACACCCTCTTACTAAGATAACTGGAAATACCCCTGTCATTTCATTCTAAAATGTTTCTAAATAGATAATTTAAAATAATAAAAGGATATAAGCAAGATTAAAAAAAATGTAATTTATGTTACACCAAGTTTCGCACTCAGTATTATTTCTTCTGTTCTTTCATGCTTTCATCTCTCTTTGAACTGGAGGAAACCTGAGTCTTTCACTAAACTCATCAGTTTACCATTTTGAAGAACAGTGCTGTTGCTCTCACACCTGTGGTAGCATTAGTAAAAAAGAGGTCTTTTTGCTCTTGTTTTTGTACTTAATTGCAACTTCGCTGCTTCAAAAGCTGAAAATTATTTGAAAAGATAGTTTAAACACACTCTGTAATGAAGTTAGCAGATGTATGTGTTAAAATATGAAAAAAACCTCAATTATCCCAAACAAATACCAAGGGCCATATTCAGATGTAAACTAAACCAGCATTAAGAAGAGTAAACCATTTGAAAATGATGGTACTATACTAACATTGCCAAGTGAAAACTAGAAGGACATTTGATTTGTTCACACTCCATGCCCACTGAGAAACTGAGTGGTAAAAGAAGTCTGAAGTTCCTTATTTAAAATTAGCTACTGAACCCTGGGGAATTGTGGAAGAACATCTCTTATCCATATCTGAGTATATTTAACTGGTCCATTTTTTTGGTTTTTCATTTACTATCATGAGTTCATCCCAAAATTTGCACATCCTATCATAAAGTAATGTTAGCTTCATACAGAAGAAACTACTGGATAATACTGTTACTGTCAAAGTCTGCATCTCAGGTAAATTTGGTAGCTGTTTTAGGAAAGCAAGGGAAAATCTTCTATTTTCTTTAAATAATGCCAAAACTACTGCTGCTTACTGTAATGACACAAGATAGATTCCTCACAATCTCAAATTTGGAAAGGAAAAGATAGAACTGAATATGCAGTTCTACCTTTCATATTTTTCTGAGAAAATAAAATGTAACAAAATGTTATTGTTGTCAATAATCCAAGTAGAAATGATTCAGGATGCAAACACAGGAATTAAACCTATGACTAAGGTACCATTTTTAAATTCAAAGAAAGATATTATTACAATTGAAACTTCATTGCTATTTTCGTCTGCACCAGATGCAGCATTTCTGTGGCGAATAAAAAACCATGGGAGTGAAAACCCCTGAGAACTAATTAACTAACTAACTAACTAACCTTATCATCGCTGTCTTTTACTCATCCCACTAAATTCTGCCTGGAGAACAAGACACATCTCTTTGACCTTAAAAACATAGAGGTCTAGATATAATTTTACCATGAGGGAGGGATGAATGGGAAAGGATATCATATATCAACGTATCAGTATGTCCACATGGACTGGTTACATGACCCAATTTCAGTGTTTATTTTATGAAGGAGCTTAGAAGAGGATTCACATAAGGTGAGGGTCTTTGCCTTGTCTTCCCTTCCTAGTCAATGAAGGGACAGTAGCCTTTCAGAAAGGGAAAGGGAACCTATGAGAAATGACAGGGAACCTATGTAAAATTCACCTTCTTCTCAGTGTTCTGAGTCTCCCAGGGATTTCAATAGAGAACCGTAGATGTTTCAAACTTCACGTAATGGGCTTTTCTCCCAGTGGTAGTACAGGTGACCCAGCAGTCATATTGTTCTGTTCTGCTGATCCCTGGGGAGGATGACACTCAGAAGCCCTCCCTAGCCCTATCCTTTGCTTTTCTGTTTCCACAAGACCGCCAGGCAAGTGACTTGAGTCCAAGTCCCCAGTGGGGGTGATTCAGGAGCTGGACCCCACGGTGAGTTGTGTCATGTACTCACACTCTGTCTGGTCACAGCACCAAATGAAGACAATCAGAATATCAGCAGAGCTGATTTCTGCCAAGACCTCTTTCATTGGCATATTTCTTCTACTTTTTTTTATTATAGGTTAATCCAAAAGAGCCTTTTAAAAGAAAGGTTCTTACTGTATTCTCACTGAAGGGTCTATTTTAGCCAGCACTAAAAGATGAGGTATTTGCATGTACAAAAACATCAAAAGGACCTTGAATTTTTTTTAGAGAATGTAGGCAAAAGTATTTTTACATTAAAGTATTGCTGTTATTTAATATCTCTTTGGCACCTAGCTTGTTAAATAACATAAAATTTATTGACATGAGATGACAATCAACACTTGGGTTAGGCCAGAGAAAGAATTGTGAACAAGTATAAGAATTTGGTAGCACCTTTTTGTCCTCTGGATAATGTGGAAAAATTATGTACACGTGAAAGACATAGAGTTCTTTATTAATATTTTTGCCCTCACTGTTCATAGATGGAATAATTATTTAAATCCAGAGTGCTAAAAGTATGAAAAACGTCCTGTATCATATCCTAGGTTATGAGAAAGCCAATGACACAGAGATCAAATGGCAAATTCTACCTTCTTGTTTTCTTGAGGGGGCGTTGGGCTTTGGGCTTTGGAGAACTGTGTCTGGAGAGCACCTGCATGAGCCATCTGGTGGCAATCTTACGGAATTATATGTTTAGGAGGCAAAAGCAGGAAGCAAAAGGGGCCCAAGTGTTTTGCCATTTAAATCACCTATGTTCCTGAAAAATCCCTGCTTTAAAAATAAAAATGAAACAGAAAAAAACAGTTTTGTTGCAAACTTCAGACTGGCCCAGACTGGAAAGATAATTTCCTCCAAGGTTGTCATCTCTTGCCAAACAAGAAAGGCAATTGAAAATATTTGGAATATACTTCTGTGTCTTCAAATGTAGAGTTTGAGTTTTGATTTGTATTTATATGAACTAGATATAGCTTGTGGATAAAGAAGATAAAGGAATCAGATCTCTAGCCCAGGACTGGCTCAAGGGCTGACTGATTTCCAGACATCTAGCTAAGGGATCATGCAACATTTTCTTTCCATTTAACAATTTTCCTATCTCTTTTCTAAAAAGTTCTGTTGAGTTTTTTTAAAAAGTAAGTGAAAAGGAAGTTGTTATATTTTGAGTTTTATTTAGAAATTTGGTCATAAGATCAACGTTAGGCTATCCCAGGCTTATGTATGTTTGGTTTGGCTCCATACTCGAACAGGCACAAGCATTTTCTTCGTGCTCTGCCCTAGCCACCCAGACACATTATCAAAAATCTTCATTAAAGTCCAGGTTAGCCATCACTGTATGACATGACCCACTGAGGTATTTGGCAGCATCTAGGACCTGCCACCAGACCTGATCTCTAAGTCAACCTCTACAAAAGCTCCTTGCAGAGCTCTAAGAAATGTCTGAGTTCATAAAATAAATCTGAGAAATGCTTTTTCAATGGAGGCCATTTCTAGTTTATTCAACATTTTTTATTCTAGGCTCTTATACTATCACCTATCCCATCAAACTATGAGCCCATATATGAGCAGAGCATGTGTACCACATGGCATGGATTTTTTGAAATGTAATAAAAAGTTACGGATACTTATATGCTTACACCTTTATTTACTAGTACTCTAATGATGAACTGTGAGGTGGGATTTTATAAATTGCCCCTTACTGAAACACTCTTTGGGGGAATTTAGCTCTTCTCTACTACTCCCCTGCACTGTGGATCAGTCTAAATAGCCTACCCTAAATCTGAGCGTCACACTTTCTGCCAGGAATAAGGTTTTCTGCATGCTGACCAACAGCCCCACATCCCTACGAACTGGAGCCAGTGGGGAACTGGTGTGTCCCTCCATTTAGCATAGCCCTGACACATTTTATTCCTCCAGTTTAGCAGAAGATCCACAGGAACAGCTATCCTAATTTCCTTGTAAAAGTCCATACACATCCTGCACTCACCTGCACTTCTATCCTCTGTGAGACAAGCTTTTCTCATGCTCGTGGTGTTCCGTATCAGAGGTTCACCACTGTATGGGATATTCCCCACATTGATTTTCCGTCTGGTACATTCTTATTTTCCTCCTTGAGCACTCAAAGAGTGCTTTCAATAGATGGGTGATCTCTCATCGGAGTGCAGCTTTAGCAGTTAGCATAGTATGGGAGACGTTTTGAAGCTGACATAGAATTTGATACAGCAATATGCTCTGTGCTCTGAGCTCCCAGGGGCACTGTTGCATCACGTTTTTTGAATGGTAGCTCAGGAGTCAAACTCAAAAGGAATTTAATATTTAGCTCTCCTAGACACCCCTGAAATACTTAGTCTTAAAGCCAAGCTAGTTACTAAAAATATATATGGTTTTTAAAAGTTTGAGAGTAGCTGTAATCAAGTCCATTACATATAATGCAACACTGAACTTCATCTTAAAACTTGCTCTGGAAGGTTTCATGCACCCTTCATACATTTCTCTCTAGAAATCTTCCATGCTGCTTCAAAATGAGAACAGGCATTGGATGTTTTGTCTGTAACATTTGGCTGTCCGTCAGAGTGAGAACAACATTAGGTGTAAATCACAAGAGCACTTGTTCCAATTTAAATATTATTTTTGTAATGGGTCTTAGACTATTCCCTCATATATCAACTGTTCCCATGCAGACCAGCACAAGAACATCTGTTTAAAAACAATCTGTTTATTTTATTACATCTCCCAAAGTTTTGCTTGTGAAAGCATACAACAATACTGGGAAAGGGAGAAGCCACCTTCTTTCTTTGAGTTCACATGTATGACTTAGTTTGATGAAACAAAGCCTGGCTGAATCAGCTCTGCCATTTTGTTCATGTGCTTTTTGAAAGCAAAACAAATGAAAGAGAATCTAATATGCTATTTCTCAAAATTAAAAAGCCCAGGAAAAATGTGTGGCAAAATAAACACTCTAATGAGCTACTTTTATACTTTACAACTACTTTTATATGATGAAGGTGCTGGTTGTGTATGCCAAAATTCTACATAGGATATATGTTAAAAAACATTGGCTTCAGTGTTTATTGCTGATACATCCACAGTTGAAAAACTAAAAAGTTGCAGGAGTAATCAGTGCTGAAATGTTACGCATACCATTTTGTAACTAATTGTTGCTGCTCTTTAAAAAAAAAAAAATAGCATATGCATGAATCTTCTTATGTGGCAATTTTGAAATGCTTTTATTAAGCCATACAGCAGTCCCAAGAATTAATCAAGCAAATCACTTTTTACCTTGCAGGAAGGGGGACTAAACTATAGGTAAGTTCCTACCTACATGCCAAATATGTGATGTCCTCCACATAAAGACTGTTCATGTCTCAGTTACACAGAAAACAACCTGGCCTGCTGTTCAGCAACAAGTATCACCCATTGCATGAGTCTATAAAGTGGTTCCAAAAGGCTCAGGCTAAATCAATAGAGCAGGGAATGTTAAACAGTTTTACTGTTTCCCCAGCGTCTACAGCGATAAAAATAGATTATAGAAATATGCTGGTTGCAACAGAGCTTAATTTTATTTTCAGGAAATGCTTTGGAAGAAAATAAATTCCATTAAAATATAACATTAAATAATCATGGTTACTGTATATATTTATTTGCTATTCCAATCACATTCTTACTTCCTTACAGTTCAATTGGTATTCCTGTGTCCAGAGCATTTAGTGTAGCTGAGGTTCCAGACCAGAGGTTCTCTAGCTATGGTACACTTGCCTCAAGAGGACCACACATTTACAAGCCCTGGCTGTACATTGGAGCAGCAGCTGCTAACATCTTTATTGCTGGGTAAGGTCTCAAATGTGCTACATTGCTGATACAGCACAGGAAGGACATTGACCTGTTAGAGCAGATCCGGAAGAGGACCATGGAGATTATTAGAGGGATGAAGCACCTCTCCTATGAGGAAAAGCTCAGAGAGCTGAGGTTATTCAGTCTGGAGAAGAAGAGGCTCTGGAAGGACCTTATAGCAGCCTTTCAGGTACTTGAAGGGGCCTATAAGAAAAATAGGGACAAACATTTTAGCAGAACCTTTTCCAACAGAACTAGGGGTAATTGAAGGAGGGTTAATATGGATTAGATGTAAGAAAGATGTTTGTTAAGTGAGAGTGGTAAAGCAGTGGAACTGGTTTCCCAAGGAAGTGGTAGATGCCCCGTCCCTGGAAACTTTTGTGGCCAGGTTGGATGGGATTCTGAGCAACTTGATCTGATTGAAGATGGCCCTGATCATTGCAGGGGGGTTGCACTAGATGATCTTTAAAGGTCCTTGCCAACCCAAAACATTCTATGATTCTATATTTGGTGCTGTATGTGGAAATAGCTCTTCCTTTTCTCCAGGTCCTGAAGAAGGATGGCCATTGCCAGACCTAGACTTTTGGCTTAGGACTAGCGAAGAGAACTGAAGAGGACCACCGGGGGGTGAGTAAGGGAACAAGATGCAGATGCCCAGTGGATTGGCCATCACACAGAGTCAGAGTCCTGTCTCTTTTGGAGAGGAGAAAGAAATAGGAGTTGGGAGTGAGAATAAGGGCACAAAGCTGAATTCTTCTCACATTCAGGTCACTTAGATGCTTTTTCAGTGGTCTTGACTGAGTATGTTCTCTGCAATGGAAAAAACATAACAACAGATGGATGCTCAAGGACTCATAAATACTAGATCATTTTGTTAATGTGCTAAAAAACATGACTGCCGTATCAGTCCAAAATAAACTATTTTTATTGAAAATGTATTTTCAGAACATATCTTTTGGTTAAAGTTTAGAAAAATACACATCACCCCCCTTTGTGGAAGAAATGTTTTTTGAGAAGGAATCCTCCCTAAACAAACAAGGGTTATTTGAGACAGTTCCTGCAACTCAGGGTATATTCTACATGCCAATTTTTGTGATGGGGAGTTAAATGGGTTCTTTAGAAAAACACCTGCAAAGTCAGGCCAAAGGCACAAAACGTGACTTGAGAGATTTTACTGGTACTGCACAGACTGCTGGTGAGGCTACTAGGTGCTGCAACTTTTAATCCTTGTTTAGCTGAAGGTGGACAGTGTCTATAAATACCATATATGCACACTTTACCTACCTCATTGCTTTTCCTTTTATCTTTTGGTAAAACATTGCAGTGAGGTAGCACAGGGACCCAGTACTTTCTGACCTGTCAGCATATGTCTTCTGGTAGATCATGATTACTCAAGAGGTTTGAACATTTTGACTGCCTCAGAAGTGTCTCATGAGACTCCACCTGGAGTACTGCATCCAGTTCTGGGATCCTCAGCACAAGAAAGACATGGGGCTATTGGAGCAAGTCCAGAGGAGGCCACAAAGATGATCAGAGGGCTTGAGCACCTCTTCTACCTCTCCTCTATTATTCTATGGTTATTCAGTCATTGCCTTGGAAGGAAAAAGTCATTAGGAAAAAGCTGTTCATCCTGCCTTTTAGCCCTGGAAAGCCAAATAAGTAGCTAAGTGTACTATATTTGGCCTATGAATTTTATATTACATCTGCCTGCTTAAACACCTTGGAGGATGTCCTAAGCCCAGATCTGTGTTACTAATGCCAGGACCTACAACAAGGACATTAGCATAAGAAAAGTCAGGGTTTCTGCCAAAAGACATTATCTGCCACACTTCAGCCAAAGAACCCGAGTTTTATTCAGAGAGACAGTAAGGAAAGCTTGGGAATTTTAGGTGGGTGAACTTGGAATGAGTCTACTGCAAAACATAATCATTCCCATATGTCTGAGAAAGGGAGTGAAGGATTTGCAGGGTAAGAAATACGGGTCAGAAAACCAGTAAGTAGGGATATATAGTAGACAGGAAAAGGCCTTTTCTGAGGTTGTATGGATAAAGACTTTTTCAAACTGAAGTTGGTGAAACCAAAAGATCTTTATGATGAGGAGAGATGTATTGAGAAATTTATGAAACCTATATATTGTTTTATTAAAGAGAGATAATAAAATCAATTTTTTTAAAAGACACAGCAAAAGAGAAAAAGAATTTCACTGGTTCTAAGATAGACAAACCAAAGAAAGAAGATATCAACACTAACAATAGTTGAAATTGTCTAATTTGTAAAGAAATGACTGTGTGTTGTCTGTGTAGGAAACTTGATCAGGTTAGTGGTATGGAGGAACAAAAAGAAATGAACATTTTACATACACATTCAAACAATTTGGGAAACAAAATGAAGGAAGCAGAGTTATGGAATGGGATTGGAAAAAGACTTACAGAAACACAGAGTCATACACGGATTATATCAAAGTCACCCAGAAAAGATAAGAATAAAACCAAAAGAGGTGAACCATCACTAGGATTTACTGATTGAAGAAGAAAAAAAAAAAAGAGACAGAGAGAGAGAAAGAAAAAGGAATTTTGCCGATCTCAAGCTCATAGAATTTTAGACGCCAACACTGAGGGAGGCTATGAAGATGAATCATTATAATATTATTTCAGAGCAATGGCTCTTTAAACTCTAACAGTGTGGGAGGCTTTGCTTTCATAGTTATAGATTGGAAAACAAATTCTATTACTCATAATGAGGCCTTAAAAATGTGAAAGTTTCCACAGAATTACAGAGTCAACTAAGAATCACATTACACACCTAGTCTGAAGACATTTTAGATACTTTGGAATCGGAAAATAACCTTAACAAGGTGTGTTCATTGACAGGTTCAGTTTAAAACAGAAAAATCCCACTACCTCTATTCCTCTACTATAAAAAGGGAAATTCTAGTTAATTAAGTCATCTGGCCTAAGCACAAGACTTTTATATAGAGGAAAGCTTTAGGCAAAGTTTCATAAACTATCTAGAACATGCTTTCATTTGAAAAGAAAAACGTGCAAGGAAGAGCATCGGACCTAGCTAAATGAATAAACAAAAAAAATATTAGAAGTAAGCAGAGATATAAGGAATGGAAAAAAGGAATGAGCAGCCAAGAAATCATCTTTTGAGGTCAAGAAGTGTCAGGATAAAATGAGAATAGCAAAAAGTCAAGCTGAGTTAGACCTTTAAAGGATATTAAAATAAATAGGAAAGAAAGGCACTTTGGGAATATAAATAAAAACAGAAGAAATAAAGAAGAAACAAGAAGGCCAAGGTTGACATTTAAGATAATCTAGATATGGGCCCCATACTAAATGAATAGCTTGCCTTAGCTTTCAATAAGATTAATTATTTCAGTATGAAATGGAAGAGGCAAACTGAATAACAGAAATCAAGACAAAAAATTAATCAGAATGGAACTTGACTTAGAAATCAGACATCTTAATGTAGTCAAGATTAGATAATTGCATGATCACCCATTTCGACATTTTCAGATAATTAGCATGTAGTTTAGGAACTTCTTTGCTGGTATAGAAAGTATTCTTAATGAAACACATACTGTAGTTCAAGCATAACTATGCTTGCATAAAGAATATGATATAATATCTTATTGGAAATTATGAGAAGAAATGAATTTGCTGAATAACTGGAGAAGGCAAGAATTTTTGACTAAAAGGAAGATCAAACATAGAAAATAAATAGTGAAAATATCTACAAGTACTGAAAATATGGATAACAGATAATTCAGACTGAGTATAGACTTTCCCAAAGTTTACTGTTGGTACAAGACTTACTCATTTATGCTCTTGACAGGAAAAAAGAAGTGTGTGCTAATGCCATGTTGTTGCTGATGAAAAATTGGATGATTATGAGAGTAGGAGAAATTGAAAAGAAAAAAAATTAAATAGGCCAAGGAAAATTGAAGATCGTCCAGTAACAATTACTGAAAACAATGCCAAGGACAAAGTGCTTTCAGACATGGCCATGAAAAAGGTGTAAGAAATAAAGTAGTCAACAGACAGCAGGGAAATAATTTTACGTATCATCCTCTTCTATGAAATGCTGAAAAAAAATCTAGTTGTCTGCATCCACAAAAATTAAAATCAGAAGACATGCAAAAGCTGATGGATGAAAAAACCTATACTGAGTGAAGATAATCAAATCATTTGACCTGTTTACATTTACCAAAATCGGTGGCAGAGACTTCATGTAGAGAAGATCAGAGTTCTGGAAGCATACAATAACTTGAAGTGTATTTCAGGCTGTCATCTGATTCTCATGCACACTTATTAGAGGAAATACCTGATTACTTTTCTCTCGCCTCTCCCACTCTTGTATTTGAACACATTGAAAAGGCACTTTTTTCTAAAGTATCATTACTTTTTGCTTTAGGGTAGGATTTTCTAAATGGGAATGTAACTGAGCCATCAGATTTCGCTCTTAAGTGATGCTTCTGGAAATCTGATCATTGTTATGTAGTGAATGTCTAATTTCACTATTGTGTTTGAAGGTTCATCCCTTTTGAGAGTGGCTGTTGTCATGGAAAGCCAAAATCTTAGGCAGAAATAGAATTCCCGGCATTGTCTAAGGACTGCTCATTTCAGCATCAAGTTTTGTAATATATATACTGTGGTATATTTTGTAGCAATACAAATACAGTGTAGCTTGTAAATCATATGGCACAGGGGATTTTTTTTAGAAGCTGTGTTTTTGTAAGAAATTTCTTTACCCAAAAAAAAAAAAAAAAGAGATAGAGAGAGAAATAATTATGAAGCAGATCCATTTTTTTTCTTAATCAGTACATTTACATTAACTTTACATTAAAGCTTTCATTGGTCTTTTTAATGTTTACAGTAGTAGACATGCTAACTACTTGCAGAATCCCTACTAGATGCATTCAACATGCAGGATACTTTTGTAACTCTCCCTATTTATTCACAGAAGTTTCTGGATAAACCATTTGCTACAAACACAATTTACAGGTTCCAAAATTCCATAACCCTCTCTGTTTTGTTTTGGGGGGATTTTTGTTTGAATTTTTTTAATAAATAAGCAGGTATTAAAAACCATTTTCAGGGCACCATACACAAAATCTGCAAACTTCTGACCCTAAAGTGTTGAGCTGTTGAGTGAAAATGACTGACACTAAACTACACATAGCTTCCTTTCTAGCCAAATAAAGCAGGGGGAAAAAAGCTTTTCAGTAGAGTCTGTAGCTTTTCTGAAGACTTCTAACAAGAATTTTATAGAAATTTATGCTTATGCCTCAGTAATTTTGACCATGTGTTGAAAAAAAAAGCTTAAAAGAAGTTAAAATGAAGAAATAGAGTCTGCAAAGTGCTGATAATCATCTGGTAGCAAAAGAAGCTTTCTATAAATAAGCATGGTGTTAAAGATGTGTACAACCTGTCCTCTGAGTAGCAAGAAGTACACAAACCATATAACCATAAGCCAGAAACAATGAAGAATGTGCAAATGAGAGGATGAGAATTCCCTTCCAATCTGTCCTTTCTGACATAAGATATACAGACTTTTGTTGTTTTTTCTGATAATTATTCCAGTGAGAAGACAGAAAAAATATGTAAAGGAATCAGGCCAGATCTAGTTATTACTATAATACTTTTAGCCACCTCTCAAAGGATCAAACTATAAATCTGTATTTCAGTGGGTCTTAAACCTAAGACCCAAGTTCTGTTATTTCTTAATGACTACTTTCTACAAAATTCTGAAAAAGTACAGTGGTGCAAGATGAGATTTCTCTTGCACTATCATGCCTTAAATTCATGCTAATAACCAGTAGAATTAGGAGTTTATCATAGCTACATGGGTGCTGCTAAGAGAAACTCAATGTAACTGCAATAGAAACAAACTCTCTGAAGCCTCATCTGCATTTCCTTTAATCTCCTATTCCTGCATAACAGCAAGTGTAACTGCATTTGTGTAAGGATGTTGCCAGTAACTATTACAAAGCACTATTATTTATAAGTGCTATGCTATTCAAATTACTTGTGACCAGAATTTTAGTAATCATGTAGTTTACAAATAAAAATGGTGCCCTCTTTGCACAAGGTCTTCTGTGATTATCCTTTGCATCGAGAGCAGCAGTACCAAGTTGGGGACCTTGATTAGACTTCAGGTTTTTTTTCCATTTCCCCAGCATTTCTGGCTGACCTCAAATTAAGATTTCTGATTTAGCTGGCTGCTTTTCTTCGGATCTATTTTATATCATAAATGATACTTGTTCTTCTCAAATTCTTCCATACTTGTTTTACAGATTTTTTTCTTTCTTGCTTCCTACACTACGCAGAATTTGCTGGCAGCTTCTGTGACAGCTAACTAGAGACAGTCAGTCATACTCAGACAAAAAACAAATTACTTGGACTTTCACCCCAAGGCTGTAGTAGAGGGAATCTGGAGCTGAATCTTTTCTAGGGTAGAAGGAGACAGAACAAAGTTTTCTGTTTATACATTTAAAACACCAAGATCGTAGGAAAAAGTAAAATGAGTTGTAATGTTGCAGTGGTTCTTAGCCACCTTTTACCTGGCAATCTGACAGGATAGCTCTATCAGCATAAGGTAATTAAAGAGCTTTTGTAAGAGATATTGAATCAACAATAAAGCCCTTTCTTAAAAAATTACAATGAACAAGCAAAGAATATGGATAATTGTGCAGCCTTTGATATATTCAAATATCGGTTTAAAATATAAGTTTTAAAGAAATGCAGATTACAGGAAAATACAGGGTGACTATAGTTGACTGTGATTTGTAATTTACAGAAGGTGACATTATATAATCAAAGGGTCCATTTTGGAGTTACTCTTTGTGATTCCATGAAAGAGAGAGGCAAGTTAAATTGCCCAGTGCTCTTCCATTTTTCTTTCCCTTCCATCCTCTTTTTGCTCCTCCCCACGTCCACACTTAGAATAATTCCCTTCCAGTCTCTCTTGGGGAAGCAAATGAGTTTACCTCCCACAGTCATAAATTTTAAGAGACAAGATTGTTAATAATTGCTTCACATTTTTGCTCTCATTCCACTTTGGACTTCCATCCACTGACTGCAGTTAACAAGGTTTTCCACCACACTGCAGTAAATTCTGTGTACTATTGATCATGAACTCTCAATGATCCATCAACAATGAATTTTTATGGATCAAGCATCCTGCTGTTCTGTTCAGGGAAGTGTTTTCAAAAAGCTGTAATGCATCTCTGAAAACTACTTCAGTGAAATCTTTAAATGTCTTACATTTTACTGTTAATCTTGCTGGAAATCCTATGTAGAAGTTCAGTAGAATTGGAAAGAGAGTGCTGATTATACTCAACTTTTTTTAATAAAACACCTTCTAAATATGTGGGTGTGTTTTCTGTGGAGGGAGAGGGGTTATGTGTGACTGAGTTGATTATATGGCATTTTATTAAAATAGGATAGAAATCACAATAAACTGGAACAATGCAACATAAGATATGATGATGTTCAACTTAAATTAATCACATTGTGGTTCTGTTCTTGACTGTTTCAGGGAACAGCTATAACCCAAACACTTGCATTTTTGCATCTTTTATGACCAGAAAGCGAAAATCTTGTTTGTTTCTGTGGTTTGATGCTTTTTTCTTGTTCTTGCTTTCAGTTGGGTTTAGTTTGAGATTTTTTGTTGTTTGGTCAGAAAATACACCTTAGCTCAATTTATTGTCTGCTATAGAGCGGCCTCTTGACTGCTTACTCCACATGGACTATGCACATGGAAAGTCTAAACTATCATTTTCCCAGATCCTTTTTACTAACTCCAGAAGATTACAGAAATACAGCTTAAAGTTATGAAAGCAGTTCTCAGAAGGCAAAATAAAAGCATTCAGAGTAACTTGCAGGATTTTATCCTCTAATTCAACCTGTGGTATTTAAACTTCTGCATTTCAAGGCTAGAAGAGAAATGGTGAAATCAATAATTTATTGAAGGAACTGGGGAACAACAAGTAGTTTATAAAAACTATCAAAATGTCTTACTGGATCTAAATGGTGGAGCTATTAGTGATCAAAAGAACAGATGTGTCTTGATAAAAGGATTTGACTGTTTTGACACATGAATGGCATGAAGGAGTGGCACAGATAATCTTTTTTTTTTCCAACCTAGAAAATTCTGGCAAATAAATGGGCTATGTGCCAATATAGTTCTGCATAAAGCTGGACACTTTATTGTTTTTTAGTTTTCACAGTGTTGAAGTTGCTACTCGATTGTTTGCCTTTTTAATTGTAATTCATGTGAAAGCTTCTATTCAGCACTGAAAATATATTATTATTTCATAACCATTATCAGATATTAGCATATGGTTCTCTCTGACAAAACATGCATAAAGCTGAAGGGAGTGTCAATTTGAAAGAAAAGGACTGCAGGATTGAAAGCAGATAGTATAAAGATTTTAAAGATACTCATTGTCATCACCACCTAAGGAATAAAATAAAAATTTTTTTGGTTCCTCAAGACCAAATGTACCTTTGGCTTTTAATTGTCCTTCTAATAGGAAAATGAGTAGATTATTAATCAGCTGGAAAGGTAGGGTAGTAAAAAACTTGCCTCTAGTAAGGCTTTTGACATGATTTGTCATCATGTCTAGAAACCAAGGATGTGTGGCCTGAAAGAGCACATTTTTTACATGGACTGAAAAATTACCAGGTGGATGATGCCTCAACATTCAACTGGCCAGCAGGCACAGTACTGCAACAGTTGATACATGGACCCATATCACTGGGGTATTCATTGGCAACCTGGAACACAGGACATATGAGGAAAGACTGAGAGCTGACCTTGTTTAACCTATTAAAAAGGAGGCTGCAGTGTGATACAACTCTTTACAACTATGTGAAATGCTGTGACAGAGATGAAGAAACAAAACTTCCCTCTAACTGTGGCATGAGGTGGTCAGATTAGACATCAAGTGAAAAACATTCACTGGGGCAAATGCAGCACTGGTACAAGTTGCCCAGGAAGGTTATGGACTTGGAGATTTTTGAAGCAAGAATGCCCTGGTGGCTCTGGTCTGCTCTTGATAATAGCCCTATTTCAAGCAGAGGGTTGGACTAGATCACCTTTAGCCAGCATCTCTGCAATTCTGTGAGTCTATAATTTGACTTTCCTCAAAGAAAGCATTTGATGTCAGACAGACTGCCAGTACTATGGTGATCTCAGTCCCTCTTCCAGGCTTAGTCTTGTGTATCCAGAGTTCATACATATGCCAAATTTGCATTGATCAAAAGGAAGCCTTTGATCTTGTTCTTTAATTAAATATGAGTTCTTAGAGCGGCATTAAATTCCCATAATCAATCAAGAAAATATGCTTTGATCTGACCAGCCAGAGAACTGGAATCATAGAAAGTTAAAGTAAAATAAAACCAACAAAAAAAACATGACTTACCTAACATGACTGTTCCCAGATATAAACGGTAAGATCAGGATAGAAAAAAAAGAGCTTAGGGTTTAACATAAATAGTTAAGTGATTTTTATTTAGTATTACTTGAGTCCTGTTACTTTTGAACAGTAAGTATTCCTTTTATGTTTAATTGTTATAAAAAATGACAAAAACAGGCATGTGTAGAAGGGGGTTCTTCTCCAAAATAGATTTCTTCATAAAATTAATTCAGTGTAGAGGGTTGAGTTTTTTCTTACCCAGAAATTATAATGTTCCTACCAGTAAAATTTTTTGCATACTCATATTTCATGGTGGTCTGGGAAAGGATAGGAGTTCCACAATGGATCTCCTATCAGGTATTCCATGAGAAACCTAAGAGCACAATAGAAAAAGAAAAAGGTAGACAACGAAAGTTCTTTTCTGATCTTTAATAGCAATGAATTCTAAATCAGAGACAAGGTATTAAGTCAGTATTACATTCTCAAGTGCAGGCAGTTGGTCTTGTAATCAGTAAGAGGTACAAAATCTAAAAATAAAAAAAAGCTGCTCTTCAAGAATACTGAGAGTGTTATGAACTTTTTAACAGCACATAAAGAGAAAACATTTTCTAATAAAACTCGCTAGTAACTTTTGGTTTGGCTACCCTCTGTATGACTTGAAAAGGTACTGGAATGGCACTGTTAGAAGCAAAGAAATGTGCAGAATTCACAAATAGTTTTGCCATCCAGATGTAACCACTTACCTCATGCTCCCTGTCCATTTTCATGGTTGTAAATTACAAAAGTTTATGAACTCTCAAACTGAAAATTTTTATTTCTGTCAGATTTAACTCCAAAGTTTCTTGTTCAGGAAATGTGAAGGGTTTGTTAAGTTTTTAATTAACCCAGAAACATGCTGATAGTTAATCTCTTAGATACTGTGGGTCTTTTGTCCCCAAAAAAATGGTTGTGTCTTTCTTTTGGCTCACTTAAAGAGAACAAAATTCAGGTAGAATTGGAAGTCAATTCATCAGTCTGGTGGTCAACTATATGTTGCAATTATGGTGAAATACTAGATGTTTTAAATAATTACTGTCATTTCAGAGCAAGCAAGTCAAATATTATCAAGCAAAGAATTAAAATCTTAATACTTTACACTAATATCCTGAGTTGTTTGCCATCCAGAAGGGATCCATATCTCCAGATAGATTTTTAAAAATCCATTGAATCTACACATAGAAGTGGAAACAAAACTATCGCTAAAGAAAAGAACAGATTGTTATGTACTGAAGGTACCATTTGCAAAGCAAATACATGTGGAAATCAAAAGTAGTATAAGGAATAATTTTTAAAATTTGTTTTCCTTCATAGAAATATGAAAATACAGAACAGAGATGCTTCTGAAAACAATTACAAGATTCTGTTAGCTTTGATTAACAATTCAGTTAAAGTGCAAGAGATAATAGTTTTCAAGTACTTTCCTTCCCTCTGCTGCGCATGTTTAGCTTTATGTTTTTGCTCTAATTAAACAAAGTTTAGTCTGTTCCTTGACATCAAAACCAGTCTGAAATCTGGGTGAACACACCATTCACTGGAACAGTCAGGGTTTTGGATAGGATCCAGATCCAATAGCTTTTTGACCTGACACCCAATGCACTGTATTTATACAGAATATAGGCCCCAATGTCAATAACAATCTACAAAGTCAATGCTATGGCAGACATCTGTGTATATATCTTACGTATCAACTCCTACTCAAATCTCAGCTGCTAAGACTGCCAAAGCTGCTGTGCATACACAGAATTGCTTTAACTGAAGGAAGTAGGTGCTGGCATCCATCCATGCTCTTGTTTGATGTAAAGATGCACTGGTAAAAAGTTGGGTGGGATACATCTTATCTAGCTTTAGGTGCCTGTGCGAGTCTCACGTGTTGATGTCTGCATGGTAGACAGCTACAGCCACATGTCCAGAAACCAGTCCTAACGTCTACCCAAGGTTTCCAGGAAGGATAGTCACTCCATTAGCTATGCTGTGAGCACTTCTGATATCCAAAGTCACTACCACAGTGTCAACATCTCCTCTTCAAGAACCAGCCAAAAGTCTTTGCTGCAGAATGTGTACTGAAAATGGAGACCTGTGTAGTGGGTTGAACCAGAGCTGATAGACAGTCTTTTAGACTGATGACGCTTCTCACAACTTACACATTTAAACCGCGCGGAAAGGCGGGAATTTCTGTTCGTTCCAGCTGGTCTGCTGGAAGGTGGGGGGGCCTTGGAGCCTCTGGGCCCTGCTGGGCCGGGCTGGGGCACCTGCCCCCCTCCCCTTTTCCCAACACTGTGGCACGGACCCTGGGCCACTGGGGGGGAGAACTGTCCCAGAGCCGCAGGCAGCTCAAACCACACAGCTAAAACCAGCCATGGACTGCCGCACAGCTAAAGCCATCCGGCGCGGCTTCCTGGAACCTCTCCTCTCCATGCGGAGCTGGCAGAGCCTCCTGTCTGCAGCCAGCACACTTCGTGCTGAACTGAAGAAGACACCACACAGCCAGCAGA
>NW_008237435.1:722829-776112 GCF_000691975.1 Corvus brachyrhynchos
AGGCTACATAGAAGCATTGAGAGGCTTTTAGAGACTTGTGGCGAAGAAAGCCTTTGTGTTCAGGCCAAAATAGCTCATCCTTAAAAAGATTAATAACCCCATGGGATGGCTCATGTTTTGCAGTGTGAAGGAACTGTGAGATTTTTCATGGAAGAGATGTTTTACCCCAGAGCAGATTCTTTCTTTCTGGGCAGGCCTGCTATTGGTGGCAGTTTGAGAACCGTGTGCAGCTGAAGAAAACCCTTTTTACCTTAAGCATAAGAGAGAGACTTTTCAAGAGCTGCAGCACTGACTAAAATCCCATGTTCTGTTATCCTTTGTGTGAGTGGGGTAAAAGGAGAGAAGTGCTTGGTGGGGGGAGGAGGGGGTTGCTTTAATTTCTTGTTATTTCTTTTTACTTTTAATTCTATTCATAATAAAACTCTTTCTTTGTACCGCAACCGTTTAAGTTTGAAACTGTTTTGCCTTCTCCTAATTGTTATCTCACAGAAGGAAAATAAGTAGGTAATGGATATTTTGAACCAAACCACTACACCTGGTTTCTACGGCTTTGCAGTCTGACCAGATTCAAATTCAAATTCATATTTGCTACATCCAAAAAACATGCCATTTGATTGGAATGAGGAAGAGTAGCATACTACTGGTACAGCTAAGCCACTGAGCTTGTGGGAGCACAAGTGTTATGAGGCCAACAAGGTCTCAGGGATAATGTGTCTGGTGGCTAGGTAATTCAGAAACAAGACCTGGTATGAAGCTGTTTCTGTCTGAATTAATTCTAGAGTTTTATCCAGTAGCATAAATGCATGAATGTATTCCTAATGTAAGGACCTGGAGCGCGTACAATAAATGCAATTATACTTACTCAAAGTCAGGCAATTCATTGTCTCAGAGTTCAAGTTCTACAATCATGCATGTTTATCCTAAAGCAGGTAGGTTTTTAAGATAAGTGGAGTGAACTGTTCTATAGGTCACCTGCTTTCTGCCTCCTTTGTCTTACTTTTCCTCTTCCAGGAATACAAAGGAAACAAGATACTTTTACTAGACAACTTCTAAATTGCCATCCTCCTTTAAAATCAAGGTTCTACTTTACATTTTGTGATTGTGAAATATCTAGCAGCAACCAGAATATTCAAGATACTGTAATTTCAACCTTGTGGGGAAGAGGCTTTTTGAGCTGGTTGCTCCAAATCCCTTGGCTCTTACACTATCTCACTGATCATCCTCTGTCACCTCAGGAATATACTTCAGCATCACTGCTTTCCAGATTTAGCCTTCTTGTGGAGTGGCTGTTTTGAATTAATTTTCTGCAGATGTATTTTCAGTTTTCCAAGTTGACTCTCACTGTGTTATTTTCAGCCCATGTTTCAATTTTTTCTAGGACCCTCTATTATTTGCCTCTCTTGACTGCTGCTGGCACAACCTCTAATTTAACATCATCTGTGAATTGCATTATCATGCTTGTGTTTCAAATCCAGATTATTTATGTGAATTTTAAAGAGGACAGCACCTTAAATAGAGCCTTTTGGCTCCCCTATAGTCAATTCATACAGCTCAATATGTTGTTGTTTATTATCGTATTTTGTTTGTGCTCTATGTGCCAGTTTTCAGGCCATGTGATGGAGCTCAGATCCAAGCCTATTGTAACTTGTTTGAAAAGTAAGATTTCGTCAGATGTTGTATTGAATGCTATACCAAAACCCAGATGATATCCTCTTTCCTTTCTCAATTGCTTTTGTAACTGTTCCACAAAAAATAATCAACATTTGTACTGCACAGTTTTCACTTCATAAATCCAGACTGCTAATAGGTCATGGGTCTATAATCTTTTGTCTGCTTTATGCCAGTTCAGGATTAAGCCTTGTATAAAACTATATATAGCTTGGGATCCAGCTGCAGGTAAGTGGCAAGGTCTCACTGGAACTTGATGAAGTGCCTGGACTGATTGCAGTGATCTTCATGGGGGAGCAGTGTTTTGTTACAAGAGCTCTCTCTAGTGGTCCTGGCTACTCCACTCATTGAGTGACTCCAGTGCTGCAATCTAGAGTGGCGGACTGATGCATTTTCCTTCTGTGAACCTTTGGAGACATAAACCTAGTTAGTTCCAGCATCCAATTACAGTTAAATCATATTGAGAAGAAAAATAATAATAATAGTAAAAAAAGAGTAAACTCGTGAAAAAGGATAATGCCTGGTAAGGTTACTGATGAAGCCTGATTCCTTAAAGAATAAGAAGATTCCTTAAACATCTGGATGGTAACTTCATGATGCCAGGTACTAAGAGAGCCTACTAGAAAATACGTCCTCCTTGTTTTGTTACTTGTTAACAGAGAGGGTCTTGTGAGAAAAGTAGATATTGGTGACCATCTTGGCCAGAATGACCATGCAGTCGAGTTTAAAATCTCTGCTGACAGCAAATAAAGTGCCAACAAAATTTCAACCTTGAATATGAAGCAAGCAGACTTCAGAATCCTCAGGGAAATAGTTGGTAAGGTCCCATTGGGAAATGCTTTTGCAGGTGCTGGGCTCCATCACTCATGGTCACTTTTTAGGCACCACCTCCTAAGAGCACAGGAAAAGACAATTCCAAAATATCCAAAGTCAAGTAGATGAGCCAGAAGACCAGCTTGGCTGAGCAGGAATCTTCTGGAACTAAGGAAGAAAAACAAAGGAGAAAATGTATGCCCAGTCGAAGCAAGGTCAGGGGAAATGGGAGGAATGCAGAGATGCTGTTTGCCATTGCGGGGAGAAAACTTGTGTGGCCAAAGCTCAATTGGAGTTGAAGCTGCCAGTACTCTGAGGGGCAATAAAAAGATCTATTAAATATGTTAATAGCAAAAGGAAGTCCAGAAAAAACATTGGTCCATTACTTGAGGAACACGGCCACCTCACAAACAGGGACATGGACAAACCAGAGATGTTTAATGCTTTTTTCACTTCGGTCTTCAAAACTGATCCTGGGCTCTGGGATCCCAGAGCTCTGAGCTGGAGCATTATAACTGTGAGAATGATAAAATCCCAGTCAACCCTGAATATTTGCATGATCTGCTGCTCCAGCTGGATCTCTGTAAGCCTACGGGTCCTGATGGGATTCATCTGAGAATACTCAAAGAGCTGGCTGATATCATCATAGGGCCTCTCGATGATTTTTGAATGGTCTTGGAAATACGGAGAGCTCCAAGTCGCCTGGAAACTGGTGAACAATGTTCCAATTTTCAAGAAAGGTAAGAAGGATGACCCTGGAAACTATAGACCTGTCAGTCTCACTTCAGTGCCTGGTAAAATTATGGAGATTATTCTGGGAGTTATTGAAAAACACCTGAAGGACAACACAGTCATTAGTCACAGTCAGCATGGCTTCAGGAGAGGAAAGTCCTGCTTATCAAACCTGATTTCCTTTTATAACAAAGTAACCCTTTTAGCTGATCAGGAGGAGCCACTTGATATAATCTTTTTGGTTTTCAGTAAAGCTTTTGATACCATCTGTCACAGGATCTTTCTGGACAAATGTCCAGCCCACAGCTGGATAAACACATCGTGGGATGGGTGAGCGGCTGTCTCAAGGGTCAGGCACAAAGGGTTACAGTGAATGGGGTGACGTCAGACTGGGGATCTGTCACTAGTGGGGTTCTGCAGGGCTCCCTCTTAGGCCCTGTGCTCTTCAACATCTTCATAAATTATCTGGACACTGGACTGGAAGGGATATTGAGTTTGCTGAGAATACTAAATTGGGAGGAGCTGTTGGCTCCCTTGAAGGCAGAGAGGCCCTACGGAGAGACCTACACAAATTAGAGGATTGGGCAATCACCAAACATATGAAGTTCAACAAGGGGAAGTGCCAGGCAAGGGAGGGGATTGTTCCACTCTGCTCTGCACTGGGGCAGCCTCACCTCAATTCCTGGGGGCAGTTTTAGGCACTGAAATGTAGGACAGGCATTAAGCTGTTAGAGAGTGTCCAAAGGAGGGCAACAAAGATGGTGAAGGGCCTTGAGGGGAAGTCATGTGTAGAGGGGATGAAGTCACTTGGTCTGTTCAGCCTGGAGAAGAGGAGACTGATGGGAGACCTCATTGCAGTCTACAAATTCCTGGTGAGGGGAAGAGGAGGAGCAGGTATTGCTACAGTCATAAGACTCTAGGGAATGGCCTGAAGTTATGTAAGGGGAGGTTTAGGTTATATATTAAAAAAAGGTTCCTCACCAGAGGGTGATTGAGCACTGGGACAGGCTCCCCAGGGAAGTGGTCACAGCACCAAACCTGACAAGAGCTCAAGAAGTATTTGGGCAATGGTCTCAGGCACATGGTGTGACTCTTGGGGCTGTCCTGTGCAGGGCCAGGAGCTGGACTCGATGATCTTCGTGAGTGCCTTCCAACTCAGGATATTCTTAGGATTCTATGATTTTAAACTTTTAATAAGCAATTACCATCGGTTTTTTACCACTTTCAGTGCTGGAAGAAACGTGTATTAGAGTACATAATATGCAGTCAAATAGCAGAACACACATCCAAATCATGTTGCCAATATTGTATCGACATCAGGTACTTCCTAGAATTGATGACTTGCTATGGATGTTACATTTTAAGATCCTCTTAATAAAGCACAAATTTTAAATGTAGCCCATAAATACATTACATTTACAACAAGAACAGCTTACCAAATCGTATTTAAAATGTGAATATTTATTGCTTTCCATTTTTGCACTCCTGTATTAGTGAGAACAGAGTCAGAGCTCAGACCAGCATGCTCATAAGTTCAAAAGAAGGGTCCATGAATTGTAGTGCTCGCTGACAATAACCACTGGTAAGTCAATGTACATAAATCAATGTTCCAGATGACAGCCTATGTAATAAAGTTTATAAATACTTTACAATAAGTAAGTGCATATTATTGTATTACATAGCAACTCCTAGGGAAGAAAAACAACCCAACAATTTAAAAATGGTTTGGCCTTCTATTTTCCTGAATCTAAACTGAAAAGGCCAAAAATTAGTGTACTTGTATTTGCTCTGTTACTAATTTCTTTATTAGTTGTGAAACTAAGACTTTATATTTAAATATAAATATATTATTATATATTTATAAATATTTATAAATCTGTAATATTTATAAATATATTTAAATATGTTATATTTCTATATTTATAAATATTTATATTCAGCTAAAGAAAAATACATTTTTCTTTAGCTGAAAAAATTAGTACTTTATTGAACAAATATTTTTAAAATATTATTCCAGTTATATTTGCCTTATCTTTAAAAGTAAAATTTTTGGTATCTCTTCAGTAAATGAAGGTTTATTAGATACCTGTTTTTAAAAATACTTTACTGAAGACAATGTGTTTGTAAATAAAATACGCTGCACTTCTAAGAAGGTGTTTCAGAAGAAACCATTTTCTCCAGAGTAAGTGGACCCTGTGAGACAATACATAGGCATTGACCAAAATCCCCTAGAACTATTTTGATCATGTTTGAATTAAGCACTTGAAGTGAGGGGAAACTAAACATCAGTTTAAAAGTCCCTTTGAATGGCTACTTAAATCACAGAATGGAATGTCCCTGAAACTGGGGAGCTTAAAAAAATACATGCTAAGGCACTATGACAGAAATGAGACATAAATCATTAGAAACTGCTTTGAGAATATCAGTTTTTTCATCCCAATTAAATTCTTTTAAAAGCAATTTTTTACAGAGTTCCAGGACTCTTTAGTATCTTTAGGAAACTAAAGTCTGATTCGGGTTATTTTGGAGTCAAAGAAAACCTTGCATTAACTTCAGTAGAAATGAGACTCCTTAGGAAGCAGATGTGCTTACATTCCACTGTCAAAAATAGGAGCTAAGCATCTGCTCAAAGTTAATCACATGCTTAAACACTGTCCAGGACTAAGGTCATGGTTGCCAGGACCTGATCTTGCAGCACATACAAATCCAAATGATTAATGGTTTGGTTTGCCTGATGGATAAAACAAATATAATAAGAAATACAGGGATTGGGGGGTTGTGATTCATTTTCTGTCACATAATAAATTTTTTTTTAAAAAATCTATCCCAAATAGAGCTCTTTTGAGTTAGTGGAAATACTA
Organism: Corvus brachyrhynchos; assembly: GCF_000691975.1. Lineage (NCBI taxonomy): Eukaryota > Metazoa > Chordata > Aves > Passeriformes > Corvidae > Corvus > Corvus brachyrhynchos. The sequence goes on from NW_008237435.1 coordinate 728,904, forward strand.
ATACAAATTACTGTATATTCTCATTTAGTTCAGGTTGAAAACTGAAGAATACTACTAACACAAACAAGACACAACACAAAAGCATTGTGTGGCAAATAGACACACAGACAAAGAATGAGTACAGTCTGTCAAGGAAATTGAGGTTACTTCTGAAAAGTACACATTGTGTCCTATAAACATACTACAACAGAGATAAAACTTATCTCAGGGCAAATAAATGTTCTCCAAATACAGAGAAGACTTCATGAAATACAATTAAATTAAAATCAAGGCTGAAAGTTTGGTAATATCTGATCAACTGGTCACTTAAATGACTGGATTATCCATCCTCTTCTGAGTATAGATTTATATAAATTAGAGGAAATGATGGAAAGAGGGAACTATGGAAAGCAAAGGGAGTGAGGATGTAGTGAAGATTGTGGAAGGAGGATGCAGAGGTGCAAATGAAAGCAGAATGGGGAAGCTGTTTCAGCTGTAGAACTGTGTGCTGAAGTTGTACCAGGTAAAGTTGACACTTGTGACACAAAACAAAATAATTATTGTCAAAACCTAAAAGTACAAGGCTTCAATCTTTACTTGTCTCAGGGAGACTGAGGAAGATCCTTCTGCATCTATGTGCTGTTATATTCATACACAGTCCTGTTAAAAATTGTAAGATCACCAATATGATAAACTGGCAGCTGCTCACAATGTTTTACTTTAACCCAACAGCAAAAACCCAAAAATTCTACAGATTCAGACAATAAATCACCACTTTTACAAAAATCCCACCAATTTAATGTCTTTGATACTAATCTAACAGGCTTTCAAGTAAATTAAGCCACACAATAACTTCAGAAAATGGATGCTATTCCTATATATCAAGTCTCAAGCAAGACACATTCCAGCACTTGCAAATGGATTTTTTTTTTTTGCAAAACCCTGCATTTATGTACCTATTAATGCACAAGAATTTGGGGTTTCAATTTCTTTTAAACGTAGTTTTCCCATCTCAAGGGTGTAGGACCTATTATAAAACAGGCTATGACAGCTTAAATGTTCAGATTGCTAGTGAAAGGAACTAAAAAATATTTTTATTATAATTTCATTCTTGTAAGCCAGGCTCATGATATCTGGATCATAGTATATTCCAAAGGTTAAAGCTGTCATGTCTGATGTGTCAGCTCCTTGTGTAAGCAATTTCCATTTGCTTAGTTGGGAAAAAAACAAGAGAGCAAGATCTAATCCCACAGCTTTCACCCAAGTGAAAGTGCCTACATTTCACCTAAGGTTCTCTTGCTGGTGAACTGAAAGATTACCCAGAGCTTTTGGGATTGAAACAATATGCTTTCAGGGTCTACATCATGTGTTTCTATGAGAATATCCTTGTTGCAAATGAATCTGACTCAAGCCAGGCCTTCAAATACTGGAATCCAATCCAGTAACATCCCTTTCTGTGGGCATCTTTTTCATTCTCTCTCTGAAGCTGTCTGATGTGTAGCAACTGTGCTCAGTGCAAAATCATTCTACTCTACTTTCTGTGTCGTTGGGCAGTTCCACATACATTATTTGTGCTTCTATCTAGCTCTTCCTTTTTGGGATAGTTTATTTTACCCAAGTTTTATTTGAGTTGGTTTCTCTGGGCATTGGGCCCAGTTCTTGTTTAACTTTGCTCTTAAAATCTGTACAACAGCCCAGATGTTCTTTCCAAAAAAAAAAAAGGGCAGGGGGGGAGCTTTACGCATCCATTTTAAAAAGTGATATTGTTGTAAAGCAACAGAACGGATAATTTGTAAACCCACTGAACGCATTTGTACGGTTTATAGCAAAATTAAACTCCATTACTGTTTGGGACTTGGGTTTACAAGGCTAACAAAAATGCTGACTAGGTGGAATAGAAAACACAAGGGCATAAAAGAAATGTTTTTATATCGGAACATTAATTTAAGGTTATTACAAAGGAGAAGGTATGAAAACCTTTAGTAAAGATGGATCTAGCTGAACTATGTCAGAGTCATAAATTTATTTTTCCCCCCAAAAGTAAGGTCTGTGGGACAATAAAAATCAACAATAGGGCCAGAAGTTTTTACTGGACCAAAAGTAGAAGTTTCAACTATAAGTACAGATTTGAGAAGCAGAACAGTTCAACTCTGTATAGCAATGAGTAAGCAGCTATCAAAAAAGTGTTTCAAAAAAGATGTCTGGAAACATGGAATAGGAAAGCAGGAACTGTACCCAAAAGGAAGGGATGAAGCAACAAAAGTTAAAGAAACAACTGATCCCATTAAATTATTATCAAAGAGTTTCTCATGTATTTTTCTAGTGCCACAAGTGACATCATGAGCTGACATTACCAGTAGGTTACCACTTTCCCAGTCGACAGTAGAAGAAAAAATTTGAAAACCTCTTTTATCAAAGGCTAGCTATAACACATACAAGTTTTTTTAAGCCAAATCCTCAGTTCTGAGGAAGAAGGTAAGGCTTGCTCGTAACACTTGGGAAATGCCAGGCACTTTAGAGACAGAAGGAAAGGAATGAGAAATGCTAAGAAAGAAGATAGAATAAAAGGTGTACAGGGTTATTACAGTCACCACGGCACAGAAGTTCTTAGGTTTGTAATCAATCCAGGCTCCCCGTGCTCTCCTTAACTTCCCTTGAAAATGATCTCTGCACAGAATCTCATTCAGCAGTACAAGATGAAAAAAATAATCCCTTTCTGAATAATTAAGACCATCATAAGAGCTGTTGGATACAAGAAATTCTTTAAACCTTCGAGGGAATCCACTACCCTACTTTACAGATGGTTTGGCTATTCCAAATGTTGAACCCATGCAATATTATCTTATAAAAAGTTAATACAAGTGGGTAAAAAAACCCCTGGGATTCCATGTGGTTCTTTGGGAACATTGTCTCTTACATGTAAAATTTAGCTCCTCAGTTAATGAACACAGTAGAGCCACACTCTCTGTGTTTGTCTGTAAATGACTGATTTCAAAACCCCACTACAGTGAAATAAACAGAAGTCCTTACAGCACCAACCATGACTGAAAAAAACCCCAACTTTCTAACTTTCTCCACAAAATTGTAAAACATTTAATTATTCAAGAGTAGTATGTACAGTGGAAAGATAATTTTTAATTTAAAATATCTCTCTTTCAGAGACAGATTAAAAATACTCTCCTTTCTTGGAGAAAACCTTGGAAACCTTCCCTTCCCACAAAGAGACCCAGAAATCCCTGCCAAAATTTTCCCCTCTTATGGGAATCACAACATTTTCTCATTGCCTTCCCTCAGAAGAAACCTGGGATCTTCTGAAACAATTTCTATTCTGCCAGTTTCCATACAGAGCTTTAAAATAGAAGTTCTTCCCAAGAACTCAGGAAGGAGATTATGAATCAAGAGAAAATGGAGGCTGACAGCAATATCAGAGACTTGTGCAATAGTGATGTGTAGAACAAGACAGATCAAAGCCTTTGAAAAAAAGCTTTATTTTTTTGTAAATAAGATAAGCAACCCCCATTGCGTCTCAGTCTAGTCAGGAACAAGTTCATATTTTCACTTTTCCAAAGCCAATGTTAACAGTGACTGCTGTTAAGATCAGTGACAAAAAATTCAGCTGAATCTCTGTAGTTTGAGTTACCATTTTCATCTTTGGAGGAGTCTATAATGTTTTTTTTTTTCTTTCTTTCCTAATAAAATCAGCCAATACATACAAAAGTCATGGTTATAAAGGCAATCATTCTATTAGACTAGTTCTTGAAAAGCAAACTCCAGATGGGAACAAAGGTTTTCTCTGCTGAGTTCCTGGTCATGTTCTACTGAAATTTTCCCGGTTTCACTTGGTTTACCAAGAAAAGAACCATAGCCCATTTTTCCCATGCTGATTTGCCTCTAATTTAAAATGAGCTGACAACTCCTCCTTATTCACCACCACTGATAATACAGATATTATTTTGATTTTCATTCTCTTTGGCTTTAATACCTAAACCAGAATAAAATGTTGTCATTCACTAAGTTCTTAAAACCAAGCCAGCTATACTTGTGGCTGAGAAGCAGTACTGTAGAAATTGGACAGTCATATAACCACTTTTCTGTTCTATTACAGCCTATGTATTCATAAAATTTGTGCTCTCCATCAGGAAGATGGTCTCAAACACAAATAAACAAGATCGACCTCTCTTCCTGAACATGTTCTTCCCAAGACACCTGAAATTTCCTGATAGGAATTTTGGCTACAAGGCTGGCAGCCTGCCTGGGATGGAAGGGAACACGCTCCCGAGCAGCCAGGGGGTCCATACAACATATTTCATACTTCATTTCATCTTACAAATCTTAAATCTGCTGGATTAAAAGCTTGAAATGCATTATTGTTGTCTCTCATGGGACTCCAGATCAGATTTGTGAGATTTAGAAGTGGATGACACTGCACTATTTCTAGGAAAAACAGCCATACCCTTTACCTGAAAGTCTTCTGTGGTGTTTCAGCCTTTCAATAGTAGTAAAGGCTCCTTTGTTCTGATGACAAGAGACAAATTACACTATACAGCTGACCCTCCTTTTGGTTGGCTTTACAGCTTATTAATTCTTTTGGGGGACTAGGAAGAGGTTTAATTTTTTAATAGAGTCTGAGGCAAGTAATCACTAGATCACATAGCCTGACAACTTCTATATGAGAGCACAGTTAATATCACTCTATTACCATCCTAGTGAATCCACTGGACTGGATTAGACTAAAGCACTTTAGTTTACAAGAGATTTATGTATCAGGAACAGTAGGAACCAAAAATGTCTTCACAGAATCACAGAACAGTTGAGGCTGGAAGGGACTGCTGTAGGGCATCTGGTCCAACTCCCTGCTCAAGCCAGGCCACATAGAGCCAATTCCCCAGGACCATGTCTACATGGCTTTTGAATATCTGCAGGGAGGGAGACTCCACAGCCTCTCTGAAGCTTCACTGGAAAAGACCCCTGAAGCATCAAAGAATTGGTTAAAAGATTTTTCAAGGTGTCAGTTTCTTCTTCAGCTGGAGGTGAATTGCTTGTTTTCATCCTGAACTGCAAGAAAAATTCTCTCCCATACTCAAATGAAGTATTTTTGTTACACCTTGATTATAAGACAGAGTCATATATATAATAAAGAGCATTATTTTCATGGCAGAAAATTGTCAATCTGTGTGCAGAGTCAATCAATCCACAAGAAGCAAAGAGCAGGAACCACTCCCTTCTCTCTCACTTTCCCAAAACAATGTAGGAAGAGTGATTATTTTTCACATGGACAATCTGGAATGAAATTTGCAGGTAAAATTTTACGTCACATCACTCCTTAAACTCAGACCCGCAAGCAGCTGTGTATTTAAGAGAATATAGCTCTTGCTGAGTATGAGGGAATAAAAATAAACAAAAGGTTTCACAAATTCTCTAACTCTCAGATTTCAGTGACAGAAAAGATCACTGCAAGTATAACATAAAACCACACAGCACTTGCACTGTAGACCCTCCATTAAAAGCTGCTTCATTTGATTACAATTCGTAATTTTTTCCACATTTTCCAAAGGATCTTTGCTCTTAGGATACTGCATTATATGTCAGCTTCTCTAATTTTATCTTTTGTCATACAATTTTCTTTCTGTCTTCTTCATCAAGGTGGTAAATTCTTTCCTATAAATTATTTTTCCATAAAATGTTTTCTCTTTCATATTTAAATTTTTTTAAAAAAATGACCTGGTGATCTCTCAGATTTGCTCCTGATACACTGAATAGACTGAGTTCCTTATATCTTATATTTTGGCTCTTCTTTGAGCTCTTTTAAGTAATTCAGACCTGTTCATGCATGACAGATGTCAGAACTGGACAGGATATTGCTGCATTTTAAGCATAACATAGCACTCTCCTTTTCATCCTTTCAATAGCTGCCTATTTGTTCAGGTTAACAGAGGTCTTAAAATGTTATATGCTTTGGCAAAATCATTGTGTCAGTAGCCTCTCTCATCTCTTAGACCATGACAAAATCTGGCCTGTAATCTTTTAAAAAAGAAAAAAATACTTGTTCAAGTCTTCTTCTCCAGAAACTTCTGTTGGCTCAGATAAGCTATATTTTAATTTTCTAATTCTCTGTAGATACAAGATTGCATTTAATGCCTCATTATTCTACCCAGTATCTTCACAAAGCTTGTAGAACTGTAATATCTCAAGTAATTTTGGTTATTTTCTGGTATTTAAATCATGTTGGCAGTCTTTCAATATTTTCCAGTATTTTTAATATTAATTTTGAAGCAGTAAGTAATAAATTCAAAATTCTTAGCTAGGCCTCTTCAAACCTCTCATCTGAGAATACTTGGGTTTGCCTGATGCCTGGACATCCTCCTTTGTTTCACATGGTAAACTTTTTTAGCACTTGCACATTTGCAGATTTATTTAAAATTTTATATAAATACCTTTTTTATTATTAGTTACAGCCTGTGTCTTGTAGTGTTCCTTAATTGTGAGGGGGTTTTTGTTTGGTTTTATTTCATTTGGCTTTTTTCTCTTTTGGGTTTTCTTTTTCATCCTTTCCTGCTTTCTGAAGTGGTCAATCATGGATTTCTCTTGTCAGTCACCTGTATTTTCAACTTGGTACCTATTCAATCTAACCTTTTTTTTTTTCATTCTTTTTTAATTGGTTATTTTCTTTTTGGTCTCTTTGATCAGAGCTGCTCATTGCTGCATGATCTCCCATAAGAATATAGAACAATACAACTTCATCTAAAGGATGATATAACATTACTAAAAAGTTTAATTCAGGCTTCAGCCAAAAAAAACCAATCAAATCTATTGATGAATAGAGAAGTTCTGGTTTTCTGAACTAGCTTTCTGGTTGATGTAAAGTACACACTTCTTATCATCTCTTTAACTATTTGGCAGAGGGTCTCTTATTCCTGCAAGTTTTCATGCATTTCAGGATAGCAACCATGTGTTTTTCTTAAGCTAAGGATTTATTTTTCTTTTTAGAGAGAACAATCTTTTTGTTAAGGAAAGTGCTAAGATTTAATCCACTTGGTCTTAGCACATCCCATAGCTATGAGATCCCATAGATTTAATTTGAGAGATAATCTAGAAAACTAGAAAATACAGAAAGATGAGGACTGTTCATATGACTGAGGTGTTGGCCTGGGATTCCAAGAGCCAGGGAGGCTGTCCTCAGTAATGTTTCAAAATTTCCATTGACCTTTTCATGAGGGTCCTAATTTTTGCATCATGAAGTTCTTCATCTGCAAAATAGAGCTAAAACCTTATTTCTTCCATCTTCATAATCCAGTCAGGTTACACAAAAGACAGACCTCTCTTCAGTAACCAGCACAGCAAGGACATATCTCAATTTTAGCTTGAAGCACAAGTAAGAGACTGTTGCTCCTACTGTTCTGCTTTATACAAATGTCAAATTGTTACAGGGTAAATGAAGATACATGTTGTTAAGAGGTACCTATGATTTCTATTGGCTTGTGTTTATCTTAATCTGGTCACGGTCACTGTGCAAAGGCGATGCCTTGAACTATAACAGGAATGACGGTGCAGCCTTTTTCTCATACTGGAAGCTCATACTTTAAGATAAAGGTTCTTCAAGTTTTGCTTGGATAAATGCCCAGTTTATCTGCAGGAACATTTTGTTCTGTTCCACAATTACAGCATTTGCAGCCTCAATCCCTTAATTCTTTGAACAACACCTGTGGTCAACAAAATGTCATGTTGGCTTTCCTATTAGACACTTCAGGTTCATGAAGTTAAAGAAGGGTTAACTAATTCTGTAAGGTATAGAGGGCAAGAAAGAGATGTTGGTCCTTTTCACTTTACATTAATTATTTTGAGACTTTCAGTCTTTAATTCCAGACAATAACAAGACTCAATCAACCACTTCAAAGCATTTTTTTCATAAGCCCATTCTGTTTAAATATGAAGTATCAACACTGGTTTCCTGAGATCTAATAAGCATCCTTGTGGATTCCTTCAAAGTCCAAAAGACCATTTTTACCATTAACTTACTGTAATCATTAATGGTGTATCTCTATCTAAAACTTTTTTTTTCCTGTGTTTAAGTTCATCGAAATTAGCCAGTGGGTTCAGAAATTACTGAGAAGGAGAGGTGGAAAAATATAAATACAAAAAAAAGACCTTTCCCTTTAAAAATCAATCTAAAAATCAATCAGTAGTAATAAAAGTAATTATTTGAAATGCGTTTGGTATGATGGTGCAAAAAATATTCAGGCTTGAAGAGTAAAGCAGCAAAGAAAGTGAACAGCAAAATTTTTATATTTAACGGCAGTAATTTTTTTTAAAGAATGATTATTTTACAATTTTTCCCCTACCATTCTCTTTGGGCTGAAACACTGAAATAAAATGTCAAATTTTTAAATTTTTCCATTTCAGAATTTTTAGGAAATTGAGGTAGGAACAAGCAAACTGTGAAAGAGGCACACAATCTGAGTATCTAAATTTGTTTGCCAACTGCTGTTAGATACATATCTACAAAAAAGCTTTTGGGAACAGTGGAGTTAACCATCCACACTGTACACAGGCAAACTGAGATGCACAGGGCATAGATGGGCAGGGGCAAAAAAGGCAGCTGAAAGCAGCTTTACTCCTTTTGCTGAACAGGCAGGACCCTGGTTACCGATGAAGAAACCCAAAACACTTCAGACTGCTAAATTTTGCTGGCTTCACCCCTAACCACCATAATCTGATGTAATTCTATTGAACTCATTAGAAATATTCTGATCTACAACAGCAGAACAGTGACTTTACCTCTAGGTGATGGAGTATGGTTTGGGGAATCTGGGACTCTAGGTGTTTCATTAAGTCAAGTTCTCTGACGTTAAATCACCAAGTTGAAAAGATATGTTTTGTTTGATGCCATTGATTAAAACCACATGATTTGAGGCCTCATAGCTTGTATGTACATCAAGAAATTAGTTATAAAAGCAGATACACCCTTCACCATATGAATATACAGTATATGTTGTATAAGTATTTTTTGAGCATTAGTAGATGATAAAACCATATGTGAATAACTATCTAGAATATAAATATTACTCATGAAAAACCTCTGTATAAATACTACTTAGAACTGTGCTATGCATGTGGGAAAGCAATTTAAATGTCTCAAAACTAATAGTAGAATAATGTGTACAGTGTGAAGATATTAAATAGAAAATAATAATAAATATAAGAAATGGGGAGGAAGTGATTTGAAGAAAAGAGCATGGACGAAGAAGGAAAGGGCACGCAGCAAATTATATACCTTAAAGGAAGTCATGTGAAATCACATGAATAAATTGAATAAATAGAACCTGGAAAAATTAAAATGTCTAGTTCAATGACTGCCTATCAATGGCATGGTCAGGAACCATGTTATAGAGCCTATCTGATAAGTTTATGAGCTAGCATTGCAGTTGCTAGGAGGAGAGACAGAGAAACATGACAAAGCATAGAGGATAGCATGACATTAGTCCTTTACAATTATAGCTATTTAATTATATATGTCATCTATATAATATAGAAACTATATTATAGTTTCCTATTTGCTTCATTGCACAGGAAATTATTCCTGTTTGTATGAAAAACTATCCATTCCCTTAATGATACAAATATTTATTCTTTATTTATATTACATTTTAAATTCCAAAGGACCTTTACTACAGTAACAGCAACACAACTGTAATATTTTTAAAACTTCATTTAAAATACTTCAGTTAGCAAACTCTCAAATCCCATTAGCCTATATTCACAGTTTGCATCATGTACCTAGCCTTTAGTTGACCAGGGATGTCAAGCTCCACCTTGGTTTTCAATTTTCTTTTCTACAGATGAATTTAAAGCATGAGTTCTTAGGTAGCTCCTAAGCATAGAATCATGTAATGTATATAGCAGCATTTCAGATCACTTCCATTGTTCATCTTCAAGGCTGTCCAGCTCTCTCAGAAATTCGGTTTATTCACAGAGGCAGAGCTTTCTAGCACTGATTAGGCATTTCTTCACCACACACTACTTATGCCAAGAACACTGATAAAAATAACACACAGAGAAGTTTTTAAAGAACTCTTGAGGGTTCTTTATGTCATATTTGTTTATAAAGAATATAAATTATCAAAGTCTACTCCTCATTGATGATTTCACTTCTAATCTTCAATTTCTCCAGCTTTGCCATTAATTTCTTCTGTAATAATATGTTTGTTCTTTCACTGAAATTCTGATATCGTATTGCTACGTATTTTCTTTGTCTAGAATCCCTGTTTTCTTACTCATTTGTTTAGTATGGCATAATCTAAATTGGGTACATGTATTACATGTATTAGTCCAACCCTTTTTACTTGAATCATCTTAATTACTCATACCTTTGAAATATCTTCTCATAGCATTGAACACTATTAAAGATGTAGCAGTAGAATTGAAATTATCACATGATATTCTTTCTTTATAGTTTATGAACCTCCTTTGCTATTTTCTAGTTACATTGTTGTAATCCAATATATTTATTAGCCCTTTTAGTTATTTGATCTTTCATTTCATATGCCTGTTTTGAGAATTCTAGAAACAGATATTCTCCAGGCCTCGAAATTGGATTATTTGAAGCGTTTCATTTTCTTTCTATCTCAGCTCAACCAAATAATTTAATTAGCTTCCTATTTCATTTACTTCCAGTTTCAACTCTTACCACGGTGCACAAGCATCAATATCTTTTATTTCTGCATTGGAAGAAATCTTTTCTACTTGTGTGAATATCTCTTACAAATTAAAACAGTTTGACTTTTGGCAGTCCTATTTTATCCTTCCTGACCTTTAAGACAAAGTTTTTGGCTGAATAGACTTATATTCTTTTTTTTTTTTTTTTGGGCAGGGGGTGGTGTTTTGTTTTTTGGGGTTGGTTTGTTTTTTTATTTTGGAGAGTCTCTCCTTGTTCATAATATCCTTTTGAGATGATTATGAAATTATACCTGGAGACATTCCCAAGTCATTTCTACCTGCCTTAGCATAAAATGATATGTAAAACTGGTCCAGCTCATTTGATGGGGTTGTGTGAGAAGTGAGTAAACCTTACATACAATAATCATTGAGGTATCTTGATTTTTATTAACTGATTTACTCTTTTTTTTTTCCATTTGATAGGCAAACACTAAACATCACCTATACTGTTCCCATTTGTCAGTCTCACCTAGTCATTATTCATCCAGTCTTTCCATGCCACCATCCCAGTGTAAAATATTATCTTTTACAGTAGATTGTGATCATGTTTATAAAAGGCCAAGTATCTTCTGATTCCTTGTTCCACTCTGGTGTTAACATAAGTCTGGCTTAAAGTGCAGGTAATATCAGCAAACTCTTTAGGTTAAAGACTGCTGGAGGCTCCAGAAAAGTAGAGATGAAGGACTCTGACCTTTGTTGACATTGACTATTGTATTACACTTATTTCAAGCAATAAGTGAAAAGGCAGTCTCTTTCTCTCAATTTCACAACCCCCTTTTTCCTGCCCACGATAGCATGGCAATGTCTTTTTTGTATTAGGAACCAGAACTGAAGACAGTATTTCAGATACAGTCTCACAAATAAAGGAAGAAAATCAACCAGCTGAACATAGTGAACCTGCTGTCTGTATCCTTGGCTAAGAGAATGCAGAGAGCCAGCATAAGGGCACATTGCTGCATCTCACCATCCCTGGAGGTATTTAAAATATGTGACACTTAGAGATATGTTTTAGTGGTAGACTTGGCAATGCTGGGTTAATTGTTGGTCTCTATAACCTTAGAGGTCTTTTCCAACCTAAATGATTCTATAATTATCTTATATTCAACTTTTAAACCAGAATGCTCAGCTCCTTTTCTGTAAATCTGCTCTTTACAAGTCACTGCCTTGTCTATATTTCTGTTTGAGGTTATAATATCTTATCATATCAGGTGCAGGACACTGCATATCCTTTGGTAGACTTCCTAAGATTTCTGCCAGCTTGTTTTTTCTTCAGGCTGAGGTCTCGTCTGAATGCTAGCCCTACATTCCAGCATGCTGAACACCCTCCCATTTTGGTGTTACCCATGAAATTGCTGAAGGTGCACTCCTTTGTACTGTCCAGATAATTAATAAAGACTTTAAATAGTTTGAGCCCCAGCACTGACACTTGAGAACTTTCATGAGTAATGGGTATCCAGTTGTACTTCCTATACCATTTATCATCACAACACTTTAACACTGACCAGCCACTTCGTAATCAACCCACCTGGTTCATCTCTCTTCAGTTTGATATGTGGGTATTCTAGGAGACCATGTTGAAAGCCTTGCTTAAAACAATGCAAGTTATACCCCGCTTAATCTGTAGCATTCAGGATACGTAATAGAGAAAAATTAGAGGGAAAAAAAACACCAAAATAACCTTACATGAAAATCATTAGGAGTACACCATGAAACACCAAAAAGCCAAGGATAAAAAAGGACAATTTGATTACTGAACTCAGTGTTTAGGATTGCCTAGAAGCAAGGAATAGGAGCTACTAAAATGTATTCTGTTCAAATAGGCTTTTCCACCTTTTACCACCAAACGTTCCCTTTAGCACACAAATATATGCATACACATGCAGACAGGGTACTTATAAAGGCCAATTCTAAAAACAAAAAGTGATTCAGAGGTAAATTTTAAATGACAAAATTTGGAAGCTAATTAAATTGTCTTGAAACACTGCAGTTCTCTATTCATGGAAGAAGTTTATCTTACTTCAATAAAGAAAATAAGGAAGCCTTTTTTAACTGACCTTGCAATAGTTATGAATTTTCAATCAATAATAAAACTGAAATGGAATATTTGAGCATAGGTCTTTATGAAAAATTTTGAAATACAGATAAGCCTGGAGATGTAAATGAAAGAGTTACAAACAGCTGTAAAACAGCAGTGAGAATTGATCATATTCTATATGCATTCTTTTTTTCTTTCAGAAACAGTGAATGAAGAATTTTAAGAAAACTGAGAACCCTGGTGTAGTTTCAGAAGATTGGAGACAAAATGTGGCTGAATCACGAGTTCATGGGTGATCATGAGTCTTCTCCTTTCTCCTTTCTCCTTTTGCATCTATGCATTCTTTCTGAGTTATAATGGCTGGCCTATAAAACAGAACTTAATTTTCTGGAATAATATAAGGAAAGAAGTTGGGGTTTGTTGGAGGTGGGCATGGGATTCGAGGTTTCACCTGGAAATTCTCCTGAAAAGGAGTACAATACTTATATCTGCTAGTAAATTTTAGCTTTTAGCAACTAAAGACTCCATAAACTTCACTCTTGCTAAAGCATCATTCCTTATAGAAGCAATAAATATTCATACTACAGTAACAAGACCATTGTGTGGACTAGAACTCTGCTAGGCTGAGCATTGAAAGCAAAGAGTTGTTTCTCCTGAGGGGTGCAGGTTTTGCCCCTGAGAGCTAGTGATCCAACGTATCGTGTTCTGTCATAATATCTTATTCAAATAAGATTAATCTGCCTCACATTACCAACAGACAAACCAAATTTTTATGGACTATTTCATGGCAATATTATAAGGTTTGGAGTCAGTGAATATTTTTATCCTGAGAATATGATACTGAAAAAAAAAGAAACCTTTTGAAATTTTAAAAAATTGTAGCAGAAAAAACTAAATAAAACTGTGTCTCCCCACTATACAGACATCCTGTTTGGGAAAAATAACCAACAAAACTCTGGGCAGTTAAGACCAAAATAATTATTTGTGCCCTTTGGCAGAGCTATCTTCCTACAGTTTTATGTAACACAAAAAAAAATACATATATGTTTGGCCAAATCCTCCCCTGCCACAGTAAAACCCCTGGAACTGGAAAGTATCCAGAAAAAACTCAGAGAGCTCAGACCAGTGGCATGTTTGCCTGCTCCATGAACAAGCAAGAAATTCATCTAGCTAACAAGCAAGCTCAGCGAGGCCTTTTGCTGAGCAAATTTTACTCATTTGTAACCTTGACAAATTTTTCCACTCTTGGAATTTTTCCAAGAGCTATTTTGTAAGGAGACATTGCAGCCTACAGATCACTCAAATCCTTCTCACTGCAACTGTTGTTTCTAGTAACTAATATTTACTATCATGTTTCTGGACTGTGTCTGTTCAGACACAGACTGTTTTCTGTTTAGATGATCTAACATTTACCAGTTCTTAAAGGAGAAAATAATTCAGCTGCATCACAACCCTCACTTTTTTTTAAGAGTTAATTTTCACTACAAACTCTGTTTCTATAAAATTCATGTTGTGCAACTTTTCTTAATCATTGATGGGAAAGACATAAAAACTCATGCAAAAATTAAGACTTTATATCTAAGTGCTTCACATAGGAAACCATACAGCCTCCACTGCATTGTGTATCCAGCCACAGCAGGACCACACCACCTCCCTTAATTTATCACAAATCCATTGAAGTCTGTCTCATTAATCTAGAGAGGCTGAAATTAGCCCTAATATTATATTCAAGGGAAAATGCCAATTCCTGTTCAAGTAAAATAAATATTTACAGTGTAGTCTAGAATTTGTCTCTTTTTCAAGATGTTAAAGATTAATGGTAAATGGTAGAAAACATCTTTGAGGGAATAAAGTCATGACTGTAAAGATATACAGAAACATAGAATCACAGAATGTTTTGGGTTGGAAGGAACCTTAAAGATCACGTAGTTTTGACCCCCCTGCCTTGGTTAAGGACATCTTCCACTAGACCAAAGTTGCTCAAAGCCCCATCCCTGGCCTTTAATTTTTCCAGGGATGGGGCATCCATAATTCTCTGGGAAACTTGAATATCTCTGAACAGAACTGAGTGAAGGTGTGCTTGTGCTGCTCAGGGAGGTACTCTGGGAGGCAACTTTCTACCCCTGGCAACATCTTACAACAACCAAGAGTATAGCAGGAGTTCACATAGTTAATGCACTTTGGTCACATTAGTTTGGTTCTCCTGCCAACCCTGCCAAGCACATGCTGTAGTTGATGACAAAGCTGCCCCTGATTTGCAGCCATGCCTGAACCTCTGTCTCAAAGCTATTTCCCTGTCCTGCATCTTGAGAATATTCCATGAAAATAACTAGCATGGTTCCATGACTGTACCAACTACAAAGCAATAAATAACAAAGTTGAACAGAATAAAGTCTTGGGAGAAACAAGGATTTTACTGTGTGATCATGTTCCTAAAGCCCAGAGCAGGGCATGTCAACCTACTCTGCATAGATCAGGTGCTTATAACTACATTGACTCAATGGGGCTTTGAGTATTTTTTATCTTTATTTTACCTGCTAAGTGCCATAGAGAAAAACAGTAAGGTATCCAATATGGACCTCAAAGGATTCAAGGTAATGACAGATTTGATTGGAATGTGCCAGATCAACTTTATGGTTGTTGTTGCTGCTTACTTATTAATTGTCAGGCTCTTGTGTGTGCCCAGGGACTTGATTGCCCACTATGTATTAGAGCCTAGTGCTCATCAGTGGCTGCTTTTGTTGCTTTCACTGCTTTGTGCCCTGCTGCACTGCTACACTGCTTATCATCTTACTCTGCTGTGCCTGGGAACATTTTGATAACAACCATGGCAAGGCGCCTAGACTGGCAGATGGCCAGGATATCACTGCTCTCTCTGTGCTGCTCTACTGGAGAGGCTATAAATCCACTGTGAACTCTACTCAAAAGGGCTATGACCTGTAAGCAGGATACCCCAAAGTGTCTGTGGCCATCGACATGTCTGTGTCCCCGCAGATGTAGTTCTGAAGGTATTGGTGTCCAAGGGTAAGTCCATGCTGGAGAAGAAATGTATCAAAATATCTGTAGCTATGGCAAAGTCTGTGCTGCAGCAGGTATACCTTGAAGCATCAGTGGCTCTGCATGAGATCATGCTGGAGCACCTCAAAGAGTGTGGACCCACAACAGAGCAGGTGCATCCCAGCAAGCACTGCAGCCATGGATAAGGTCATGATGGAGCGGGTTTCTCTGATGCATTGTGGCCCATGGGAAAAGGCCACACTGGAATAGGTGCACATCAAAGCAACTGTGGCTGCAGATAAGTCTACGATGCATCAGGTATATCCCTGAAGAGCCTCCCAGATAAAACTCCTAGAGTTTGCATTCTGTCTTTAACTTAGGGGAGCAAATGCTCCCCCAAGGGACTGCAGTCTGCAGATAAGTCCAGACTGGAGAAGGGTTACAGGAAAGGGTTCATTGCAATGTCAAACCCTGTGATCTGGTCCAAAGGGAACAGGGGTGGACATTTTAATGGAAATACCTTTAAATTTTTGTAAGCCAGGTTTTAAGTTACCTTTCAAAGAAATCACTATGGCAGGAACCACCCAAACCAATGGAAAACAAGTCTTACAGGAAGCAGTTGCAGTGTAGCAGTGATCCAACCAGAGCTGACTTGGGTGGCCAGTAACTCCATGGAATACACCACCTCCCCTGTCCTGAGTGACCACCATAACAGCTGGAGCCCAAAGCCATGGACTAAATTAACTCAGTGGACATTTTATGGACATTAGTGGACATTTTGCAGAGGTGGTTCATAGACAAAAAAAATGATATCTTTGTATGATATCAAAGGATGAGAAAGGAGGTGGTGGTTAATGAGGTTGTACTGGATACTGTGGGACGTAAGCATTATGTAAATGGTGGGGAATAAGAGGTGGAGAATGTGCTGGATTAGGTTGGAGCAGAGTTAATTTTGCTCAGAGTAGCTGGTATGGCTGTGTTTTGGATTTTTGCTGGAAATAACGTTGATAAAAAAGGGATGTTTTCCTTATTACTGAGTAGTGCTTACACAGCATCAAGGCCTTCTCTGCTCCTCATCCTACCTCACCAGCAAGGAGGCTGTGAAGTGCATGAGAAGTTGGGAGGAGACACAGTCGGGATGGCTGAGCCCAATTGACCAAAGGGATATTCCATACTATATGGCATCATGCTCAGCATATAAAGCTTGGGGGAAAAGAAGATAGTGGAGAATGTTTGAAATTATGGTATTTGTTTTCCCAAGCCACCATTACATGTGATGGAGCTCTGCTTTCCCTGGGATGGCTGCACACCTGCTTGTCCATGGGAAGCAGTGAATGAATTCCTTATTTTGCTTTGCTTGCATGTGCAGCTTTTTCTTTACTCATTAAATTGTCTTTATCTCAACCCGTGAGTTCCCTAATTTTTACTCTTCTGATTCTTTTTCCCATCCAGACATGAGGAGAGTGAGCTTGTGGCTGATTGGTGCTTAGTTGCCAGCTGGACACAACACGAATTCTTGAAAAGTAACAAAATCAGTTATAATTGATCCATTTAGGCACGAAAATTCCATTTTTCCAGGAAACTAGAAGTATGGAGAAGAAATATGAAGGGGTACATAGTTTGGCTGCAGAGAATCACAGTGCACAAGCTAAAATGAAACATGTTCATGATGAACCTAATTCACCCTTTAGAAAAATGCTTAGAGCTAAAAATGTACAACCTAAAGATGGCAACAAAATCAGAGAAGTATTTTTTTTGAAAGTACTAAAGAATAAAGGGACTAAAGTACTAAAATGAAGATAATTGCATTGGACTGTTACAGTTTGTCCAAACAGCTGTAAAGAAGAGATATGTAATTTCTGAAGTACAGCTCTATCTTTTAAAATAATTAATAGCTAAAGGATAGAGAACACATGAGTCAGTATTTTACAGTAGAGGCTCTTTTGCAATGAAATTGGATTATGCTGTTTTAATAGAAATAAATTTGGGATTTTAATGGCATATTAGATTACTTGAGGGCATGCCTGATGAAAAACAGACAGGCACTGCTTTGTAAAGACCCTGGTCTAGGTGAATGTTTGGCAGGACTCTTGTAGGTCCAAAAGACTTCTTTTGTATTGGTTTTTTTATTTCTTAAAATTTCAAACAGTGAATACATAGATTTTTGTCTTTAAACCTCTTACTAAAACTCAGAACATGATGTGGTCTATGTTTAGACTCAAGAGTAGAAAGTATAAACTTCACTTTTTTCACCTCTACAAACTGCAGCAGCCGTTTTCATAAGTTGCAGTCCTAAAAGTCACAGTTAGAACATTCAAAATTTGTTTCGTACTTTACAGTGCATTTTGACATTCTGTTTTATTTTCTGGTTTTTTGACCCCTTAGTATTTCTTAACATTAATCTTTCTTTTCAGTCTTTGCAATCTTACTTTTTTTTTTCTTTTTTATAAAATCTTGAGAGAGTGAGCGTGACAGAAATACTGCATGTACTACAGCTGTGCTTTTGGGGAGTTTAGCAGCTGAGAGCAAGACAGCAAGCCAACATCGTGTGTTCCAGCAAGACCTTGGTCAGCCAGAAATGCATAAAACATTGCAACCAGAACCACTATCATCCCTAGGGTAGCATGTGCCATCACAGACCACTCCACTTACCCAGATCAGGGACCACAAAACCGTAGTAAAAGCTACTATGAAGACAAAAACCACTTGTTTGCTTTTCCCAGTGAGGGAACTCATTAATGGTTCTTTAAATACCATGAAGATTGGTAATGTTTTAGAGGATCTTGTTTAATTATTGCTCATCTCAAAGAAAAAAAAAAGAAGTGTGGGAGGGAGGAAAAGGGAAGAAAAGGGAAAGGGGGAAATAAGTGAAGTGGGGAGAAGGAGGAGAGAAGGAGGCAAAAGGAGGCAAAAGGAGGGAGGGAGGGAAAAGGAGGGAGGGAGGGGAAGGAAGGAAGGAAGGAAGGAAGGAAGGAAGGAAGGAAGGAAGGAAGGAAGGAAGGAAGGAAGGAAGGAAGGAAGGAAGGAAGGAAGGAAGGAAGGAAGGAAGGAAGGAAGGAAGGAAGGAAGGAAGGAAGGAAGGAAGGAAGGAAGGAAGGGAAAAAAAGAAATAAGAGAAGGAAGAAAGAAAGAAATCTCTTTCTGGGAGAATTCTGGCCAGATTTTCCATATGCTTTTTGCTTGGAGATTTGCCGAAAGAATAATAAATTGTTTCTTGATTAAACAACTGTAGCATCTGGAAACTTGACACGTTGTGACACAAAACAACTGTAAGCCTCTTGACTTCATGCAAATAAATATTATGAGCTCCAAAAGTTAATAATGCTTTATGCCAGTCAATCAGCAGATGACGAGGGACTTTGCACAAAATAGGAAGATGGATTACCTCTCTACTTTCAGCCAACAGTTACACAGAAGAGAAGAAAAAATGTAGGTTGTTCCAATGGATATTTTATGCCTTGGACACTTTTCAACATATCTTGTGGCTGAGAAAGACACAAAATACGGTGTATGTCAAATGAAAGCTCAAATCTTTAAAAATATATCTAAGTATACTAGTCCATAATTTTAATTCAGCTTCATTTGCTCAGCTGAAATCTTAGCAATTAATTTTGTGATCTTCAGTTTTGTTAAGACAAGCAATCCTTGGTTTAAAGCTTACATAATACTGACTTCTGCCAGCAGTCTATTAAAATATAGACTCTCATGTTTCACACGGGGTACAAGCTAGCATTTCTTTATTTTGATGCTTTAGGGAAATTGCAACAGTCTGATGTGAGCAATGTCGTCATTGCTTTCAAGTTAGTTTCAAATATTTTTTTATCTGCTTTCAGATTTTATAGAAATACTGGACAAAAACAACTTTTCAAATTTATGTTTAAACATATGTGACTACTGAAAAGATTGGTAGATGTTGCTTCTTAGTAAACAGCCTATTAAATGAAGTTCTTAAATTTATTTTCCTATGCATGAAACTCTTAAATTCTTCTTTGGATATTAATTTGTGATTACCATTTTTTGGCTGCTGCAGTTCCAGTAACATTAACAGGATTTCCCAAAGTTTGGAACATAGTAGTAAACTTCCTCTTCCTTTTTACCTTAACAGAATATTTCATTGACCAGATTCCTAGTTCCACTCCATTTACACACATACAGTGCAGCTAAACGAGCAAAAAATATTTTACTGTTAAATTTACCCCTGGGGCAAATTGTGCTGCATCACTAAGGTTGGCAAAGGGATTTTCAGGAATTCAGCCATCTTACTGCCTCTCGAGAAACCCCTGTGCACCTTCTATATGGCATAGAACTGGCTTGAGGGGTGGGGTTGCTGCAGAACATCATAGAACTGATAGCATCGGGGTATGGCACATATTCTTGATTAAATCAGTCTCACATCTTCACTGAAAATCTTGTATGCAGAGAAGTAGGGGATTAATTGCATCCAAAGAATATTTATCCTCAAACGTCTTGCTTAAAATCCAACCTCTATAATTAAAAAAGTAAAATTTTCATGACCACCATATTCAATTTTATATTCATTGTGTGTTGGTTATTCAGGAAAAAGTATTTGAAAAGGCAGAGAAGTGAATTTCTAAAATAAAATCTTTCTTGTAAAGAGTGCTGAAAAGGTTCAGGAAGATATTGTAGCGAGCAAGACTTTGGAGGAAAATCTGACTAGGTTAGTGGCATGTTAAGGTTATAGA
This sequence comes from Corvus brachyrhynchos, assembly GCF_000691975.1. NCBI lineage: Eukaryota > Metazoa > Chordata > Aves > Passeriformes > Corvidae > Corvus > Corvus brachyrhynchos. The sequence continues at coordinate 749,331 of NW_008237435.1, forward strand.
GTGATTCCTTTTGCATTCTCTCTTTAACTAATTTTGGGGTATATGTAAATGTGACATAAAATTCTTCCAGCTCCTTACAAATGGTTCTGTAATAAAAATATGTTGTTCTCCCATAATATGACTTTCATAAAAACTCCCCTCAGAAAAGTTACAGAGTGTTGGATTTTTTATTTTAATTAGCCTTGTGCTGACACTACCTTTTCATTTAGTGATGCCAAGACTCTGAACAATGGGTGTATTGATGCAAGCTGGGCTGCTCACAACAGTGTCTAAGTTCTCCATTGCTTCAAACTGTTGACATATTTTATGGTGAGGCAAAGTGAGTAGAAAGTGTTGTCAATTCAGAAGGATTTATACCTTTCTTGAAGTGTAGATGATTTAACAGATCCTTATCATCAAAAGCTATAGGAATGGTTATTGAGGTACAGAATGTGTAACATCAAATGGATCTGAAGTAGCTAACCTTTACAACATGGACCATTATGAAACTAGTCCAGCTACTTCAAAGTCATATATACAATATCTGCCTTTTTGAAGAAAACAAGGTCGAAATATGTAGCTGGCTTGTAGTTCAGTATGGACTGAGAAAGTCTCAATTCATATCTGCAATCAGTTGCAGCAGTAGTTCCTGCAGGGCTTCAGGCAAGAAGAAAATATGCAATGAGAAGCAAATGCCAGTGAGTTAAACAAGTTCTAAGATATGTTCTCCACCATGAAGAAAGAGACAGTGAAACCGGGCGACAGCATGCCCTGTGCTCCCTTTTGTGCTTTACAAGTAGGCATGTTGTCCATAAACAAGTTTTGAAAATCAAAAATATATGTAATTTCCTAGATCTTGAGAAGTAGTCAAAATGTAATGTAATCAAATGTAATGCAATCAAACCCCATAAAATTATAAAAGGATGAGACTAGCTGTTTTATCTTATTTGATTTTCTATCAGTTTCTATTTTTCAACATGAACTTCAGCCTTGTAACTCTTGTATTTTTTTTTGAGGCAGCAATGGTGTTTAGTTATATTATTGGCTGGCCAGCTAAGACATTCCTCCTTTTCTTCCCTGTCTTGTTTGGTATAAAATTACCATGGAAGTTGATGCACTAAGAAGACCTAAATAGGGAACCTAAGGGAAGGTGGTGTTATTTGAGGTAGTGTCCCTCTCTTTAAGGCTGCTCCTTTTATATGTTTACCCAGTAAATCGGTTTTAAAGGTTATGAATAAATTAAGTATTGAAGCAAAAGAGCTCTCCCTAAACTCTTTGTACAGTGGTGATGTTACACTTAAATAAATTGAAAGTAGGGCTCTAAGTTTTCATGTATGCATTATGACCCCACCAGTGGTCCTTTCCTACCTTAACCATTCTGTGATTATGTATATATACACATAAATACATGAAAAAGGCAAAAACCTTCCTTTGCACTCCTAGATATTTAGGTAACAATTTTTGAAGGCTTTACAAATGAAGAGGCTTTAACATAGAGGGAAGCTATAAATGCAAACTTACATTCTGCAAATTTATTGTTTCTGGGTAGTCCCAGAATACATGGACTTAGTGCTGTATAAAAACGGGACCTTTGCCTTTGTTTAAGTTTTTCCCTGTCACAGAGATGGTGTTAATTTTGGGGCTGTAGGTGGCATAGCATTCTCTTCTAGGTGACACACACTGTCTTCAGAATTGTTGTGTATGCTAAATTCAAACTGCGTCATCCTAAAAAGACAGAAGGCATATATTACACTGGTATGTGTCTCTTCAATACCTGGATTTCAGATGTTTGATGCTATTGAAGTTATCATCATCTAATGAGTTTTCAAATGCAATTAAAGAGCAGTAGTAGGGGTTCACCAGGAGAATCAGGCCTTTGCAGAGACAAGGGTGAGTGGGTAATACTCTCAGAGGGAGAGGTCCATGAAATCGGTGGCAATGTCTGAAAGTTTGTCTTTCATCTAATGCTTCCACTAGCATGAATTGCTAAAAATAACAGTACATCATTTTCTATTGTTTTGATGGTCCTTTTCTTAAAAAAGGCATAAAAGATTTTTATTTTGGGTTAAAAATATTTACATCTTTAACATTTTCTCATATTCCTATACAAAAACTAAAAACTTATTCTCAGTCAAACTTGTCATTAAATATTTCATCTCATGCAACTTTTAGAAGTGTACTATAATTATTTCCAACCCAACCTATTGACTTTCTTTGAAATCAGAAATAAGGTTTTGATTATAGAATTTGGATAGCCAATTATAATATAAATCCAAGCCCAAAAGGCTGTATAAATTTAAAAAACAGATTTTACTTTCTCACCTTATGGTTTCAGCTTCAACACATCACCACTTTTATTGTTTCATATGACACAGAGCCAAGTTAGCTGAAGCACATTATGGTGAGAGTGGTTTGAAAATAGATTTGACCATTTGAACCAAAAAAAGACTTAGCTACTTATACCTTGCTCTTAATTTTTGTGCAGAGATAGTTTTGGAATGGCTCTGGTTTATTTGAATTGCTTATACTTGGATCTTTTAACTCTATATAAAAAATATTTGCCAAAAGTATGTTTAAACACTCTATCACACCTTTACATGGCACATACCTCATAATATCAGTAAAAATTCAGAAACAGACGTTTAAAAGTTTAAAAATATCAGCATTTCACTGTCTGCTTTTGCAGTGTACCCACTAATGATAATCATAGAATGCAACTGGATAGAACGTTTTGGATTTAGTACTTACAGGGCTCTAGACACACACACAATAGGTTATATTACAAATCACACAAACTAGCAATATGAACGAAAATACAAATTAGAGTCAGCTTAACTGTGAAAATATTGGAGACAAGGGAAGGCATCTGAAAGAGGACCCGTTATTATGGGTGAGATGTTTTACGTCAATAGGGAAACAGTTTTAAAATAAAAGTATCTTTATACTCCCATGTAAATAATTACCAATTTTAAAAAGGCTGCTTTTTTTCATCTTCCATGATAGAATTTTTCATATGCTATGTGGAAATTGTATCTATATGACATAGAAAGGATGCAAACCACAGAATCACAGAAATATTAAAGCTGGAGAAGCCTTCACCTTCCTCTCCCAGTCAGTGGTAGGTTTTTTCATGATTTCACTATATTCTATATTTCACAATCTCCTCAGGGAATCTCTTCCAAGGCTTGGATAATGGCAATGCTAGAACATGTTTTCTAACGTCTAGGCTGGTTTTCTGCAATTTAAGTTATAACTTATCCACTGTAAGTTTCCCTTCTTTGACAATGTTGCAAGACTATAATCGTGTCCCCTTTCAGCTTTTTCTTCCATAGGTTGTTAAGCCTTGGTTTTTAATTTCTGCCTGATGTCATATCTTCTTGAGTCCTCTTTTGGGTTTTACACCCTACCAAATTCCCTCCAACGTAACTGAATCATTTCTAGGCTGCACTATCCCAAGCTTAATACACAATCCTAGCTAAGGCTTTCAAGTGCAAAGCAGATTTTGGGGGTCACTTTAGGTACCTTTCAGGTTCTCAGTTACCCCAGTATTTTTATGCATCTGCATGTCATTTTAAATGTTCGATTAGCATGTGACCCATTCTAGACTTCAGACTGCTTCCTGGAGCCCTATTGACCTTCAGGATCTCAATGCAGACATAGTTTGCTCTCTGTTTCTGAGTTAATGTAGATCAGTTTCTTTCTGAGAGTTTTTTCAGAACCACAGAATGACAACAAGCAGGCTATCCTGACTCACATATTCAGTGTTCAGGACAGAATACGAAGAACACTTAGTGAGCAGCATGCGCTCATGTGCCCTTCTTGTTCTCTGAATGTCTTTCAATGCTGCTGAATGTGTTCAAATGTCTTTCACTGTATGTCTCTCACTTTCTTATTCCTCTGAATATCTCCCGGCATATAACACTTCATCTCTGTGCTGTTATCGTACAGTCTTCCTTCATAATTTCATAGTACTGAAACTGTTTGTGAGTCAAAATCAACACACCACTTTCATCCTGATAGAAGCTAGAGACCAGAACATACATGCAAAGAGGTTCTCCTTCCTAAATTGGTCATTCTACATAATTTGGGGCAGGGGGGTTCAGATAATATAAAGTATATGCACATGCATTGCAACATCCAATCTGATGTGAAGCAGTATAAAGCTCTAAAGGAAGGTTTGAGTATGAAAGAGAACAGCCAAAAGTGCTCACAAACATCCCTTTCTATCTGGAGCTCCAAAGGCCTTGGGGAAATTCACAGAACCATTGCCAGCCTTAAGTGTAACCAGTTTATCTGACAGTCACATAATGTGCTTTTTATTCTCAGTTTCCTTACCACCTTCAAGAATTTTAATTTAATTAACAGTCATCTGAAATGTCATACAAAGTAAATTTATTAAGGTAAACATTAAACTATTCTTGTATTTTCTAAAACATTATTAAAAATAAGTTTCATAACTGGTCACCTCCTTGGTGAAAGGAGATAATCAACAAAGGAATTAAGCTGGAACACATTGGAACAGATGGAAAGGCAGAGTGAGTTTAAAAATAGTGAAAGTGCTTGCCCAAAGTTGATGCCCTGATCATGTTGACTTCATAGGTAAATAAGAATTTGAGAAAAAACTATTAAAAGTAATTCACTTAAAACTGATATTCCCAAATAAGCAGCACTGATAAAATTTTAAGCTCAACTACCCTTCCCTTCTCCCTTTCCTGTAGGAATCACTTGTCCTCTACCATTTTCTCACTTAAAAGCTTGGACAGAAACACACCCACACACCAACACCAACACACACACACACACTTGCAGTACTTATGGCATTTTTGAAATACTGCTGGCACTCAAGGGTAACCAGCTGGTAATGTGAATCACAGGTAATATGGCATATGTATTTCATATGCAATTAAGAAGATTCATCATTACTGTAATATTATTTATTTCAGCTGAGTTAGACTCTAAGTGGTTCTAAGTTCAAATGACCATTACTGAAATCCGAGATGATAACAGCAGTTATTCAAACTAAGCTCTAAAACAACCTTGTTCCTTCTTTGAATATCTTACAGTTTAAGAGAGTCTTTATGCAAGGGTTCAGTTTATAAAATCTAAATTAAAAATAGTTATGGGCATGATTTGGGTACTAATTTAGAGAAATTGCCAAGTCTTTGGAGAGTTAAGATTCTTTCTAGACAAATACCATAGAATCTTTTTAAATCTCTTTTTTCCTGATAGCACCAGTGTATATAGCTAGCTCATTATTAAAGCAGAAAGCATATTGGGCAAAGTTTTCTAAGGGATATCTATTTTAAGCCTGATTTTATTAGAGCTTAATCAACTATCTCCAAGTACTACTCTTAATTTCTCGCATTTATGCTCCTTACTGTTTCCATTTTTTTTTTTCAGTGTTCAACCCCTAACATTTTTATTTTCTATGAAAGTTTGTATGGGAAATTCATAAATCTGTAGTCTCTCCAAAAGCACTCCAGCAACATTAGCTCCAAAGAAAATGTAACACTATAACCTAATACGAGTTCCAAAGTGCAAGTACAAGGTAGGGCAGTTATCGTAGTTCGGAAGTAGTGAACAGAGTGCATCCAGAGTTTAAGAGACATGCACACAAAAACTTAAGAAAAGGGCAATTTGCAGCTGATTTCACAGCTTGGATGGATGCACTTTGAAAAGAAGAACAGAGGTAGGGCCAAAAAAGACGTATGACAGGAAAAGCAACTGAACAACTAAAAATAATGTCTCAATACAGCTATGAATCCGTATTACACCATAAACAATTATATCATTATTGTTACTAATTTTTTTTTAAATACAGATTTTTTTTTTAATCAGAAAGCAGACCTCTAGAAATGGAAAATTCCTGAAAAAGACAGAGTGGAAATACAAATGTGAATTCGATTTCTTAGACAGAAGGAGGACACTATTTAAAAATGTGATTCTATCTAAGCTCTTCTAACCTGATATACAAATTCAACAAAATTTTTAGCCAGCATAGATGTCCCTCAGAATTCAATTACATATTTTGTCCTGTGTCTGAGAAGTGCTTTAACCATATTTTCTGCAATCAGAATGTTACCAGCATTTATGTCATTACTACTAAAAAAAAAACAAAACCAAAAATCATGCTAAAAGGTGCACAAAAATTTTTAACATATCTGAATCAATGAGAGCACAAACTATGAAGGACATGCTTTAGAATTTTGTCCTTGGAGAGTACCTGGGACATCAAAGTATGGATTTTTCTTAATTGTGAGTAAAAAGGAAAACCTAGAGTCACAGACTAGAAGCAGAACTTCTTAAAACATTCAGGTAAACTAATTTTTTCAAAATCAGACTTCAAAGACCTTGCTTCCATTATTTCAAAATCAAAGTAAAAATACCTAAAATAATCCTTAAAAATTCTAGGTTGATACTTTCTTCACAAGTATATGTTACTACTTCACTGTGGACTCGAAGTTTAGTGGAAACATGGTCTTCTGACTCCTTAAACACATAATCTATGGGGAGTGTGCAGAAGCTCTCAGAATGAAAGGGGTGACCATATGCCTAGAATTTCATGAAAAGGGGATTGATACTTAAGTTGCTTAAAACCAACTTAAATATTAGAAAATATAAAGACAAAAAAAAGTTTATTATATGGTTTTATAAGTAAATACTTATGCACTTGCTAAATGACAAGAGGTACTGAAGAAAGAACAAAAACAGAGCAGTGAAATCAAGACCGTATTTGGTAACCAAGTACTTCCTTAGCTGCATCACAAACATCTAGGATTTGTCCCAGCTGGAGCACAGTGTATCATCCTCTATCATGGCTGGTGCACCCTGGAAACTTCTTAATATGCTTTTCTGTGCCTTCTGTTAGCTCTTTCCTTTTCATGTCTGCATCCCAGAAGAATAAAAGGCTTTGTACTTCTATATGTACTCCTACTGAAATCAGAATATCAACTTTTATGTGTACCTATCCCATCCAAAATCACCTCCAATGACATGTTGGTAGGACACTGCATAGTAGCATGGACAAGAATTATTTTCTCTACATTTTTCTTCTTAATGTTTCTTCATTAGCATTACATTTTTGGCTTTAATAGCACATCTTCTTATCTATGCATTACAACCTTCTAAAGCCATAGTGGTAAAACTTCATATATCTTGTCTTTTGAGAATCAGCTGCCTTGCTGGACTCATAACATTCACTCCAGCTTGAGCTCCATATAAAAGAAATGAACACAATACCACACTCTGTGAACATGGGTACGGGGGCTTGATTGGATGAGTTACATCAACCCTCATGCGGTTGATCTTAAGGGAATCCTTTTTTGAGAGCATGGGTCAACAAACTCTTCCTTAGATCTTTCACCTCCTTTCAAACCTATTTTGAAAATATGAAATGCAATCTAATTCTGAAAGGTTTTTCATTTTGATTCATCATTTTAGTCAGCATTCATCGCCATCCTTGAAAAGTTATCTAGCAGCAAAGGTTGGCCCATCCAAAGCTTACACTTTCAGATTCATATAGATTTCAGACCAATTTTTCACTTTACTGCTGATGTTTTATGTGAAGTTTCATTGTTATGAGTTCTTAACTATGTTAACCATAGCAGTTAGCCCACCTTCAGTCAGCCTTCTATTAAAGTTTGGCAGTTAGACTCTAAAAGATCTCCGTTCACTCTGCATACTCCAAAACCCAGAGCTTTCCTGATTTTCCCTTTTCTTGAAAAGGGAGACACTCTGGTCATGGATAGAGGAGCTGAAAATACTGAGATTTTACTCATGATTTTCAATGTTCTCCCTATGGCCAGGTAGTTAATGTAAGAAGAGGAATCAGGCTGGCCATCATGCTGGGGTTGTGAAAAGCTGGTTGCCAACAGGCATAGAAGAAGTGCAGACACCAGGAGGAAATGAACATACAAAGGAATGGTTCAGCCCTCTTCTCATATACATTTTAGTCACATAGGCAGTGCATTATATCTTATATTATCTAGCTTTTATTTCTCTTAGTTTTTGCAACTGTGGTATTGTCTCAGCATCTTTTCTTTGTATATTTTAAAAACTTAGCACAAACTACTCCAAACATACTAGTCAGATAAAATTGGCTGAACTGGGCATGGGTGGACTGTGATTTTGTGGAAATTCAGTGGCATATTTTTTACACAAGGACATTGGCTAATCAAAGCACATACTGCATGAGACAGGAAAAGGCTGAAAACAAGAAGGGTAGAATATAATAACTAAGCTGTAAATTTTTTGCATCTTTCAAACTACTTTCCAAAACATACTAAGTGAATGAACCAGCATTCTGCATGGATCAGCAGTGGCTCATCTGCAGCTGTGTACATCTGACACGTGTCTGCTGGGGCTGCTGTTCCTGGCATTAGTGCTGCTGCTATAGCTGCTGCCATTACTGCAGCTATGAATTTTCCTGCATCTCTTTGGCAACTTGAGGTGTTCCAGATGTGCGGACTGTTACATCAAATGTTTTAGAGGTGGTTGTCAATGGAGGAGGGTAATGAAAGATGAAAAGCAAAGCATTAAATGAATAGTTTGTTAATTTGACAATTCCCATTGTAATATCTCAAATCCACTCTCCCAACATTGTCTGATACATCTTGGATTTTGTAGGACTTCAGGTCTGCTCCCAAAATATACAGTGCGTCATGGGCATATCATGGCATAGTGGTCACATTAGTCCCTGCTAATATTTCTCTGACTCTGGTATCTGAAAATCTCTGTAGTGTTCTCCCTCTACTAGTGTCAAACTCTGTATCCAAAAGTTAATTTTATTCAAGAAAGTGTACTTGCAATCACTCAGGTTACAATCTTTACATTAACCAGAGCTGTAGCCACCTCTTCCCTCATTGTAGGACAAAGTGATGCATGAGTGCATCTACTCACATGATATAGTACCAGCCTCATCAGTGCGTAGTTCCTACTATCACATTACGGCTGCAGCTCCTCCAATATCATTTTCTGTCATTCACCTGACTCATTCGTATAGAGTTGTCCGAAAAATGAGCTAAAAGCACGTTAGTCTTGCCAACAGACTTCCTATGCAACTTACTTAATCTATGCATCTCAGTTTTCTTATTTTCCAACATAGATTTGTGATCATAGATTTTGTTGATCATAGAAGATTTGTGCTTTAACTGCTCTTAGGGGTCTGCCAAGAGGAAACCTTGTGAAAATGGAGAATATGAGTTCACATGCTAAGGATAAACCTATATATGGCATTCCTACTTTTCTTGGCAAAAATAAACTGAGGTGCATCTTTATCAATGCCATAGTTACCTAAAATAAGAAGAGCATGAAAAAGCAGTAGTCTTTCATAGAGAGAAAGCTTGGTTATTTTTTCACATAAGTTGACAGTTGTTTGATTTTTGACAGATTCTATGCTGTTAATGTATTTCAGCACTGTTACTTGCAGTGTATTAAGATGTTTGCTGGAAAGTATCACGTGTGAATATACTTCGTCCTTTATGGCAGAGGGTTATTTGAAATTCATATTGATACATATGGTTCTTCACAGCTGAAAGATTGAAGGGACAGTAGATTCCAATAACAAAAAGTGAGGTCTTTTCATGACCTCTGATGAAGGTGACTACAGGTATCCTGATGAGCTCTGTAATGCGATCCTCTGTGCAGTAGCGAAAAGGAATTGGAAAGGGGCTCAGTAGTTTATCACTGAATCATGCAATTCTTTTCCTCTGCTTAGGGTCGCCATTTTTCTTTGCATTGATTTAACAAAATGTTTTAGGAGTAGCTAATAAGAAACAAAGAGATCAGTAAGAGTTTCAAATGTTAAAGTATAAAAGATTTATGTAAACCACAAACATGGTAATACAATCATGTATATCAATTCCTCTACATAAATCTTAGTCCAAACAGTTGATCTATTCATAGTATATTGAGTTTATATTATTACTCTTTCAGGCAGTAATGGAGACAGTTGAAACTTCAGAGGTATCTATGGCCAAATATAACTTATTTAACAAAAAGAGAAAGGGAGTCTAAAGTTCTTTAGGCTACCAGTGAAATTTAGTAGCAAACTGCAATGGGAAATCAGCAAAGACAACCAATTCTGAATGAAATATTCATGTGCTTTAGGAACCAAAAACTGGTCCTAAGGTCATCTGGAGTCTTGAAAAGTAAGAGGGAAAAATGAGCTAGAATTCAACATACATAAAGAAGGATGCATAGCGCACTGTAGTAAATTAACATTTGGTATTGGTGAGATCAAAGGCCAAGTAGGTTCCCTCTGCCTCTGTGTTACGGTTTGGCAAAATCTAGAAATACATCCTCTGAGAGAAGGCAGGCTACAACCACCCCTCTCCCACCAGGTTCGGGAAAAAATAAATTTTCCTCAAGGGAAAGTGAAAGACATAAAAACTATTTATTTAACAAACACACAGGAAAAGGATAATAATGCTAAATGATAAAACCTCTCCTTCTGCTGAGAGAAACCTGGGGGAAATTTCAGAGTCCTTCCGCAGATCTCTCTCCCCCTCCTTGGAGCTGGGACAGGGTGGTGGGCCCACCTCCAGGGCCAAGGCCTTGGCGGAAAGTCCTCCCGATGTATTCTGATGTTGAAACAGTCCAGCAGAGAGAAAAGTTAAAAAACAAAGTCCCAGAAAAACAAAAGTTCAGCTCTCCAGAGGAAAAGGAGCTGGGAAAAAAACTGCCGAAAGCTGGCTGGAAAGAAAAGCAAGCTGGGTGCTTCCCTTCCCTCTCGCTCTCCTGCCACAGTTGAAAATAAAGTCTCTATCTCTGTGTGACCTTGAACAAGCTGCAAACTTCTTTGAAAAATTTTGCTCAGTTTTTCCTCCCTCCTCTCAGGCTCAGTTTAAAGGCACAGAAAGGCACAAAAATTAATTTCTGGACATAGGGCAGAGATATGGGATACACATCATAAAGTCACCCCAAGATACTCTAATAAAAATAATGTGACTAAGATAGCTCCATTTTTCTTACAGGCAACAGAAGAAAGGGTGAAAAGTCTTACTTAACAAAAGTAAATCTTTATTAATACCTTGCAAGACTACTATCTTACACTAAAAAACTTATCTTTGCTCTCACCCTTTATGCTGTTCCTATATTTCTGTATAACGCTGAAATCCATTTGTGGTAATTTCTGTTAATCTTCTGAGTATCCTTATTAACCTTTAAGCAGAGTCTGTCTGCATTCTTGGGTAGAGTCTCCGGCCCAACAGCTCCTTCCCTGTCTTAGTTCTTACTGAAGCCACAAAGGATTTCTGAAGTATTAATAAATAAAACAGCAAAAGTGTCATCAGTGTGTTTTCAATTACAGCTACCACTGAAATCTTTGACTGGTTCATGACAGCCAAATTCATCATGAACTGGGATCTGCAACAGTTAGAGGTGTTTCTGCAGAAAGTTATTCCTCTTTATAACTAAATAAGCTGTCCCTTAACTTCAGCTGGTATTTTCGTGACTAAAGAGGACAAAGCTTCCCAAAGTGGCTTAGTCTTTGTCCTCTTCATTTTTCAAGTGTTACTTACATCATCTCTGTTTCCTTCCCATTAGCAATGTAGCCCCCATAAATGCATACCAAATAGCAGGGCAGGACAGGGAAAAGGACACTAGAATAGGTCTCTATTATAATTCAATTCCTGCATTAGCTTCCTGGACAACTGTTGCTTAAGTCAAGTTCCGAATTTTTGCTTTTATTATTACATTTTTCATTCAATCTGTGAGTGTCTGGAAAGATAAGATTGTAGCTTAAAGCGCAAGCAAGTGTGTGTCACACTGGAATACCACTACTTGCATCTAAATTACATCGTGGTGTGGATCAGTACTCACTCTCATCTACAGTAATTAACTGCCAGAAAAAGTTAGCCCACCTATTTTCTGGACTAAAGGCAACATCACAGTTGTCGTATATTACAGATGTCAGCATTGGGAAAGGAGTTACCACAGATGGATATCATTTGAGCTTCTGAATTCCACTGTGAAAATAAATCATGTTCATTGTCTTCACACTATAGAAATAGGCCTGCCAAGGTACTATTGTGATGCACATCCCTGAAGTATGATGCACATTTTGGTATTGCTGTGTGCTATGGGCAGTCTGCCTGATTGTTAAAAACCAGAGAGGGAGCCAGAAATATTGTACCACACCCTAAAGTCAAGACAGCACCACCACAAACATGGTCCAGGAGACCTTAGTTAATTTCTTCCCTTTTGTCCCACTTCAAAATTAAACCCACCTTTCCCACCAGGCAAACCTCCAGAATTTGTATGCAGAAATTATTTCTATATGCATTTCTTTGACTTTGTGGCTTAAATAATTGTGATTGATCAATTTAGTTCCGTGTTTCAACACCTCAGCTAAAAAATGGAGATACCAACATCTCTCTGAATGAGAGCAGATATAAAGATGACTGGTTATGGCATAGATCAACTATCACTACCTGAAGGGAGCCCACAAGAAGGATAGGGAGAGACTTTTTGCAAGGATGTGTAGCAGTAGGACAAGGGTCAATGGCTTCAAACTGAGAGTAGGTTTAGATCAGATAGTAGGAAAAAATGTTTCCTGTGAGGGTGGTGAGGCACTGGAACAGGTTTCCTGGAGAAGCTGGGGACACCCCATCCATGGAAATATCCAAGGCCAGATTGGATGGGGCTTTGCACAACCTGGTCTAGTGGAAGGTGTCCCTGTCCATGGTGGGGGTGGGGGGATTGGGGCTGGATGACCTTTAACGTCCCCTCCAACCTAAACCATTCTGTGGCTCTACAGTTCTGTGATTCTATTGTCAGATGTAAAGATATCAGAGAATATTCAAACCAACCACGTGTCAGAAGGAAGTATCAGATCCAAACAACCCTACCTTAAATCCCTTCTCTCCAAACATATGGCACGTGTAACAGTTTTGTTCAATGAGAAAAATAAAATGTTAAATGAAATTACTAACATTTGAACTGATGTCCATAGACATCATATCTCTCATCCTTTGGCTGTGCTGTTTAATATGTCCATATGCATTGGCCATTTCCCAAGGGTTTGGAAAAAATCTGATGTAATGCTCAGCTAAACCCTGGCGTTTAAGCAAACTGAAAACCTATTTCTTCCAAAAGTAAAGAAACTAATGAAAACATGAGATAAGTCAAATACCCCAAAATATGCTGGACAGCTAAACAACTGTGTTGGTTAATGGTTTGTGAATATCAAGATAATATGTTAATTTATGGGTTATTCAGGCTTACCCTCTCCGGCGTACATGGTATGCAAATAGGCCTCAGAAACAATGTGTACTAGCATATTTTTAGCTTTCCAAGTCAAGCTTCTCCACTTCAGTTTGTCTGAAATACAGAGTCTGAGGCAGTTTTCCTCTGTTTTTCCACTGTACAACACAACAGAAACTGGGTTCCAGACCATAAAAATTTCAAGCAGCAAAAAAGATGGCAATGACAGAACCCAGACAATACCCATGTCCAACAATTATTTTTCTAGTCCAACAGGAAAAGCTAAGAGTAAGGTTCTTGGCCAGAAGTATAAAGTTTGACCTACATGGGATTTTCCCCCTTGCTTTTCTGTCTTCATCTGAATAATGGAGGGCTATTCCACCATTTCCAAATCAAGATTGAGTTCTTCGATTTTTATCTAAGTTATTTAAGATGTTTTGAGTAGACATCAGGGTTTTGCTCTTGATTTACACAACGTCTAATAAAATGAGTTGCAAATGGTGTTTGTGCCATTAGGAGCTACTCTAGTTACAAAGAAATGTAACAAATAACAATACCACATGGGTAAGTGATACCTGAAATTGGCAACCCATTAAAGAGGTGGACTGAAAGCAAAGATCATTTAAAGACAGTGAGAACATATCTATCAGATGTGGTGCCATGAAGATATCATTCATAATATTAACCAAAAAAAAAAGATTTGCTCACTTACAGAGAGAAACCCAAACCATTCTTTCCAACAGTATATTCCACACTTACCAGAGATTGCATGATTCAGTGCTGTTTAGAGATACCATACTGTTAAAAATGAACACACATTGTGTTATAATGTTAGGTAAATATAAAACAATAAACATAAATCTCTGGTATGAACCCTGAAAATTTAGATATAACTTCCAGATCTAAAAGTTAAACAAAGATACATCACAAGCAGATTACCCAGGTCTGTCGAGTCAATTTACTATTCAGCAGTACTCAGAGATACAGCTGGTTTTATACTTCTAAAGTATTAACCTTGTAGACACTAAATTGCTCTTAACAAAATATTTTCTTGTGCTCTGTAGCTTTTGACAGACTTGTGTTTTCTCCTGTGTAAAAAATTTAGAGGCCACTGGAAAGGCCAACTTCAATATTAAGTGTAGCAATTACTCTTCTCCAAAATTCTTGAAGTTGAGCAGAATGTGACTGTGTTTCCCTCTCCAGCTTCATAAGTTAAAATAAAAAATAAAAAATTTTGGATTGCTATCCTAATCATTGTGTTTACTATCCCATGGGACCTTGAAGATGTTTTCTATTACATGGTCTGACATTGCATGCCATCAGTCACTGATTATGTTCCTATTATCTCTATCTTCTTCCAAATTTGTGTTCAGATGTTTTGTTATCAAAAATATACCGACAGCAACCAAGACTTCATTAGTATTTTAAACAAAAGAATTCTTGTTCCAGCTGTCATGCTACAGTCTGGAGTCAGAAGCTTTTTAAATACTAGATCTCACAAGCACACATGCAAAGGCTCTGCAGAAATGACCTATACAAAAACCAGTTGTGAGTGGTTCCCTCCAACAATGTGATATGAGCTCTGGGATGAATTGCCTTTGATACAACAGTATCTCTATGTGGGACACAACATCTTGTGTGCTTTCCCAAAGTCCTGGCTTGCTGCAAACCTTATGTGCTCACACTTCTCAGATGTAGGATCACTTCTAACTATACTGAGGTTTCAGTTCAAAAATAATCCTACTGTCTGTTACGTGTTAAGGCATCATATGTGACACATGGCCTTACTGGGGGCTCATTGTCCAGCCTGTGCTCAATACAGGTTCCCAAGCAGAGCTGGGAAAGGACAATGTGTCTGCAACACACACAAGAACTGGAGCTCCTGCCTTCCATAAAAGAGCGAAAAAGGAGTGGATAAATGTGGATAATTTCAGTACCAAATGCTTTAGCACCATGTCTGCCAGTTGCTTCTTGTGTGATAAGTGAGGGTCTCCACTGACTGTGAAACCAGTGAAAATATTTGCCTTCTGCTTGTCTTCATGAACTAGAAACACACATGCAGATACTCTTCATTTTGCCCTGTTACTAGACATGATGTGAGAATACAATATTTTAATGACTGTGCCTACGTGATCCATGGACTATTCGATGCTGCAAAGTACTGAAAGGGAATGATGGTGGGATTCACGTTCTCTTCTCTTGGGCACAGAGCTTGCTCAGGCATTCTTCTTGCCTTGCTGAGAAGTAAAGCGCTTACAACAAGAATCTTCATGGCTTCAACTTGTGAGCATTTGAAACATGGCCAGTACAGTTCTTCAGAAGTCATTACTTAAAAATAGTCTGTGGGAAAGCCCCAAATAAAATAAATATTTTTTATTTGTAATATCTGTTGTTTGGAACAGAGAGGATGGCAGCTGGTACAGAGAGTGCCTCAGAGCCACTAACTTACAGATTACATCCTAATAACCCAGCTTTGAAATCTATGTTCCTTTGGGTTGGAAAACAAATAGGTAGGGCAACAATATTTACTTAGGACCAGATTCTGTCTTTCTAACTCACATTTACTAATACCTTCGTATTTCCTCTGGAGCAAAGGTTTGCAGGCTGCATCATTTGCTTCGCTGCTCTTGTCACAAATGAGGCACAAGTTTCTCACTGTACCCCTGCTAGGCAGGTTAGCTAGCGCAGCTGGAATCACACTAATAGACTTTTTTCTTATAGGCTTCGAGAAGAATAATGCTGCTGCCTCAGAACCAGTTTTTTGCAGTCTGCCTCTTGGCAGGGGCACAGAGGGGAGGGAAATTTTTTTGCATACTCTCATTCCCAGCCCTCCCCTGCAGCCCATTTCTTTTTTTGGCTTCTCAGTCCCACAGTTACATGAAAACTGTATATTGCATGCTCTTTAGGCATAGCTAAACACATATTTAACATACAAAAGTTTTCATCTGGCGTTCAGTACTAGGAGAGTAGTTTCCTTATATTTTCATCGGGTCTTCCTCTCTAAAAGACACCATACCAAATTACTTTAGTGAGCTCTGGTAAGACACAGGAAAGCACTTACACAGATGTTTGTGTATGGGCATCAGCAATGCTAATAAGGTAAATATTTTCTACTTTTAGGCAAACTGAAGCAAATATAACAGTTGTCTTACTCCTAAAGTCAATATTCAGAGCAGTAATGAACTCAGAACAAAATGAATCACTTATACATAAATTAAATATTTTTGCCTTAAAGAGACTAATGGAGTGAGCTGGGCAGATGGACAGAGGCAAAAAACAGGAAAAGAAGTTTTAGGCTCTGATGGTCTTCATCAGCTAAATAATTCCTAAAGAGATAGTTTTCTCAAGTGTTGAGGCTGAGATATTTTACTCTAAAAGGCTGGAAACCTCTAATGCCAAAAGGTTCAAAATGGCAGCCTAATTATGCCACTCTTCGTCTTTGATGCACCTGACACTGGTCTGCTGCACATGAGGAGCTGGACTGAGATCTGCAGACTACTGTGGCTCAGCAGTGCTCTTTCTTTTTCCTAGAAAAATCACATCAAACTAATCTTGAAGCCAGCAATCTCTCTGCTAACACACCAAACTCCAAAGCAGGACATGCACATATGTAGTGCATTGTGAGATTATTAAAATAGAAAACAGCAATTTGGCTTTGGAGAATCACTCATTTTTATGGCTCCATCTCTGTATCCTGACTTTGGTATATATCCTGTGTTTAAATGTTAATTTTCTCTGCTATGTTCATTCTACAAGTTTTTTTAAACGCTTAAAATAATTTTAGTTTCAGTGGAATTGTCAGAGGAAAGTATTTGATAAAGTATCACATGTTTCTTTGTTATCCATTGGATTATTGTAGTTCAATGTTCAGTTCTATTTGTGGTACAATATTTTACTGAAAACACATTCTTTTCCTGTTCAACCTATTTTTATATATTTATACCAAGTCTTGTAATCAATATAAAGATGTCATTTAGGGGAGGGGGGTAGGGTGAGGCAACAAATGTATTTTATGAAGCGGTTTTTTATTGCCCACAACTTTGAACCAATGGCTCATGAGCACCATTCAAACTGCTTTTCTTTGAATTGGGTATGATATTTTGCTAAACCTGTATTTGTCTGTCATCGTAGCCCATAATCGGAAACCCCTAGCAACAGACATTATTTGCCTCAGGACCAATAGTAAGAGGTATCTGTTTACGACCACCCAAACTAAACACTCCACTTGCCTATTTAGGCATTAAGACACTGACTACCAAAAAATTAATGTCAAAGCCTACTTAATCTAATTGACTGTGGTCAGGGATCTAGATTTCGTATTAAGAAAATAGCTATTCTTATTATTCTAACAGTGTATCAGCACTCTGCATATGTTAGTCTGGGACAAAATGTCACAGGACTATGTTTTCACATGTGATTTATGTGACCACTGACTTCGCTCTTCTGTCACACGAGATGTTAAAACCATGTGTACTCAGAAACAATCATATTGGTTCACACCACTGGTTCATCTCCATTATCTCCATTCAACAGTCAGGAAAGACAGTAAGAGCAGCCTGTGAAAAGGTTGTGTTCTGCTCCTCATAGATATGTAGTTTCCAAAAAGCAGTGAATTAAATACTTACATGTGTGAAGACACACATTGTGCACTTACTAAAGGTTTAACAGCCTCTGCCAGGTCCAGCCCTTGACAATTCACCTAATGCTTTCTAAAATGGATAATTGAGGCCCATAGCACTCTCTTTCAAAATTCATGTTTCATGTGAATGTGCAGCTTAATTTGTATGAAGCCATTAATAGTAATTTTATTTCATATTCTTTAGTTCTTAAACTGTAAAGCATAATGAATTCACTTTCTCCTTTTCATTCACGTTTTAGACACATTGATATTTTATACTCCTTCAGTTTTCCTTTCTTCAGCCCAAAGAAACCCTAATCTATTTAACCATTTCTCTGATCCATCTTGTCACCTTTCTTTGTACCTTTAACAGCTCCACTCTTTCTGCAGAAACAATAATAAATATCCTCAAGTTGCTCTGCTCATATTGTATGAAATATTCAATAACCCTGAAAATCCTACCTTTTAGACGTGAAGATGCATAAAATAAATAAAGGGTTAAATAAAACCTTTGTGTGTGGTTCAGTCTCATTTAAACTCTGCCTTGCTTTCTAGTTCTCTCAAAGTTCTGTAAATCCCATCTTTGTTTTAAATAACTCCACAAATAGGACTTTTTCTGGGCCATTACCATGACAGTTTCTTCACAGAAACATGTTTATGTGGCTGATCTTATTCACCTTTCACCATTTGCCAACATTCCATTGAAAAGGGCAGTAGAAAACGAAGATGAAATAATTTCAGGTTAAATTTAATTCAGAGGTAAGGTTAATACTGATAGAAAATCATTGAGAGAGGAGTGCATGATCAGTCTATATATACATCATGATAGAAAAGGTTTTATCCTTACATGTAGAGTTTTACTTTCAGTATAACCAGGTTATTCTCGATGTCCATCTTTTTTTCATGTTGTTTCATAAAATGTATGAGACACGGGATGCTTTTGAAGAATTGCTTTGAGAGTTATTTACAAGCTAGGTTAAGGCCTGGCTGTAGAAGCCTTACACCTACATCTTCCAAAGGTTTCTGTAAGAAATCCATCAGTGTGGTTTCAAGTAGGAATTCAGTGGTAAAATGTTGCTTCCCACTCATTGCATCTTCTCACCCAGCTGAAGTCTCTAGGGAATGTCTAGTGTTTGAAGAGATGATTTTCACCTGTGTTCCTCAGATAATTCAGACCAAGACAACAGCATGCACTTGTTTCTGCTTCTGAAAGCAGTGCTGAATCAAGCTGAGTAGGCATACACATGCACTCATCTCAGTCTTAACCCTCTAAAGGACTCATAGAGTTTTGATTAGGTTAATGAAGAAGGATTTAGTGCTTTAGATCACTAACTTGTGTATTTCTGAAAATTGGTAGAGTTTTGAGGACAATAGTTTTGATGTCATTGACCAGAAAAGACAGATATGCAGGAATGATGTTACTACCGAGATAAAGTTTTGGCTCTTGGGTTTTTGGGTGTTTTCTTTTTGGTCTTTTTTTGTACTAAACCTGAGCTCTCTCAGTGAAAGGATGTACACCTGGAAAACGTGTATTTTAGAACAGAGTCTCCAATATGTTATCCAAGATTATAAGACCTTGATAACACCTTCCGATTGCTACCAAACTTCATAATAATGAAGCATATCAGACATGAAATCTCTGAAAGTTTTTTTGTGTTTTCTTCTTCTAGGAACAATGAGAGAATGATGTAACTCCTGCTTTTCTTAGGTTACCAAATTGTTAAGTATGTTACTCCTCAAAAACAGACTAATGGATTTCTTTTTCCTCAGTTGGAAACTACCAGCTACAGCTTCCTTCCTCCTCGTTTGACATGTGTTTTGATGTACACATTCTTCTGAATGTTCTTCAAAAGATGATGTTTACAGAACATGCAGTTTTTTGATAATAATAATCATAGTGCCTTGAATATTGTAGAAAATCTGAAAGCCTAACTCCCTCACAATAAACTAATTTTTGTGTTACATAGAAGAAGGAATCTGTCACCTTTAACCCTATTGCTGATCTTTTTGCTTTGCTGTGATTGAGTAAATTAAATACTATTATTCTCTTAAATTGTTTTGAACTTTTTTTTTTGTTAATATTTCACATCCTAGGAAAACATACAGAAGAAGTAGAGATTGCAAACAACTTTGATAGGAATTTCCCCTATAGAAAGCAAATATGTCACTAACTTTTCAATACAAGAGGAATTCAAAATACCTGGAGTCAATCATGCTGTTTCTCAGGTCTATTGTGAAGCAAAGGTGTTAACTGTGGTGGACATAAAAGTATATAGGGTACAAGGGGTCACATGTGGTGAATGATCACTGTAAGTGCTGCTTTTAGAGGGACACATTTGCTGTGACCAGAGGTTATGAGAGAGGTCCTGGCTGCACTTGGGTCAATAAGCTTTGTTCCAGTCTGCACTGTTAGAGTAGTTTGCAGGACAGGGAAACAGCATCTCGAGCTCCTGCAGAATTGCAGTTTGGTTGGTATTTTAGGTCACCTGGTTTAGCTTAAAAATTACAAAAGCAAATCCATCTTAGAGCAAAGAGACAACATTTCCTCCTTTCCTGGCACTGGCCTCTACTATGTGAGTGTAATGCTGAAAGGGAGCTGCTTGAAATAATGAGGGTGAATGGTTTCCTGGTAGGAATCTCTAAATTTGATGCTTCAAGTGGTTTCATAATGTTTCTAAATTGGGGTATTAAATGCAGTTCTGAAACTATCACAGGCTTACAGAGAGGTTAGAAATCTCTTTTTGAGAGATCAGAACAGTGAAGTAAACACCGTTATGCTGTGTCAGCCACAAATACTGTGTCACAGTTACAGAAAAAAGCAACAAAAAAAGCAGGCTATAGGAGTATTTCTAAGGCTGCTGAGAAAACAGGAGGCCTCTGAATAAAGTATATGTTCATTCTTTTCTTTAAACCAGCCATGTTTAGAATCTAATGCATCCACAATGTTTGGTTCTGAAAATTTATTGATTTTGCATGTGGGAAAGAAGTGCAGGCACTTGAGAAATGGAGGAATGCTATCACACACCTCCTAAAAAAAATTTTAAATTCTGTTGCTTGTTAATTCATAAAAGCACAATCTATTAGTATAGTATTCTATAAAGCACAATCTGACTTCAGCTCTTCTTTTCATTGAGTGCATTGATGCCCTGACTACTCTACATCTATTTCTGGAAACTATATCAAGCATTAGACAAAAGTAAAAGAAATGTGATGGGGCAGGGGAAAGAAACAGTGGAAGACTGGCTGAAAATCAGTGAGAAATAAGACAAACTGGAAGCTAGATCCTTTGGCTGGCCACCAATGGCTCCTTTGGAGTGCTGTTTGAAGATTGAACACAGTTCTGAGTTATTTTCCACTGATCTACTACACTTGGTATTCTATGAAATGTATATTTTCTTTCACCTCAGCTTGCAGTGGAGATTTACAGCTGAAAATAACTGGTTTCTGGTTTAGTAAAACCTAAACTGTTTGCCACATGGTTTCAGTTGAAATCTTTTCCCTAGTTCCTATGTCTGTGCTTACAGTGAATTTTTCTAATTTATTGTAAACATAATGACAGGTTATGTTAATAATAATGTTGGTTAGGGAGCTGAGATTGCAAGTGATGACCTCTGAACTTACGGATTTTATTAAGTGATGTAAAATACTTTGTATACTATATTATAACAGTGTTGGATTTACAGGAGTCCAGCACAAACATGATGATGCATAGCAGCATTTCATTTTTCACTCTTTTATTTCATGAAAAAACTTACTATTCACCTGAATGTGAGTTACTTGAGTGTACACAAATTCCTCTACCAGTGAAAAGACACAGCTGTTAGGCTTCCCCATGCTTCAGCTTTTTCTTTACGTCTCAGCCCTTAACCGCGAATGAAGCACGCTCCAGATTCCCATTGTGTTTGTGCCTTGTTATAAAAATATGTGCAAGCATAAGGTGTTTTGCAATTTGGAAATGCAAACAGGAACAAACCTGCCCAAGTCATTCAACTTGGCTACTGAGCAGCTAGGTTATAATTACAATATTTTGGCTATAAAGCAGCAATTGCTGACGTCACCAGGTCAACATCAGATTTCCAGACACTGTAGCTGTCCTGATCTGAAAATCAATTGATCAAATAAAACTAACTATTTTCATTTTTTCCATAGTAATAAACAATTAGATTTAGAAAAACCCACAACAATCCATGGCCAGATATGTACATTTTGGTTTTGGTGGCTGTATTACTATATTTCAAATATGTCTGGGGTTTAGATTAACTGCTGGTGATTGCCTAGACCAATGGTTATTTTCTAGTAGGTCAATCTGCTGCTGGAGTCCAACATGCTACTGGACAGTACCTTAAACAATACAGCTGACATTTATGGTTCAACAAATCCTCATAGTCACCATACAGTAAGATTAGAACAGCTACAGAAATGTATTGTTCAAATATAATTTTTTTTTCCTTTTTTTTTCTTGTTTTTTTCTTTTGTTTTGTTTGTTTTGGATTAAAAAATGCAGCCTCCAAGCATATTATTTTCCTTCTCCTGAACTGACCTGCCAGTAAGTAGCTTGGCAGTTTACTGAGGCCAAAAAATCTGCGTGCATCTTGGTAGTTTATGAATCTTGTACCAATGATAACATTTCTTCCTCTGACCAGCAAATGCTGAGAGCTGATACTGAAATAGGTGTCAAATGCCTGTCTGTTTTCATGCTGGTTTTTCACTGATTTTTTTTTTTTTTTTCATTTTATGGTAGTCTTTTTTTTTCCTTGTAAATTGTATAATTGATATCACAACAATTTTAGTTTGAGAAGGATTTTGCAGGTTTTGTCTTAAGAGACAATCTTATTTTGAAAAAGATCGGAACATGTTGCTAAAGGGTAGAATTTCCTATTTACTGTGTGGGTTACTAGGCAGACATGCTAAGGGAAAATAAGTGGATTGATTTATTAATTTGGAAAAGAAGTATTTGTTCTTGGCTAAACAGCTACTACAGGTCTGACCAGTCAACTATTTGGAGCACCAGCTCTTACCATCAAGACATTAAGCAGATATACAGCCCCTGCTCAGCAATGGGGGGGTTTGACACTTCAGCACTAGAGAGGCCTTTTAAGCTGAAAAGCTGCTATTTAAGAAACATACTTAATTTCCTTTTTTATTAATGGGGTGAGAATAAAAGGATGCATGGATGATACTGCTCTAGGTTGGTGAATAATAAACCACATATAAATTCTACAACCGTCATGTTTATTTTTGGATAAGTAAACATTATCCTATAAGGGAAATTACAAAAGTATTGTACATTACAAAGACTGTAAGTAAGGAGTCAGCATTTAGGGATTTCTGTATTACCTACCTCAACAGTGGAGATACAAGAGTATATAAATATTATTCTAAAAGAAATTCATTTTCTTCTAAAACCTTGATCAATTTTATTCTCTTCTTTGAGTAAGATCTTGTAGACAATGTTATGGTGTCTAAAACTTGGTATTTTAAAAAATGGATAGTCTGATAAAATTTTGATTTGATTACTGGTGTATTCATTTAATGTCTTGACTGGAGATGATTTAATAAACCAACAATGCTTTGAATAAATCAACCTCAATTTGCTAAACATTCTGCATGTTCTAAGACTATGAGGAAAAAAAGGCATGTTTCCATATTTACAGAAGATTACAGGCTAGAAATGAGATGACAACACTATTCCTTAATTTCAGTCTTTGATCCTTTGAACAGTTAGTTTCATAGGGAACTGGAGGTTTTGCTTTCTTGTGTAGATAGACAGATAGATAGATAGATATAGATACATAGATATTTAGATACCAATATACCAATATGCATATTTCCATTTAAGCAATTACTAGACTGTGTTGTGGTCAAAAGCCTTTTCTTTGGATATCTGTAGCAAATGGAAGTTCTTTGTAACAATCTACAAATATCAAAAAAGGTTCTGCTAAAAGCCAAAGTCCAAAGCAGTTCAGCCCCAGGAGAATGCTGTGCATTTTTGTGGAATCAGGCTAGCCTATACAAGAAGGGAGCTATTAGAACCGTTTCTTTCTTTCTCTTTTTTTTTTTGTTTTTTTTTTTTTGTAAACCCAGTAGTTAAAAATTGTTCTGAAATACTTTCAGCTGCACAAAAGATTGGAAAAAGTTGTAACTGCTGCTGGAATTCATTCACAGAATGCTTGTAATTCAGTCAGAATTCTTGGTTGATAAGTATCCTGAATTTGCTGGTGACACTATTCCTTTCTCATGCCTCCTCTTCCCTTCTACATTCTCATTCCCTTTTCATTGATTTCCTTGATTTTATTCAGAGTTTGCTCTGGTCCTGCTGCCTACCCAAGTGTTTTATTCACTACTCCTCAGTACAGCTTCTTATTGCATAAAGTACTGAGAGAAATATGCTGAAACCCCACCCAGTTTCCTCTCCATAGCCCGTGTTACATCAGGTATTTTAGCTTTAAATTCCTTCTCCTCTTCATCCCCTCTCTACCTCTGTATCACTCTTGGGAAAAGAGCTAGATATTTATCCTATTCTGATTTGAAAGGTAATAAATTCAATTATTTTCCTCAAATGGAGTCTTTTGTCCATGAGTGTAATTCCTGAGTGATCTTTCCCTGCTCTTATCCCTACCCATTAACTTTTCTTTTTTTTCCTCTCCCCTACCCAGATGAGGAGAGGAGTGACAGAGCAGCTTTGGTGGGCTTTGGTTTGGGTGGCTCAGTAGCCAGACAGGGTCAAATCACCTCAAATCCTTTTCTGTCTGTGACCCTGAATTTGAATCAATCTAGCTGTCCCTCTGTTTACTGCAGGCCAATTCCCCAGCTTTTCCTCCTTCCAGAGGAGTGCATATGTTTGTGTAGCGCACAAACATTTGTGTATCTCCCTTCTTTATTGCTTTTGAGAGTTTAATGCCCTAGATCTTTGCTCTAATGAGCTGCATGCTAACATCTTCCATACTTACCAAAATCTTTCATGATAATCTTCTGTTGCACATTTCTCCTCTCAACTGTCCTCACTCTCTTTCAGCAAGTGATGGTACAAGACATTTCCAACAACATAGCTGGAGCCTGTAGATTAAGCTATATGGGAGGTCTAATGAGCCAAAACTAATGAAGAAAGTGTTCCAAATGTCACCAATAGAGTCGCTGGTTTAGACTTCAGATTTCTAGTTTTGTATGAGTTGTGGACAATGACATTTCAGATTCATTTTTTTTGACAGGAACTGTCAATAAAAAAAAGGCTTAGCAACAGAAAAACTATTTAAATCTTCTTGTGCCACAGTGTCAGCAGTATGCCCAAAAATGTCTATAACAGACACAGTCCCAGATCAAAACAAGTTCAAGGTTGTGTAACACAAACTAAAACTTGGGCTGCTTCAATTATTTCAAGGGTGTGAGACAATAAAGCAGGTAAGGCTTCTTGCTCTGGCTCTAAGTGCATGAGATTAAATGTCAGTGGTTAAGTAAGTAATCATTTAGGCTGGTGCATCAAGAGTGGCTGGATATGAATACTCCCCATGCCGCTCATCTCTGTGCCCTTGGCTGAAGACTGCACTAGCTCTGCACGTCACCTCAGCTCAGGCAGTATTTTTTCATTTCAGACATATTACCAGAGCAGCA
This sequence comes from Corvus brachyrhynchos, assembly GCF_000691975.1. Classification (NCBI taxonomy): domain Eukaryota; kingdom Metazoa; phylum Chordata; class Aves; order Passeriformes; family Corvidae; genus Corvus; species Corvus brachyrhynchos. The sequence goes on from NW_008237435.1 coordinate 774,739, forward strand.
TTATGTGTTTGCACAGGAAGAAATATCTCCCCTTATAGAGTGAATATAAGGTATAAAGATGTAAGTTATACATTTACTGTGGGCACCATTTTTTTCTCCTTCTTATTACATGGTCTTAGCTATTTTGTTGCAATAATTTATCACAGAGGAACAGAATGTATTTGTAAAGTATGTCAAACAGTGTGTTATTGTCATGGCAACATAGCTGTACCACACCTGGGCTGATTAATACCACTGCACCAGGTCTAAGGCCTGGTCTGGAATGCATATTCATGGCACGTCCTGCTGAGTACATGGGATGCTTCATCCTTCATGCCTGGGAGGGGGGAGGGTCTTTCTCCATAAGTTTTCTCCCAACATGTATTTACCTCAATTTGCCTTCACTGAAAATCTCACCAAAAACACTACTTTTCCCTGGATACTTTTCTTGGAGATGTGTCACAAGAAAAGAAATGGTTAAGAATTCTGTTGAAACATTTTCTTGCCATCAATACTTTACAAACCTTATTCAAATACAGTTTAACTCCAAGAGTTTCATTTGTTAAGTTTCTAATTGCAACAGTTTTGTGTTCATAAATGTTTTACTACTCCCTGTTGGCCACTGAGTGCAAGCTGATCTCTTCTGAATATGCTACTCTAGATATGTTACGTCTTAGAGAACATACTTCATGAAATATTTTCCAAAAAAATTTACATTTATTATTTTTAGAAGGTTCAGATGGGATCTCTCAGAGTTTATTCAGCTGTGACAGGTCATGTCTTGTGCCTGTTACATATGTCTGCAGCAGAAATTAATCTTCCCAGGTACCAATCAGAACCTCATAAATTTGTCTCATCCTCCCACTGTCTGATCTGATTCTTGTCTTATTCATCCAAGACAGGAAGGATAAGGCTGAAGAAATCCAGCCAGCAATGTAAGTATAAAGTCCATTTCAGATTAAACTCTAACTTAGGCTTTTAAAAGGCATCCAGTCCCAAATTTAAGACTAAAATCTGTTTCAAATTTGTAACCTCTAGTATTTCTTTCACTTTCAAACAACACTTGGCATATCTGGTACCCTTTATGTGTCAGAAGGGATATTGGTTAAGTGTTGCCTGAATTTTTGCTCCCTGGGGGGGGGGGGGGGGGGGGGTGGTGTTTTTTTTTCTCCTACATTCTGAGCAGGAACCATCTGGTTTATCTTTTCTAGTTTGGATGATGTAGAATTTATTTCGGGTAGAAAAGTAGTAGGTATTCAGTGGCTCACTAACTCACCTTAGTACATGCATAACAGATATTTTATATTTATACTGTAGCTATTTTATAACAAAGTATGAGCAGATCAGTTTCAATTTCTTGATATTTAGCGCTGAATCTTACTCCTACATGTAAAC
>NW_008237435.1:776149-794831 GCF_000691975.1 Corvus brachyrhynchos
ACCGCTGAGTTGCTCGCAGTTTATCAAAAGAATGCTTCCTCCTGAGGCAGCCATGGGAAATATTTCAGAGAGGAGAAGGATCAGTAACAGATTGATGAGCTCTGCCTGGCAGCGAGATCATTTGACACCTTCCTTTTCCCACATGGCTCTGAAAGACAAAGAAGTGAGGATTATGGTAGGTAAGAACAGAGAAAACAGAAACAGTACTGCCTAACACCATTTGAAAAAACGTGAACTCTGTCCCCTTTATGAGATGAATGGTTTAAAGTTCAAGAGAGTCCATTTACTAAATCATATCCCTACTCCTTCCTTGATGCAAGCCCTTAGAGAACAGCTGGCCTTAAATTTCTTGTCATTACTTCAGAGAAGTGGAGAAAACATATCAGAGGAAGGGTAGGAGGACTTTCCCTCTCGTTTATCAGATAGGGTTCTCCTATGTGCCAGGGAAGCTGCTATTTATCTTTTTCATGTCTTTTTTTAATCCGAGTCCTGACAGTCTAGTTTCCTGCTTCTCTTTCTCACTTAATCTGGTGTTCATATTTCAGAAAAAATTGGAGGTCCCAAAAACGAAGAAGGCCAACATTACATGTGTCTGTGCTGCTGAGTTAGTTTCCACAAGTATTTTTGGAAGATTCAAACTTATGATAAAAGATATGCGGGAATTCAAACCAGCAGAGTCAACTTTATCAGACATTTACACCATCCTGGTAGAAATCCACAGATGTCCCAAGTGTTAGCCCTAACTCAGCATCATCTTTTTTCAGGCAGTCTATTCATCTCAGTCTTTGGCATATTCAGGCCTTTCCTAGTATACACTGATAGCAGGTCTCCTCAGAGGCCATCTCTTCTTATGTCCCTCTGGAGATCTAGCAAATAGTTCACCCACAGATCTAGTGCTTAACAGCTTCCTGACCTAACCCTAATGCCACAGGGATATCAGCAATTAATTCTTACATGTAAAAAATGTTCTACTCCTTGAAAACCTCACTGCAGTTTTAGCAGACTTAAATGTGGATGCTCATGGCACAACCAGCTTCCAAAAACACCCTGGTAAAATTGGAAGTTCTATTATCAACAGTCTTTCTGGATGGATAAATGAGTCCCTACCAACCTCATTTAGCACAACAATCCTAACTATGATCATGGCTACATATTAAGTCCTTTACCCTTTCAAAGTTCAGTATAGACCAATAAAATATTTCTACTCAGATGAAAAATCAGGTATTAGGGCTATATTTCAGCTACATCATTTTATACAGCTTAGTAATGACCTGTCTAAAGAGTTGTCTACATTACTATGGACCTGGTGTACTTTGCAATGCCCACAGTACTTGGGAAGTCCACAGCAGCCATCTTTGGACAGGGTTAATAAAACATTATCACGAGGAAAAACTAAGACATGAAAACTCCCTTTCCTTATGGCATTTGCAAGGGTGAGAGCCTTTCCTAGGCAAAGGTAGTGCCTGCTTCATTGTCTCCACATGCTACCAGCTGATGCCGGCAGCATTCTGTACCCAGTTACACAAGTTCATGGCATTTGTGAGGCAATGGCAATTCATTTCAGACAGCAGTATTCATCCACTGCTCCTCTTAATACCATTGTACCCTTCTTCACTGTTCAACATGAAGTAATGCCAACTTCTTTATCTACTAACTCAGTGACTGATCCAAGATGCACTCAAAATAGCATGCAATAAATCCTTCTTCCAGCCATATATTTTGGGCAGAATATCTGGGTAATTGAAAATTTTGTCAGTGGTTACTACCTATCCATCCCTCATTCCTTCCAGAAACTATCTCAACCAGTGCCATCGAGCTCAGCAGTAAAATGAGAAGCCACCTAGGTAGTCCAAACTTTGTAATAGATTCATGGAATATTTCAGAACAGGATATACCTGCTCTGGGCTGAATCAATTCACCAATGTATGTGAATACTGCTGAAGGAGCTTTTGCAGAGGCTAAACTTCAAAATGGGTTTGAAGCTAAAGTGAAACCATGCTGAGGAATGAAAGAGGAGTCTATGCAAGAGAGAGAGACTCAGCTAAATGTTGCAGCAGGTGGCCGAGACTGGGGATAGAACTGAGACTGGCCAGACAAAGTGATTGCAGCAAGACAAAAGTCTATGACTGAGTTGGATTGCTTGAGGATGGTGCAGCAGGTTGAAATGGTGGAAAATAGAAGGACAATTTCAGACTCTTCTGAAGCTGAACCTGCAACAGACCCCAGAACCCCAGTGTGTCATACATATACGGCCCCATGCTCCCCTGCAAGAATCAATTACTCATAGCCCAGTCAGCAGGTATGAAGGGAGCAGACCCGCCCTCTGAAAGAAAACTTGCTGGGAAGTTTCAGCTTCCAAACTACAACATGTATTTGCTAAGATTGTATAGAATGTGCCTCTGCAAAGGCTCATAACTATATCAATGATGGATGGACTTTCATAGGTAGATTTAAAAACACACACTTGACACAAGAGCCATCATTCCTCCAAATCTATAATCACTTCTCTTGAGAAAACAATGCTAGAACTTCTCTAAGAGATGATCAAAATAATTTTAAAGGTTGAAAACATTTTTAAACATAATTCTTGGAAATTGATGGAAATTTTGGCAGAAATTTTCAAAAAATTATTCCAGCTTGGGAAACTTCCATTCAAATGGTCAAACTTTGGTAAAGTCATTTCCAGAGCTTTATGAGAATGTGTCAGAAAACCTTAATAATAGGCAATGTTATTGGCTGGGCTATATAATGCATAGCTGTGTGCATATATGCTGATGTAGCTAACTATTGAAGACATTCCTGTTTATGAAAGGATTTACCCCTCCTGCACACATCTGAAGTGAGTGCATGATGGTCTGTAGTGTTAGGAAAGTTTTTATTGGCAAGTGTATGATATGACTGCATTGCCTACACGTGGCAAAGCCACAACTTATTTTAAAACATCATGCCAACACAGACTCTAAGCCAGAAAATACCACTGTGTTTTTTGTCTCCATCACATACTTTAGAAATTGTTTAGACAGTTATTTTTTGTTTTGTTTTTATAAATACTCTATTTAGTGTCTTTCCTTTTTAAAACTTTTTTCAATGAAGGAAAGGTAACTTTGATCCTTAGGCACATGAATATCAAACAAAAAGTATATTTTTATTTTAACAGAAATATGCTAACTTTAAGATTTGACTTCTGTGACTTACTAGAGCCCAGATCAAACACCGTGTGTGAACTCGTCATGGGATGCTGAAGTCTGTAGCTATGGTGATCCTTCAGCCTCCTAAATATTTAAAAACAAAGACTCACTGCTCTCTGATGCACTGGCAAAGGAAAGTGAAAGATTATATGTCTGAAGCAAGAAAACAAGAAAATCCTGTAGCTATGTAATCTGGCTACATATTATGTGATCATAAAAACAAAATATCCTTGGATATTCTCATCTAGATACTAGAAGAAAAATAAATGATTACGTTGGTGAGGGAGTTGTGCAACAACAGCCTTACTGCTCTGGACACATTACTTCTGAGAAGTTGCAGTGCAATTAGGCCCTATTATGTCAAACTCTCAAGACATTTTTAGACTTCTCTCTGAGAAAAAAAAATCCCAGAGTATAAGACTTCAATGTGCATGTCATCCAAGCTGCTAAAGCAATACTGGAGGAATGCACATAGGAGATCACAGAGTCTTACTGATTTTTGCAAGGGCAGATTAATAGATACACAGAGACAGGGGTTGTTCTGGTTTCCATATATGTTCATAATTAACTAGATTTAAAAAAAAAAAGACAAATTGATTATTGTGTCAACATCTGTTAACTACAGTGAGATTTTTCCATTTTAGGTACTGTATTTAGATTTCCAATGCAACTAACCTGCCAAATGTTTATCTAAACATCTTCATTAGAGCAAAAACTTTCAGATAGTCAGAACGTCCTGTCCATGATGCTGAAATTACTTTCCTTTTGTCTCTTGTCATGTACTAATTTCCATAAAATCATAGAATGGCTGGGGTTGGAAGGGACCTTAAAGATAATCTGGTTCCAACCCCCATGCTCTGGGCAGGAACTCCTTCAACTAGACGAAATGTTTCCCAAAGCCCCATCTCATCTAATCTTAGAAATTTCCAGGGATGGGGCATCCGCAACTTCTCTGGGCAACCTGTGCCAGGGCCTCCTCCACCTCACAAGAATTTCTTCCAAATATCTAATCTAAACCTACCCTCTTTCAGTTTAAAACCATTGCCCTATCACTACATGCTCTGGTTCTCTTGTAGCCCCTTTTAGGTACTGGAAGTCTGCTATGAGGTCTCCCCACAGCCTTCTCTTCTCCAGGCTGTACAATGCAACCCTCTCTTCTCAGGAGAGGTGGTTCAGTCCTCTTATCAACTTAGTGGCCCTCCTCTGGACTCATTTCACCAGGTCGATGTCCTTCCTCAGCTGGGGAACCCAGAGCTGGATGCAGCACTCCAGGTGAGATCTCATGAGGGCAGAGCAGGGGGCAGAATCCCCTCCCTTGACCTGCTGGCCACGCTGCTTTTTATGCAGTCCAGGACAAGCTGGGCTTTCTGGGCTGCAAATGCACATTGCCAGCTCACGCCAAGCTTCTCATCCACCAAGATCCCCAAGTCCTTCTCCTCAGGGCTGCTCTCAATCCATTCTCTACCCAGCCTGTACTTGTGCTAGGGATTGCCCTGACCCAGATGCCTGACCCTGCACTTGGCCTTGTTGAACTTCATGGCATTCACACAGGTTCACCTGTGAAGCCTGCCAAGGTCTGTTTGGATGGCACCACTTCCCTCCACTGTGTGACTGCACCACACAGCTTGGTGTCATCAGCAAAATTCCCAAGGATGCACTCAATCCCCCTTTCCATATCACCAACAAAGATATGGGCAGTGCTGGTTCCAATACCAACGCCTGAGGAACATCACTCACCATTGGTCTCCCTGTGGACATAAAGCTCTTGACTCCAACTCTTTGAAGAAGAGTCTTCCTTTTTTCTGTTTTTAAAGGTGACAGTTATATTGCCCCTTTTTGAGTCAGTGGTAACTTCACTGTCACAACTTCTCAAATATGATGGACAGCGGCTTAGCCACTTCATCCACCAGTTCCCCCAAGACCTGTGGGTGCACTCAACAGGTCCCATGGACTTGTGGACCTTCAGGATCCTTTTATGGTCTTGAATTTAATCTTCTCTTTCAGTGGGCTGTTCATTCTCCCAGTCCCTGTCTTTCCCTTCTGTGACTGGTGTGGCTGGAATAGTCGATGGTGAAGACTGAGGAAAAATAGTTATTGAGTACCTTAGCCTTCTCCAGGTCCTGGATAACCAGGTCTCCCATTTTTTCTTGAAGAGGGCCCACATTTTGCCTTGTCTTCCTTTCATCACTGACATGCCCATAGAAACTTTTCTTGTTGTTCACACTTCAGTGTCCTGCTTGGAATTTTTATTTTTTCTCTACACATTCATTGCAGGCTTTTCTGTACAGCTGTATACTAAACAACTTGGTCTTCATTGTCCGGTTCAGCTCAATTGAAGCTGTTCTTGGAAAAAATCATTTTCTTCCGAGATATTTTCTGTGTTCTACGATGCTTTAATTTATTTTTTTTCTATTTTATTTATTATTGCAATTTGCTTTCTCGAGCATTGCCTTGAGCGCCTTGGAGGGGTTAGAAGTTGGTGGCTATGTAAATAAACTTAGTATTATTCCAGATGTTTGTTTCATTTGAGGGCCAAATTCTGATCACAATTAGACTAGGGAAATCCTGCTGTCTTCAGTGTGATTGCCACAGAAAAAGAAAAGCAGGCAGTGGCCTTGAGTCTCTTTTTTAGTAATTTTTTGTTTATCTCATATCTTTACCATTTTTTATGTAAGACAGCCTTTTAACTTATAGACAGGTTACTATATTTTATTTTAGTAAATTAATTATCTCCTCTCAAGAGTCCATTCTACCTCTGCACAGATGTCCTGTTAATCCTTTCCACTATAGACATTTAGCAATACTTAAGTTCCTACATCAGACACCCAAACTCCATATTCTGTACCGAGAGGAAAAAGACTGCTCCAAATCTAAAAAACAAGTAGCAAAGATATACAGAGAATTCCAGAGGGGCTGAAGTAACCTAAAATCTTAATGGGGGCCATTTTGCAAAATTCTTTACAAGTTAAATCTTCAGCAGTTATTCGCTTCTTTCGCACAGTATCTGTATTAAAGTTCTAATCTTTTGCTTACTCTGGAGTTTCCATTTCCATTTAAATTATTTTAAAAGCAGCTCTCTTCCCTAAGTAAGAGCCCTAAATATTGAGTTCCCAGATCAGGTGTTGGACTAGTGCCATCCATGCCATTCTCTTCCTCAGGCGAGAGTGGCAGCTTCTCAGAATATACACCAGGCTGAAAAATGTACAACTCACGAAAAAGATTTTAAGACTTTAGGACACACCTTTTGATCTCTTTAGTGTAGAAAACTTGACTCTATACCTCTACAGTAACTGGAAAGATATTATTTCTGTCTAAATAATAGTACTGGATATTCAGATCCAAAAATAAATGCTCTAAATTGGAAAGTGCCTGTCACACAAGACTCCTGCCAAGAGGCAAATACTCAAAAAAGATGGGAAACAAAATTCATGATTTTTTGCATAGTGTACAAAATGATTCTGTATTAAATGAAAAACAAGACCAATAATTGCTACCATTCATATTATAGTTTATGAAAAGGTAGCTTGCTGTCAGCAAAAGTTACATAATAATTATAAAAATAACTCTAGTATCAGTTTTAAAATAAATTTTTCAAACTATTTTGATTCTTTCCAGAAGGAGTCCACTATATCGACAAACAGCTTTTGCTCTGTTTTTGTCCAAGTTTTGTATGAGGTGGGAAAGGAGCAGTCCTTCCAACAGACTTTTGGTTTGACACAGACTTTGTGGATGCTGAATGTTTTCCAGGATCCAAAAAGTGATTATACAAAGTTATGAAGAAAACACCCACAACAGTGGTTAAAATAATGACACCATATCTATCTAAACCAGTCGCTATGACCAAGATTTTCGGAAGCTGGGAGTTTATACCAAGTGAGTATGTTTTCATAAACTGGTCTTACTGTTCTCCATCAGTAACACTCAGGTGTCAGACATGGGGCCAGTCAGTACTTTGGTGTTGTTTGGCTTGGTAGGTCATTCTGACAAACACTGCATCTTGGAAAAAAAATTAGATTAAAAATAGGCAAATGTAGTTTAAATCTGAGCTTGCAATATATAAATCTTTTTGATCAAATATTTATCTGGAGTACCTCCTGAATGCCCCCTGTCCCAAACCTCTACTTCACTTTAACTCGTAGTTTAAAATGTAACAAAAAAATTCTTACATCTCAAAGAGATTGTCCTTCTTTTTAAAGACCACTGTGTTCTGCCTACTTAGATTAAAAATCAAGCTTCTGAAGAATTCAAAACAAAGTGTTTAAAACTCAGGCAACAGTGTTTAAGATAAGATCCAGAGCTGTCAGTGAACCAACAGGGCATGTTAGCATGCCACTAAGTAAAATGGTCTTTGCTAATTAAATAGATAAATAAATAAATAGAAAATATGATGAACAAGATGTCCAGCAGAGAGCCTTCGCACCCAGAGTAAATTACTGCTTTGGGGTTGCACATAAAAACACTTGTGAAACAAAAGACCTGAGCTGTGCTCTGAGTAGAGTCCTGCCAAGTCACAGTGTGTAGCTGAGGAGGGCAGTGACTGCCACAGTTGTTATATATGATTTAAACTCTGGTCTATCTTCCCCTGTATATCACTTTTGTAAAATCACTGAGGCTCCTGTATTACCAGTGAAAAATAAGGGTATTCAGAATTAAATTTTCAGGTAACATGAAGGTAGTGATCAGGTAATCTCCTAGGCATGAGGACTGACAGCCACAGAGGGAGCAAATTCAAAGGAAAACAATTCTAGGAAGGTGGCTTTGTAGTACACCTTTTTCCCTGCGCTCACACAGAAAACCTATCCTACTCCTGAGGAGGTGGAAAAGAGGAGGATAATAAGCAGCTTATACTTACAAAAATGCTGGGTTTGTAGTTACACCCACCCACCAGAACTTCAATTTCCTGTCCTTGCCACCAGAGAAATGAGACAAGGAGCAAACAGAAGATGCAGCAAAAGCAGGTTCACAGGAGAAACCATTAGAAGGAACTTAGGGCAAGAATGTGTGTTTATTTAGTATGTCTCTGTAACGTCAGTTTACATACATATTCTAAATAACCAAAAGATGGAAAAAAATTTCAACAGGCCTTAGAGAGCAACCTGGCAGTTCCAGCATGACCTACCTTTTGCAAATCTATTGTGCCTTAAATAGCACATCATGCTGCATAAGCTCACAGGAGGAAAGTGCATATGTTTCCCATTTGAGGTTAATTACACAAAATTAAAGCTGTTCCATGACCATAGGAATTAATGTTTGATTTCCAGTGGCTTTGTGTCTTGTAGCTGGCTGAATGCTTTATTGAACCATAACAGGGCTGTCTAGTAGAGAGCGATTTTGACTAACAAGTGGGTTTACCTGGTGTCTGATAAAGTTCGAACTCACTGTTCACACTTTCTTCATGCATTAGTCATTCAAAGATCTCTCTCCATTTCTTCCTAACACATCTCATTATTAGTCTGAACATAACTATCACTGTGAATGATTCTGCCTGGTTTTCAGCAAATCTAAATGTCAGTATTGCTAGTGATTGCTAACGGCCCCACAAAGCAAGTTAATTATTGCAAGCCACATTCTTTTCAGATCCAGCCATTTACTGAAAATTAATTTATCTGACTCATTACATCCAAGCAAGACCTGAAGTGTTGTGACTAGCATATATTGAAAGTTCTACCGCTTTTATGCATTTATTGCACATTATAGGTAGAAAAACAAAATTACTCCAAATGACTTTGCATGGGAAAAAGACCTGGCATAATACCAGTTAGAAAATCTGCCAAAATATTGCTTTGTTTAAATTGGCCTAATGCTTTTCAGACCTTGATATCTTTGACTGATGTCCCTGCCAAGAAGATTATGAAGTGCTGAGTTGTTTAAGAACACTGTATCTTGATTTGCTTAAATAGTTTTACCTTTTGAAATGTGGTAGAACTTTCTAATGTTAGGATAAACATATAACTAGAAAAAGCATATAGCTACAAAAAAGAGAATTCACCATTGTTCCTTGAGTCAGTCATCATAAGGGTTTGGACAGCTTGTGACAGGCTCTAATGAGAAAGATAAAGTAGTCCAGGTTTATTCTTTTCCTCTCTTTGATAAGTATTTGGTCAAAAAGAAAATCCCATACGTTCTTCTTGTAAACACTGTAACACAGTTTCCCTAGCTTAATGCAAAAAAAACCCTGCTCCAATAAACTTGACAATGGTTCAAGTCAGAAAAGCTTCCATTAATAAAGATGTGTATTTTTTAAATCATGTGTAACTCCTTTTTCTCTGGAGTTTAAAGGCCAGCATGTAGTACTATTTCTAGAGTTCAAACACATAGTAGATTTTTTTCTCCTAATTCGTTCTAACTAATCATTAATCTCTATTATCAAATTGTCTGTAATTCATACTGCAATTATATTGGTGCTAATGCTTTTACCTCAATTAAAACCTCACACTTAATATACGTTTACCAAAACTGAAAATTCTATCCTATTTATAACTGGAAAACTTAATTGTAAATAAGTTTCATGCATCAGCCAGTCAAGGAGTAATACAGTTACTTGTGATTTGTGTAACTATTGAAAGAGAGTGAATGCGAATTTTGGATTGAAATACCATGTATAATCTGCTTCTAGTAATCTTTGCAAAGGGATTTGTGCAGAAAACGAGAATCAACTATGGTCATATGAATATACTTTTACTTATACTGCGCTTTTTTTGTTTTCCCGTTGAAATTGGGATTTCATTTTTCTGTGCTCAGTTACATCCAAAGAGAGATTCCATTAAATTTTGTTATTATTACTATTACATTTAAATTATGTATTATATTTTTTGAGTATCTAACATTTTTATTATTTATCCAGAAAGAAGCTTTAAAAAACTTTTTTGATAAATCTTCCTGAGATCTTTTAACCTTTGCAATCAAAAAAAATAGTGTCTATGACACCTAGTGGGATTCGAAAAGCATCTGTATGCAAAAGAGAGATGTGGTTAGCCTGCCAGCCACATAAAATTGACATACTTGTACTATCCTCTTCTGATAGTAAAAAAGGATTAATCACCACCTCCATGAGGCCAATAATGAAATCCATGTATTTTAAAACAGTAAATATTGGCTGTTTCTAGTACCCACCAATGAGAAGCCTGCAAGCAAAAGGAGTGCTGAATACATGCAGCTGGCTGGAAACACATTTTCTCAGCTATAACTCCACACTGTAGTTATAATTCTGTTTACTATATTGCAGTTAATGTAATCTATTATGTTAAATATATTAATGTATAATAATTATTTAAGACCATTTCAGATTTCAGAGTCTTCTTGGACAAAGTTTCCAGCTACATGAAATCTCATTTACTATATTTTGATAGTTTAATATTAAGGGGTCTTTTATTTAGAAATGTTATGGTATAAATTTATTAAGGAGCATCTCTGCTAAAAGGGTGAAAAGATACTTGAATCTCAGGCTGAAGAATTGCATCTATGATGTGCAGCATTCAATAATAGTTGTCATGGGCCTGCCATGCATGAGGAGGAATTGCAGAGTGAGCACATTCCAACACAAAATAGTGTAGCTATCCCCAGTCTAGGTAGAAGCTCACAACTCCAAGAACCATCAGAATCATAGAAGCTCCTCTGGAAAAGAAAGCCTGCCAGAAAACAAAACTGACACACTGTAAAGCAGCCTTGGTAAGTACTAAGCCTCTCTGGGAAAGCAGGAAACAAAAGCAGACAAAGTTTTAGAATGGTGGGCAGGGAATAGGTGGCCAAAATGAGTTAATAAAGGCTGTTGTGTAAGAGTGACTTTTTTCATGTGAGATCTTTTCAAAGATTTGACACGCTTTTCAAAGGCATGCATTTCTCTAGCATGCACTGGTAGTGAACAGGCTATGCCATTCAGCTTTTGAGTATCTGTCCTCCAAACTTCTAGAACTTAATTCAGCCAGATTTATCTGAAATCTCCCTAATTATATGACAAGGCTTTTATAGTGAAAGTGAGATCTTTAAAAATATTCATTGCTTCCAAAATGTACGTCTCCAACAGTGTTCTTGGCCCAGAAGAAAGAAATGGGATATCCACTAGTAAACATGCATATGTTTTATTTAATCTAACAAAATACAGAGAATCTGATATTTTCCAAGGTATCTTGAGAATTTTAAGTTTTTGCTACAGTTACCACTAGGCCCTATCTAAAGAGTAAGAAATTGATTATTATTTTGGCTTGTCAGATTTTAAACTGGTGTGATTAAAATGTGATTTGAATAGAAATGTGGGGTTTTTCTTATTTCTGACATCATAAGCTTCTAATTCAGAAAATTTCATAAGCATGTACTTTCTTTGAGGTGTATCACTAGTCCCACTACTCATAGGCTTAAAATTAAAGACATGTTTAAATTCTATTTTGGCCGAGACCCTAAATTAAAGCTGATTTCAGTTAAGTGATTGAAGTCACACTGTGCTAGTATGAACAGAGACTGACTCTTGTTTAAGCTTCCTGAGCCCTGTTGAACTGAGATTCTGATGTGTCTTGGTATTAGATTCAAAGCTGGCATAGAAAATCTAACTTAGTTTTGCTCCTAGGTTCCAGTTCAAAGGCATCATTCTTCTGTCTCTTTTTAAATACTTCAAAAACATGCAGACTTCTCTTAATCAAATTAAAATATGGCAGTGTAATATAAAGGGCGTTTTCTGAGAATTACTCCTGTCATCAAATACTAACATTACAACACTAATATTGCACTCAGTGTTATACAGAGTCCTGAAGGGACAAATTCTATTTGTAATCACATTTAACAAGGGGCCTGAAGGAAAGGTAGTTCTGGGATGCTGCAAAACAGCTGGGTAAAAGAACATTTGGGTTTTATTTTGTCACAGTTTGATATTTAGTACAACTGGAAATTTGGTTCCTGCTGCTGAATTCTGACTGTTCAGGCTCCTCTAACCTTAATATTAAAATTAATTTTAAATTAAAGTTTATCTCTCAAGAAGTATAACATAGGAAGCTATAATTGTATTTAAACAACTAGGTTTTGATGCCCGTGAACAGCTGTGGCAGCCTAACTACACCACTACACACACAAATCCTTAGTTCCCAGGTGAAAAAGTAATAAACAGTACATGCAAATGAACAAAGTGTAATGCAGAGGCCACCCACCCAAATTTCTCAAAACATGGCCTCAGAAGACAAATGAAGAAAAAGGCAGAAGACAAATGCAGGCAAGGCTTTCAATCTGTCTTTTCCAAATTCAGGGTTCTGCTGACCCAGAGGAAGACAAAGCAGCCAAAAAAACTGCAATCCCCAGTGTCTTGGTTTAGCTGTCTGTCAGGGAATTCCATGTTTGCTTTACAACACTTCATAATATTCACAATATTCAATTTGTTGTAACTCTGGAAAAGCAGCAGTAATAAAAAAGCACTTGGTCAGAAGGATAAATCCAAGATCCTGACCAGTTTAGACAATACCTCAGTGCTCCTGCAAAACTTTAATGTTTTTCCTCAGTTGATGTCTGTCAACTCAATTCCAAACATTTAAAGATCAGAACTTAAATATTTTCATCTCAGACCAGGAAAAAAGGTGAAATACCAAATTTCTATCAAGCAAAGATTCAAAAATTTTGATTCAGAAATTTCTCTATGGCTTTTGTTTTTGTATTTTGAGGGATTTAATAGTTTCATGACTAAGGTTTTTAAATGACCTGATATACTCAGTCAGTTTAACAGTGAACAAATATCTGGTTAATGATAAATATAGATTTATGTCAAATATAAATACCAACCCAGAATCAAGATTCCATCACATTAGACATTGAACCAATAAGGTAATAGCATCTTCCCATGAGAACTTACAGTCAGTATTAAATAGTTAGGTGAAATACACATAACAGGAGACTGGGGCAGGAGAGTGAGGTTGTGGAGGGAAAAAGTTAGTAAAGTGAAATAATACAAATTTAACAAAAGTTCACAAGCCTTGGCATGTCACTTTAGACCTCTCTCCTATACTGAAATCTTTAAAGTGCAAATTTTGTAGTTAATGAGCCCTAACTAAAAGGATGTTTTTTGGGTGTTTTTAAAGCAAAAGAAAGTATCACCAAACCCCAGCATTTTACACTGCAGCATCAGCTTATTTTCAACTCCATCAGATGTTCAGGCTTGCAGGCTAAGACTAAGGCTAAGTTTTCCCCCTCTACACAACGCAAACCTCTCATAAACTCCCCCTTTGAGAAAAAAATCTATTTAAGTAACTTGAAATAACATGCAAATCACAGTTGTCTCAAGAATACTGTAAGAAAAAAAAATCAACAACTCCATGAAAATGAGCCAAACTATGTTCATTATCTCTTTCATCTGCTAGTAATAGTTTTTCTCCCCTCCACATTTATCCCCATCTTTGAGCTGCTCATCCCTTTTATACAAGCAGCATCTGGTCGCTCAGTGTGCCTTTTGTCTGGCTGCTGAAGGTACTACTGAATTATTCCTTAAACACCAGCAATGCAAGCTAATGATCAGCTACAGCCAATGCAGAGGCTAGAATAGCAGCATGCTTCTGGGTTTTGTCATGTATTTCTATATAATATTTTATCTTTAATATTAATTTTTACTATAAATACTAGGGGAAAAAAGCTAAGAGAACAAAGTAGACTTTTTCTATCTGCTTAGCAGAAGCTTTTATTTAAAAAAAGGAGGTAGAAGTACTTGACTGAAGAAGAGTATACATCTGATCACATCGACTCCAACTGCAACCACTCCACAAGTAGCTTTGCCATAACAGACGAAAGGGACATAAGGGACACTGTACTTATACGCATTTTCTTGGGTCACCAGTGAATCAATTGAAACTCTAAGCAGCATCTACCAGACTCGTTGGGCTGAACTTCCAAGGCTTCTTTATATGTAAGAATTATGCAAAGTGTGATTCCAAGTTTTTAAAGCCAGCATAGAGAATATTCAGTCCCAAAAATACAAGGTTAGTTGCTGGGTTTTTTCCAGGTGAATAATGTGAACATTAAAAGAATAAGTATCAACAAATGTTCTCTTTCTTCCTCTCGTCTTCTCTCCCTCCTTGCTTCCTTCTCCCTCTACCTTTTCTTTTTACAACTGTGTTGCTAAAAAGAAGAATAAAGGAATTAATTTATACCTTTCCTAGCTGAAGATGAGAACAATTATATAAAGAGAAAGTAAAGATTTTCCATATCCTGCCTGATAAGGAAATTAATAATCAGTCCAAGTTAATTCTAGAATCTGATGAGAATGTAAAACCTAAACAGTATAAATCATAAAAAGCAGTTATTAAAATACATCTCAATGTTTATTATCAAAGGTATCAAACAATATTTTCATGAAGCTCACTTCCTTATATTTCAGTGACAGTGTTGGACTTCCTGCAGAAACCAAGCTAAAAAGCTCCACAGGTTGCAGAAACAGTGCCACTATGTAAACATTTTATATCACTGCTTTCCTACCCAAAATAAAAGGAAAAAAAGGAGATGAACACATAAAGACATATACATCACTTGAATACCCTTGGTCACCTACTGTGACTGGACTAAATATCCCTTTCTCCCATCTTATCGGCTTGGGTTGGAAGAAGGCACATCAAAGTCTGCCTCATAGTCACAGTGCTTGGTTCAGTGGGGCCACAATATTACTTAGTCAGACTAGATATAGTAAAACCATCCAAGATGAGAGAAACCTGGGGTGCTGTACACACCAGCCCCCATATGGTGGTTCACTCTGCCTGCACGTGTGGTCAATGCCAAGAGAAAAGGAGCACGTACTACAGCAGTGTCATAGTATTTTATAATCACATCAGTATATGGAACAAAATCTTCCTGAGCAGCCTCTGACAGCACAAAATAGCCATGTAAAGGGAAAGCAGTTGCAAGGACAGGGTAGATAGAGGAAAAGGTTGAAAATGACACTGACAAAGATTAAAATGCTGCCACAGATGTGGAGACTTTTCTGAGTAATGCCAGGAAGTCTGGATATGTTCCCATCCAGAGTTACTCAGAGCTGCAAATCTTTTAAGCACAACTCCCTGAGGAATAAAATTTGTAAGATAACTGGTAGAATAACAGCGAGAAAAAGAACAATATATTTGCAAGCACTGGGAATAGAATTGGCATTAACATTTGACATCCTTTTATTATGTCAAGTTCATATTTTGTTCCCTAATCTTACTAAGAATTTCATGAACAAGTGTGAGACTTGAGTGAAGAATGGTTGTATTTGATCTATTGACTGCTGCATAAGGCTAAGATAAACAACAAACTATTCAATATGTCCTATTCCTCTTTTAACTTTTGCATGTCTGCCCTCTGTGGTGCCTATATAATTTGCACTACAAACCAACAAATTCAAGAAAGGTTACTAAAGAACAAAAATAGAAAAACAAAAAATAGAGCTGAGGTGACTCTTAATTCCAGTAACAGAATTTCAAGGCTTGCTGTGAAGGCACAGGTGAAGGCACTGAAGCTGAAACACTCCAGACATACAGGAAATGCTTGCAGCTGAAATCAATGAAGTGTACTCTCTCCAGTCATGTGGGATGAATGGCCTGCCGGGAAAGCCCCAGCTGCAGTGAGGCTGAAGGAGTTAATCTGATCGTATGAACTCTACCTCCATCAGAAAGCCAGTGGTTCTGTTCCCAACCATCTGAGATTTGGAAGGAAAATGAGAGCAGAGGCAGGGGGGAAAGATGCTTTCCTATTCTGTTCCTCCTTTCTTTCTCTTTTTTTATCTCTTTTTCTCTTACACATAGCATCTTTTGCAACTGTGGTGTAAAACCAGCAAAAGAAGCTGAAAACAGGTATCCAAATCAATGCTGGCTCTGCATCCTTAGCTGGCCTAACAGAACATAAGCTGTGCTTGAAGTCTTTTGCTCATGAATGTCTGAGTCACCACCCAGGCAGATGTTCCATTTTCTGACTTGTTTCTCTTTCCTGACCTCTTCTTTGAACACTTCCTTCTGTGGTCCACAGGAAAGATGATAAGAGTGAGTAGCTACAGAAAATCTAGGAAGTCCAAACCAGCTCAATTATCTTCTCTTTTTTTCCCAGAAGAACTATTGCTGTTTTTCATATAATCTAAAAGACAGTTGAAGAAGGGAATTTCCCTATAAAAACTCGCAACAGATAAAAGGGAGAGGGATAACGTTTAACTGCAAGTTTTACTCAATATTGCAAGCAATTTAACCATTTTCCCTTGGGTCTGTAATCAAAAGATAGATTTGTTATGGCAGTTATTACAATGGGAGTTTGCCAGCAATAACTTGAAGCAAAACCCAGACCATGCTTTACTGTTTATGTTGTAACTGTGAACATGGGTTATGTTAACATCTTATCTTTAGTTGGGCCCCAGACACCCTACCTTCAACACAACACTTAGGTTACTATTGCTAAACAAGAGTGGGACTTGTCTTTGCTTTCTGTAGTTTAATATTACCATGTAAGAACACATCCTGAACTGCTTATAGCTTTGCTAAGTTTTAACCATTTGCACATTTGAAGCATTCCCTGCTGTGTGTACCTCAGAGACTTTTGCTGGGGAAAATGTCAGCTAAGGCGCTTCAGCCACTTCCAAGAAATAGACTTCTAAGAATTTTGATTAAAAAGTGTTGAGACAAGGAGTGAGGCAAGATGTGATACTGAGATGACTGGACAAGAGCCCACAGGGCATGGATCCCATGCAAAGAAGGGTAAGCAATTACATTTTTTATCATAATGCACACTCATAAGGAGATTGAATTAAGGTGGCAAAGGGAACTTGCAATTCTTGGACTTCATAATTTATGAATGCTTGACTTACAATGTTTATATTGTTATTTTAATGTGCTGTTTTGGAATATATTATTTTCTAAGACATTGCTGTTACAGAAAGAAACAAAGCCTATCTTCATTGTGAAAATGAGCCATTTAGGAGGTTGTGAATCTTTATATAGAGTTCAACTTTTATCTGAAAATGCCAGGTCCACATACAAGGTCACTGTATTGAGAATGGTTAACAAGCTACTGAGGAGTGTAGTGTGTCATTTGCAAGCAACCACAGAAATACAATATTTCTGATATATTCTCTCAGAATAGGGGATCACTCTTGGATACATTTTTATATAAAATTAAATTATTAAAAAAAAAAAAGATGACGCTTTAGTTTTTTTGCATGTCTAACAGAAATCTTATAAAACAATTTTTAATATATGCCCCTACTTACGTAAACTTTTGACAGATCTAGGCAATTTGGCATGTCTTTTCTTTATATAATAGAACCTTGAAAAGCTTCCCATGTTTTTGGAATTACATAGTGAAACAAAAAGGCCATTCCTTTTTCCAGAATGTTGCTTCTCTCATTTATTTCATAATCTGCTTACACTATAGAGAACAAAAAGGGCACAATATTTTTGTGTCTAAAACCAAATGAGAGCACAGTCCCCATAGGAATGAGCTTCTCCAATTTCCACTCATGGCAGGGGACTTAGCACCTCAAAAGAATCAAACATAAAAAGAATGTCATGGCATTTTCAGGAATAAAAAATGAAAGCAATATCTTTATTTCCATTCTCGTAAATGGTTCATTTTCCCTAGGGACAGAGTGTTTTGTTTCTATACTAATAGGCTTTTTTGTTAAAGGCAGGGTTAGTTATTATTTCATAAATAAAATCAAATCTCTGAGGAAGTAATATTCCAAATGAGGATTATCAGTGTAAGGGAGAGGGAAAAATCTAGGGCAGTATTTTGTGACAGGAACACTAATGCAAATGCATTTTCCATTCAGCCACATGTCAGATCTACTGACTTATATGGGTGATAATTTTCACAGCTCTGAGATCTTTTTTTTAAAAATTGTTTTCACTCAGTGGATATGTTTTAATATTCTCCCTCATTGAAGTGTGTTATTAAGTAGTTGACCAGTAACAGGATGGCTTACCTGTTAGTGTTTTGGAAAAGGCAGAATTAAAAACAGGAAGTCCACCACTGATAAATACCTGAATAGTTGATTTTTACTGTACTAAATACTTTGAGGGGGCTAAAGAATCATGAATTTAGTTCTGTATGTACACCTTGGGACAGGCATCTGAAATAAATAATATTTGCAAAATACAGACCCAGTGTAGCTACACTAAGCTTCTGTGTCTGTCCAGAAAGAAATTCTGAAGTTCTGATGTACTTTTTTTCCATTTTCCATAATTTTGTGCATGTCTTTGTCAGAACACAGAAACTGCTGTCCCGTCGAGCCAACAGCAGCAGCTGCAAGTGTTCCTTAAAGCGTGCCTTGGTGAGCTGAACAGGAGTCTGGTGTGCATTGCACAGGACAGATCCTATTTGTCTTGACTGTGTAAGTATTTATTACTCCTTCTGCTGCTCTTTCATCTTCTCTCTTCTATCTCCAGTACTAAAGAAATCAGAAAAGTGCATCCTTGCCAGCCATAAAATAAATGAGTCCACCAACTGGGCCACATAAAGGGTTTTGCCTCACATGCCAAAAAAGAAGGAGAGTAAGGCTCTCAGGTTCAGGAACTCCT